>NC_137696.1:68628203-69030703 GCF_964034855.1 Anser brachyrhynchus
TTCCGGGGAAGTTTAGAGTCTGAGTATAGTAGTCCCTTTCGTCTTGTATTAGATCCATTGGAAGGGAAATCAGGCAATGTACATCCAGCCTTCTGAAAGCATCTGCCATGTGCTTTCATTTTTTTATTTTTTTTTATTTTGATTTTTTGCTTAGTTTCCTTCTGCATAGGGTTAAAAACTACATTAGTCTTCTTCAGGGGAGCAGCTGGAGATTCCCTGGTGTTCATCTCAATTATGAGAGGATAACACAAGCAACAGAAAGGTTTGCCTGGACATATTTTCATGGTGGAGTATACTTCATCAGTTGTTTCATGTTACTCTTGTTCATTCTCCTGTCCTGACACAAACCTATTAGTTTGTGGTGCTCTTCTCAGGCTTTGGGTTAAGGCTAATACGAGAGTGACTTTTGCTCAGGTTGGTCTCCCAGTGACTTCCAGTGATGTCAAGGTGGTGGCCAAGTGCTTGTTGGCTGCAAGTGCTGTAGCAAAGTTGATAAATATATCTTATACTCAGAGTGACTGGAACTGATATTGAGTAAGCCTTAGGAAAATCGCTGGCTTAATAGTTGCATTTTTGATATTGCATTTTTGATATTACACTTAGAAAAAAAAAAGCCTTTATTATTATTTTTTTTTCCTCCCCCACCTAGAAGGAAAGCTGTGGAGTAGAGATTGTTATTTTCTGCGGGAAGTAAGTTCTGGAGGCAATGACAATATTTCAGTACAGGCCATCTAAATTATTGATCGCTATATATAACCGGAGGTCAGGTTTTAAATATCCGTCTTTGCCTGAGACCATTCTGGCTACCTAGGTTAAAAGGGATGAAGGAAAAAGACAAGAGTTTCAACTGAACAAGATGCAAGAAAGGGCTATTAGAAGCTGTTGTGTTAAAGGAGGACTTATCAGAGTCAAACACTTGCTTATTTCAAAGCCCTGCTAAGGGCTTTCACTGAGCTTCACGATGTTGAACTTACTGAGTAAGGCGACAGACATAACAGATTGGGAATTGCTGTTGATCTAACACACTTATTGCAATAGTGCTAATATATTATAACAGTGCTGGCAAAATGCTATCCCGGGTATTCCTCACCAAAGGGTGAAGGCGCAGAACTTACCAAGAAGGTGTCCCTGTCTTGGTGAAGGAGAAGGAGCACAGCCTGTCAGCTGCCCCTACTAGGTTTCCAATTTCTTCTTTCTCCCCAACAGCTCTTCTTTTTTCCTTGCTCTCTTTTTTTTTTTTTTTAACCCCACCCCCCCTTTTTCTTTCTTTTTTTTTTTTTTTCACACTGACTCCTAACACCCTATTATATCCTAACCTTATCCATTCCCTCCCCGGGGTGACATTTAACACGATTTGGGTGAAGAGTCAAACGGTCAAACGCTATAGTCATATATGCTTAGCATATACTTCATTAAGCTCATTATCATATTCAGGTAGTTAACTTTAATATTCATTTTACACATAATGAAGCAAAAGGTTTCACTTGGGTACCGTGGCCCTCGAGATTCTGTTCAGTTGCCAAAACAGGGCTGTCCCACCAACACAAGACTCCCTCCCTCAGCAACCTCTCATACCAAGCTTGCAGATCTCCACCCACAAAGTTTGTCTAAGAGATAACTAAGAGCAAGCTGCTCAATTCCCCTTTGCCCAAGGCTGGTGCTTATCAGTGATGCTAACAAGTCTGACTGTTCTCCACAGAGGATTGTGGGAACAAAAATTTGTCTTCTCAGAGGAGATGAAGAGAATTTGTTTCTTCTAGATTTTTGTCAAAAATGTGACCAGAGACAGGGTAAAATTAACCTCGGAAGCACTTTGGGAAAAAGAGAAATAGAAATGAGTAAAACAGAAGTATTCTAAATAGCAGTGCAATGTTAGTAGCAGAGCAAAGGAATACAGTCACCAATAAATTAGGAGTGGAAATGAGAATAAGGTTTCTCACCATGAGGGAAATGAAATTCTGAGATGGGATTCCAAGCACCACACTTCCACATCAGTTCAGGATAGAGCTTGATAAGTTCATAGAAGGAAATGCACTGCATCGGAAGAATAGAAGCTAACATTAAAGTTAATATTTCTGATGAGAAGCTTTTTGTGTTCAAAGTAATGCTATCTACAAATGTAGCTGAAACAAGACTTAATCACCATGTGTTTGCTGCACTGCCTTCATATATAATTAATTAATCCTATGCCTCAAAGCTTCTGCTAATCTCCTGCAGGGACCAGGAAGAATTTTCCTTCTTCTGCATAACTTGGCTTTTGTTATGATTTTGCTTTATTATTCCCCTCACCCCCCATACTCCCGACACACACACACTTCTGAAACATCAAAGATGGACCACAGCTAGAATGGAGAACAGAGGGTGTTTTTGGCAGGGCAAGCTGCAGTTCCAGATTGTGTTGAGGAATCTCTGAGATGCTTGGTTGGATTGCTTTGTTCCTGAACTCAAACTTCTGAACATCACAAGAAAAAAGGATTATTTTTTTTTCTTTTTCTGCCAGGAATGAATCAATAGGCTTGTTTCAGCATGGGGCAGGGATTACCACTGTTAATTTACCGGCCTTCAATTTTCTTTCACTTTCTTCAGATTTCCTGTTACTATGGAAATCTCAAATGTTGATTTCACTTTGATGTCTCCTGGCCTCTCCCTGGGTACCTTGTAGGGTCTATAGTTTTTGCCTTCTGCTGCAGTCTATTGTTTTCTATGGGCTATGCTGTGTCCTGTGCTGTGTAGAGGCACCTTTCCTGCCCGGACTCCACCACCTGCTGATTTCACAAGGCAGCTCCTGATGACCCAGGCAGTCTATGCTCTGCCTCATTACATTTTGGTTTTACAACTTTGAAATGCATGTTCTTCAGACCTTAATGTCCTTACACACATCTAAGGACAGTGCATACTAGATCAATGAAGATCACTTTCAAGATCACTGAAGTTACAAGATGAATTTTCTTATAATCTTTAGGGAAAAAAAGTGAAGATTTGACAAGTTACTGTAGGATAAGTATATTTCATATAACTTATTTTAAGTGTTTTTGCTTTTATTCAAAGAGAGAAAAATACTTGAAAAAGTGATAAAATGCTGAACACTTTTCTTTCCTTTTGATTTTCTTTTCAGGTTCCATCTATGAGATGTTTGGAAATGAATGCTGCCTGTCAACAGGAGAAGTGATTAAAGTTATTGGCTTCAAAATTAATAAGCTCATAGCAAGTATCTGTGAGAATAATGAAGACAGCCAGTTTTCTGCCAAAGTGGAATTACCTCTAAATTTTCCTGGTACAGTATTTCATGAATACATGTTTTTGAGGAATTATAACCCTGAATAATCACTTTTGTGCATTTTATTGATTTGCTGCCTTGATTGATATTTGTTTGAGGTTACATCTCATCTGTCAAGGATACAATTTTATCAGATGGCACAAGACACAATCCACTCATTTTTAGATTTCCACCCTTAGAGTTCTCTTTCATGCCTGGATAGAAATTATTAATGTTGTAATGTTCAGTAAGAATGCTTTCTATATTTGAGGTCACTCAGTGTCAGAATCATTACAAAGCTATCTTCCCAGTTATTTGTGACTTTGCCAAACTTTGAGCTATTTTCCTTGCCTTCTGTACAGTAGAATTTCATTATTGTTAGAGTATAATTATTTTATTATTTTGAATAGAAAAGATTACAAATACTTTCTTATGCTTTTTAAAAATTATTATTATTATTTATTATAATTCCAGTGGCCAAAGTGGCTGCTACATGCCTGGAAACAAAGTTAGAGGAAAATATATAAAGAATTACTCAAATGCCTACATTTTGGAGCACAGAATAATTATATTTTGCATCTCGTACTGACTTGATATTTGAAATGAAAATATCTTCCGATCATGTGGCTCTGTAAGGGAGAAGTGGACAATACTGCACCTGGGCTACCTAGTTCATCACACACGTCATTCTAATTCATTATTCAATTCAGCTTTCATCTCAATTCACCTGCTTTAAGGGCCCAGCTGTGTTAAATAGGGAAGTGACTGAAATGCAGAGGAGGAAACACTGGTTGCATGTGTGTGTGGGAAGAGGCAAACCAGGTTGGGAAACTGGCAGAAAAATGTTGGACCTAGGAGCATAAGTGAAGGGTAAAGACTTGATATACAAGGAACAGGGACTGGAGCTGGGAGTCAGCTCATCCATCAGATGAGGACCACAACCCTACAAATATAGATATGTAGGGCATTTCATATGCTGGGAGTCTTGCAGGCAGCAGAGGTAATAGCAGCCCATTGGGGAGAGGAGTTGAGGAGGCTGGAAAGCAGCGAGCAGTGTGAAGAGGATGTGGTATGTGCAGGAGGGAGCCCATGTATGCCTGGGATAGAAGTTATGGGACACCTGAGAGTGAGAGATGTGGGGACAGAGCACACATGATAGCACCGCAGCCCTCGAGAGCCTGAGATAACATCCAGAATTCACTTTGGCCAGCAGTCTAGCTAATCCATCAAATGAGGCTGCAGTTTTATAGAGAAAAATAGCATGTAAGCATTTAATTGATATTATATTGTACTGCAAGCATGTGGGAGGCCAAGCTGATGTTGCTCAAGGACGTGTAATGTGGATATTTTCTAGTGTGTGAGTGTTTGACTTAGTAACATCACTGATGTTCTTCTACTGTATCGCAGTGAGATTGTGTGCATGTGCATGTATACTGTTTAGGTTATGCCAACACCCAAACTGGCAGTTGCTTTTTCTGCAGTGGGAGACAAGACACTTCTTGAAGCAAATAAAATGTAAAAGCACATGAGAATGTAATGTTTCATCTGAATTCCACAGGAAAGTATCTTCTGCTGTGTCTTCATTTTCCATCTCTACAATACAGGTTTCTCTCTGAAGTAGTCCTATATATCATTTTCTTTTCCCTAGTGGATCTTCAATTTACTTTAATGTTTTTCTTATTCTTTGTATCAGAACCATTTGTATGACCACTTATTAAAAGACTTTTTTTGGAATGTCATTTTCAAATACTGATAGGGCCCAAATGTAATCATCAAAGACATTTTAATTATTTGTGGCTATCTAGAGATACTGAAGTACTGCTACACTGTGAACTCGCAAGATATCTTGCATTTTTCTTGTATTCCAAGCTTCTTTGCTATTATTAACATTTCTACTATCATCGTTAAAATACACATACATATAGGAAGTTATATTCTAAATCTTGTTTGACAGATGAGTTTGAACATTTGAAGCCTAAAATATCCAACACAACTGAGTGATAAAAATAATTCTATATTTATTAATGTTGAATCTCATTATTTAGAACACAACAACCTGTGATTTCAAATGCTTGAACCTGGTGAATCTGGATTTGTTTGCATTTAAGTGATCAGTTTTACAACTTGACATTTGGATGTTGCCCTGTTGAACACGTTTTAAAATTCAGTACAATCACTACAATTTACATACATATTTATGTAATCTCCCAACTGGTATTCTAGAAAACCGAGTTATTTCACTAGAAATATAAATTCAGTGTTCCTTTTGCTGAGGTTTATCATTGTTATCCACCACATGATGGGTGGTACCAAACAGCAATGCTGAAGAGGGGGATAATGACACTTCTTATTAGCCCAACAGTGAGCGCTGTTCTCGTTTCCTTCTGTATATGTATCCTTGTGCATTCAAGAGCTTTTTGGTAAGACGCAAATTTGTCATATGTTTGGCTTACTTTTTCACTGAAGAATGATTCTGCTTTATTAAGTCAAGATGTCCCAATTTCTGCTTCTTCTTGACCCTTAACTTTTATGAAGCTATCACTTTATTTTGTACTCATGCTATGCTCTGAATGGGACAGTTGAACTTGATGATCTTTGCAGGTCCCTTCTGACTGAACTATTCTATTCTAGTCTAAGAACATTGCTGGCTTGCCCCGTCTCCACAACAAAGGACAGAACTGGATTGTGGATAATCTTTTTTACACTGCTTTTGACTTACTTCAGTAAAAATATCCACAGGTCTCTAGACTCTGACGCTGTATTTACACTGTACTTACAATGCCCTCTTGCTAGTGCTGACGCAAATAAACCTTTTTTGATGTTATTTTCCATTTCCGTTGTTGTGAGTTATCATTTGCCTGCGATGGGCCCATATATCTTTTCACTGTATGCACGCTGCTGTAAGCAAGCCATGCGCCTGTTTAGGTTACTCTGGGAATAATGTCTCTCTGAGTGAAGAGCCAGGCTCATTGGCTCTCAACGATCCTTGCTCTTTGTCCTTCTGAATGTATTTGCAGTCTACAGATTTTTTTTCTGCTCTGGCAAATCAGATTCTTGATAAAGTCCTAATCTGGCCTTTGCATTAGAAAAAACGCTGCAACTGCAAGTTCGCTATCTATGTTATTTCATTCTCTTCTCATTCTAATTTGTTCTTTTTCATGCCTCAGAGGGCCAGGCTATTCTTTCTGTACTCATACATTGAAAAAAATAAAAAAGTAAAAAAATAAAAATCTGCTCTCACTCTAGACACTTCGATGGCTACATCTAACAGCATTTTGAACTACGATTTTCACTACTAACAAGTTAGCAGAGACAGGTAATTTACACAACACCTGAACTCGGTGCCAGCACAAATGATTTCATTTTGTTCTGTTATATTCCTTCTTCTGCAAAACTACTGCTGAGCTCTCCCTGTTTTCAGGAGGTCTGTGACAGCTGCTGCTGCTCATTCCTACAGGACCTGACAGACGTAGCTGAGCACAAGCACCCCTTTGAGCTCTCAGCCTTCACAAGCCACAAAGCAGGAGACTTGCCTGTGGCCATGCATGTGTGAAAAAGCTGAGGCTGGGCACTGAAAGGCTCGCCTTGATAGGAGTTGAAGTGCTATCAGTCTGAAGGACTTCCATTTAGCGGAGTGAATGCCCCGCAAAACAGGAGTGATGAGAAAATCATTCCCCACGCTTCCGTGTTAGGGTGCTAGGGTGGTTACTAACACATGGCTCTCCAGTGGTGATGCTGACCATAGGCTCTGACAATCTGCTGGAGGTCTTACTGTGACTGTCAATGTGGTTGGCACAGACTGGGAAGGTGGTGAGAAGGAAAACCCCACCATCCTTGGCAGAGGGAAAAAATGCAGCAGAAAATGTGAGATGAGAGTGATGGTTTGGCTTTGGGGCAGGATGTGAAGAGGTCACTGGAGCAGAGGAGGTGGAAGTGTGGGTGGTGGAGGAATGATAACCAAGTCAGCTCCAGAGAAGTTGGGAACTGAAATGATCCCCTTCTTCTGCATTACCTTGGGGAACAGAGACAGGTAGTCTAGGACAGAAGGTCTTTCTGTTAGTTTTAACTTGAAGACTACTTGCTGCTCTATTAGGTGAGCCTGACTTTTTTTTTCAGTTTTCTGTTGGGCAAAGAAGAAAAAGAGAGAATAAAAAGGATACTCCTTTTCTTCAGGACTCTAATTAGGACTGAAAACAGGAAGCCTATAAAACTACAGAGAGGTACGCTTTATCACTATGTAGCCAGTAAAAGGGAGCTGCATATATTGTTCTGTAAAAAGGTGGTAAAAACATTCTTCTGTAAAAACGTACTTTCCCACAGAACAAAACAAGTGATCTATGGGCCTTCCTTTCTCTCCAATACAAGTAAAAATCATTCTCTCAGACTCCCGTATGCATAAGTCAGTGCCTAAAACTTTTCTTGAAAATTACGGGGCAATTAGATTTGAGGCTTACTAATTATGATATTATAGCTAGGCAGGCACTTCACCTAGTGAAATGCTACCAGGTGATATGGATTCATGGAGTGTGACAATGGTTATACATTTCTGTAGTTACTATGTATGTGTAGTGATTCTTGTCTCTACCTGTAATTTTCCCCCAAATAATGGGGATCAGTGTGTTTTGGTCATAGCTCAGATTATTTAGAAAATAAATTTATATGAGCAATAATGCCAGCTCTCAATAAACCAGCTGGACTTCTTTCCAGATCCACTATTTCCATCTGCCTATCCCCCTAATAGTCCACCAAGCTCTCTCAGGGAAGTCTAAGTGAATTTGATTCAGTCATTTTATGATTTATGGAAGAGTACAAAAATATTATTTTGACCTCAAAATGTCCAAACTTTAGCATCTCAAACTTGCCATATGTCTCCTACTCTGGAGAATTCTTTGCTAAGTTAGGTTTGGAAAACATTTGGTTTTGTAATTTGATTCATAATGATTTTAATGAGGTTCCGAATAGTTCCAAATAACATTTTTTAAGCACGTTTCCCCATGAAAAATGAATAAATATGTCATAGCAAGGACAACATTTATGAGATGATACCGTGACAGATTATGGCAGTTAGATGGGGACCACAGTGGTTTTACCCCATCATACCAGAATAACTTTTTATATATTCACCTCTTTTCTATAGAGATAGAAGCATATGGAACTTTACATGCTCGTAAACATAAACAGGTGGCTATTAGGGGCCTCTAACTCATGGGCCCCATCAGTACAGAAGCTAAGTATGCAAGTCCACATGGTTCTTTATTTGCCTATGCAGACATTCTGTTATCGAAATTAAGAAAACAAGCGGAATAGATGATGAAGACTTTTCTGCTCCCAGCCCTGACAGTCAGTCTGCCTGGGCCTTAGGGGTAATCAGTTATCTGTTTTGTATGAGAACTGATGATTCTGATTCCATATGAAAACTGCTTTCCAATCCAGCACGTTCATCAGCTTGCTGCTGGAATAGCTGTCTTCCAAATAGCTCCATTGTCCCAGGGAAATTACTAAAGCCTGAGTTTAGAGTCAAACTTATAGAGGAGAAGAAGGTTTCTTGTGGCTGTGTATTGCCAGATATTTTCAACTGGAAATGTTTTTAGCATAGTTTATGGAGGATTTTTAATGTAATTCTGGAGGCTTTCTATGGGCAATAGGCATGCACCTATAACACAGATGAGTAAACATAGTTATTGCCTTTGACGTATCCATATTGCCATATGACGTATCCACGTCATATGTACTTTGAATACACTTTTAATGACGAATGTTCCTATTTCCTTTCTCTCAGCATTATCAGATGATGCCCATCCTATGCTTGCAAAGCATGACATTGGAACACTGTTTGGTGATACTGTCTTTTCCACAATTTCAGTTTGTCATTGGTGCCTTGTCACTGTGATATTTTCTAAATGCTGATGAATCAATTTGTCTCAATCTGTACTGACAGCTTCAATAGTGATTAGGACTGGGGTAGCTAACTTGCTTATTAATAATTGTGTTAAAAAACAGCTATGGGAAACTTTAAAAATATCATTGAGAAAGAAATGTTCTGAGGTTTTATCTGTGCAGTTGCATTCATGGATGTGGCTTCCTTGCAGGCTGGAAAAAAAGTCAGGATACTTTCCCATAGTGCTACATTGAGGACCTATATGTACCAGATGTATTTCCACAAGGGTACTAATTTCATACAGGAAATGTGAACTGTCATACAGACAAGTGTGAAGGCACAGAATTGCAGACAGCAGTTACATAGGCACAATTAGTGACTATTTCTGCAGTAAATCAAGTAGGCTATTGCTGTTTAGGCTGCTGACAAGTGCTCAGTGCTGTTAGTTGCCACAGTTACTAGTGGTCTCATGGGACACCTAGAACCAAACATGCCCAATCTGGTGATAAATCAAACGAAGGCTATCCACCAAACAGATTTTTTGTGTCTTTAACAAGAAGGGTACTAAAGCTGTGATGTAAAGGTAGCAGTTTTTGTTACAGTGAAGCCAGAAGCACAGCAATTCTGTGAGGGGTAAAAAAAAAAAAAAAAAAAAAAAAAAGAGTCTGTGGAGGGAATGGTTTGATATATCATTTTTAAAGAATATAATCCTAAGGTGCCCCTGCTTCCACACAGGCTCCACAATTTTGTTGATCATGTATTTAGGGAGATAAGCTTAGTAGGGAAAAAGATGTGGGAGAAATAAATAAAAAAGAAGGTTATTTTTAACTGAAGCAGTCCCCGGATCTAATTTGTTAAACAAACCTGCAATCAAGGGGAAGTCTGGAGATAGGAGTGAATGAGCATCTTCCCAGCATCTAGCAGAAACTGTGTTCTGGCAGCGTCATGCCTGGTTGAGATTCAGGTATCTGCTGGGGCATCCTGCCCTTCTCTCACAGTCTAGTCACCACAGAAAGGGAGTAGTAGTCAGTGTTGCCCTAGTTCCCAGGCTAAATGATGAGGGAGGCAAAGGGGGCACTTAAACCCTTTTACATGATGTGAACCACTTATGAGATGTAGAACTGCCATGAAAATATCTCTAGCAGTGTCAAGCAGCATTCCTTGAGTCCCCATCACATTCCTCCTTCATAACTGCAAAGGTGGGAGTATTCCTTTACTGCAAGGATACAGTGCCCTTTTTATGGTCCAAAGGATGCAAAAGTGTGGAGCAATGGGGCCATGGGGTTTCTGCTCTTTGGTTTTGGAGGGAGACAGGAAAAAAGTCACGGCGTCCCCCTGGGAGCTTGGATTCTTTGTCACTGTAGCTGTAGCTACAACTTAAAAGCTGCAGTGCCATGAGGCAACATTCACACTACCGCATCCTGGGAAGAAGAGAGCTTAATCACACAGCTCAGCTAAACCCTACTGTTTAGTCCTCTAAACTGTCCACTTCATCTTCCTCTGTGAAAACACACAAATATAGAAACGTACACATTTTTCTTCTGATGTGAACTCCTAATGAGACAGCTCCAAGGGGCATGACTAACATGAAATAATAATGTCCCTGGGGGCTAAAGAAGCTCAGATGCAGCTCCTGCCTCGCAGTACTTCAGCACTTTAATTGCCTTGTGATGGCCACAGTGCTCCAGCACCCAAACTGTGAATCACTCCGTCTGATGGTCTGGGCTATTGGAGATGCTAAGATCAATTTCCCTTGCTCATTCTTATCATTACATGCTCCTTTTTCAGTTGTGTTATTTCTTGAAACATACTTGGTCTTGGAATCCTCAGTTTGCATGTAGAAGAATATGTAATACTGATGTTTAGGGAGAAACTTCAACCTGTGTTTCACTGATCGCGTTTCTGTTGCTCTTCCTTATATCCTGTCTGCATTTATTTCTTAAAGGCTGGTTTCCTGAGAAGAAACATAAGAACTTAGGATAATACATCTTTTGTTTCTGTAGCAAAAAAGAAAGAAAAAAAAAGGCCTTTTTTTTTTTTTTGGAATCACAAATGTGAAAATGCTGGATCTCAAAAATATAGTAGCTGCAGAGTGGAGAGGGCTAATTCCAGCTCCCTATGCTTTATATCACGTTGTTGATGTTATCTGTGTAGAATTAAATTTCTAGCAACTGACTATCAGCCATGAACTCTTTGATAGGCTTTTCTCCCCATTTTTATTGCACAGTCTAAAATTTGGCACAGCCTGTTTTGTACATTTCCTTTTTATAATGCAAGTTTTCTGTTCTTAGGTCTTTATAAGGTTGTGGCAGATAAAACTCCATATATCAGCATTGAAGAAATTACAAGAAAAGTTGCTATTGGGTCAACAAGATTTGGCCATCCATGCTTCTACAGCTCTGAGGATATAAAATTGGCAAACCTCACTATCAAACAGGGCGAGCAGATCACCTTCAACTCTGTGGAAGAGGTAAATGGAACAATGGCTGTCAACTGTGGTGTGGTCAGAAACAACCAGTCTCATTCCTTTACTTTGCCCCTTTCACAAGACGGAAAATTCTACGAATGCGAAGATGATCAAATATACACTCTGAAAGAGATTGCGGAATGGAAAATCCCTAGGTGCAGAAAACGGATTGTCAAACTTTCCAACACTTTACATGCATGGGACTCCTCTAATCCACTGCCAGAGAACTTTGATGGCTGCTTGATTCTAACACCTGTCTATGAAGTGCAGGCAGTAATGAAATGTAAGTAGAAATTAAAGTCAATGATCTGTTTTATCTGTATAGCAGAGTATACTGAATCACACATAAGTTGCTCAAAATAGGCAGGAAGAATTCAGTTTGGTTGAGAATTCCTTACCCATATTTGCCTCTAATGCTGGTTTCAAGTTGCAGAAAGATAAAAATAATATTGCAGTTTTTATTCCTTTATCAGATATTAATTCAGATAGTTTCCTTATTTTTCTTTCTGTTGCCATTTTACTGATCATTACAATTAAATCATCTTTCAAAAGGTTACATATTGCATAGTGAAAAGCAGAGCTTAGGAAATCAATTTAGTTCTCAGATTTTCTTTGTTTGTTTGTTTGTATCTCATGGAGAAGCCATGGCAAAGCCACTTGATCATTTATGGCTCTGGCTAGAGATAGAAAAAATATATAGACTTCTGTTTTATAGCACACTCAACTACATTTTAGGAACTGCACTGTGTTTTTGAGATTGAGGATTCTGCAGAATGCACACCAATATTATTTTGCTCTATTGTGGAAAGAAATTTTGATAGAATATAAACAGATAATTTCTTAAACCTCTGGGTTTTAGGAAATGGGAAAGAATTAGAAATCCAATATCTTTAAGAGATGTAATTTGTGTTTTTAGTTTTTATTAAAAAAAATATTTTTTTTCTCAGGGCAAGTCAATACTGTTCTAGTTGTTCCACTGAAAAGTGGCACTGAAAGTGCTGGGTTCTGTTCTTACCAATGTTTATATCTATTCCTTAGTTTAAACCTGTTAGTGAAATTAGTTGTGGGAATAAAATTTGAAGGTATAAGCACACAGTGAAATGTTCCTGAGTTACTGTGGCTTGAATAGCTGAGCTATAGCAATGACCCATGTATGCTTGCATAGCATACCCTCTCAACTGAGGTTCCTGCATAAGCAAAAAATCAGCTTAAACTAAAGTGTTTGACCTTGCCTGAGGACAGCACAAACACTTAGACAATTTCTGCAATTCTTCTTGTTGATGCACCCACCCTGTTAGAGTTTGGAGGATAGGAGCTTAGCTTTTGGGAAGCTTTTCTGCCTGTTCCTTTTACTGGAAGCATACCACTAAACTCCACAGAAATGGAATACTGAGAGAAATATGTCACTCAGGAGGATAGTAAGCAGGAAAGTTTCACAATGGAAGTTTCTCTGGGGAATGACATAAGTAAAGAGATAAAATACATGAGAAAGAAATAAAAGTGAGCAGAGACTGTTATCACAATAGTTGCTAAATGCTTTTCATGAGATATCCACGGTGCTTGCTATGTGGTTTAATGTGTGAGTTTGGAAAGTATATCTTCACAAGATAAAATACTTAGTTTTCTGCAGCTCTAGCTATATTCAGGGATCTTGCCCCACTCCTGCAGCTGGATTCACTTAAGGGTATTCCTATGACCATTTAGATATATATTCAGGATCGGTAAGAATTTAATGTTTCTAAAAAACTTTTAGAAGATTCAGAAATGTTTCGTATTCGCTTGTCTTCCAATCAGATATTCCAGTGAGAGTTTTATTTGTTGATTTTATTTGCGTGCCTGTTTATGTTTCATACTGTGCTCAACATTTAAGAAGCATTAAATATGCCCTAAGTAACTATTTAATACAAACTTCAAAAGTAGGTTTCATGGTACATGATTAACTACTTTCTTGTGGACCATGAAAAATGCATTTTCACCATTTTTAGAACTATAAATAGACATAAGATAAAATATGAGAAATACTATCCGCAATTAAAAAGGATTCCTGATAAGAGGGATAGCAGATTACATTTTCACAGGCTGTGAGCAGGAATCCTCTGTACTTTTATTCATTCTTAATAATGAACAAAATTTTGTGTCTGGAACTCCCTCAATTGCTCATTTTCTCTTTCATTTTCTCTAATTGTTCCTCCTTCATTGACTTTTCTTTGTGGTGGTCAGGGTATTTGTCACCTGAGTGTGTTAATATGAGAAAAGTAGAGTGGGAGTAAACAAATCCTGAATCACTCTCATAGAAGTCTGTCACGTAAAATACATGTCTGATACCAACTTTTAGGTATAAAATATTAGTATGTTCTGCTACAAGAAAGTGTGGGTCCAGCATATACTATACATGTGTGCAGGTCTATGCAGAATAAGTCTTAGTGAAGAGAGCCATTAAATAATATTTGCTTGTTAAATTTTACTGCTTTGGTCAGCGATCTGTGGTACCACCGATCTAAAATCAATCTGATCAAAACTCTTCAAAATTCGATCTGATCAAAATTCTTCAACAAACCTTAATCGCATAGTCAGTTTTGAGCTTGGAAGTTTTACATCCAAAATTTTGCAAGTTCAGTTGTGATAAAAATGTTGTTGTTCCCTATCAGACTGTTAAAGGCAATGGCTCAGTTCTGACAGTAAATAAAACCAGGTGCTTCAGAAAAAGATACAAGAGTTCCACAGAGGACCATTATAGTGGAAATTTCCTCATTCAGTAATAATAAACTTAGACTTTGTTATACAAAAGTTTTGCGTTTTTAAGAAGTGATATTATTTTGTAATAATTACTGATGTTTTCTTTATTCTTACAAATATAAAAATTTTTATTTGTCCCAGATTAGCCATAACAACCTCTTGTGTTAATGGGTTCAAATGCTCTTATTCATTAAAAGTGTTTCCCCACCTATTTGTCAGAAAAGAAAAATAACAAACTGGATTTTTCCTCTTCCTTTTTCTTAAACTCTTGTATATTTGCATACCTTATTCTCATGTTATCTCATTTCATTTCTCTCTTCCTTTCTGAGGTCTGCTGCATAGCTGATAGCCATACATCTCAAATTAAAACAGTTAGACTTTGACTGACCCAATCAATTGTACAGGCATATATGGAGTTGCACACACTGGGAAGGTAATTTTTGTATCTGGCTAACATGACATGTATATTTTATTCCAATATCAGTTTGAAAACAAACAAACAAAAAAAATGAATGTATTTCTTTTTGTTTTCAGTTCGGAAGGACATAGTTCATATCCTCTCTGATCTGGATGTTGAGGTCAAGGATATAACAGACTGTTATGATATTAGCTCTTTCCTTCAGCCACTGTCTTTGGAAGATGTATTTGAGAGAACAAGTAGGGAATTTCCCATGGTTGCTGAGATAATGGAGGGGCCTTTAGGAAGACAGAAACCTTATAACTTATTGCATATAGGGAAAGAGATTGTCATCCACAAAAAGTACCAGGCTACAAGAGTCTTAGCCTCCGAGATCAGAAGTGACTCCCCCAAAAGACATTTTTTAATCCCTATGACCTACAAAGGAAAATTCAAGAGAAGACCTCGGGAGTTTCCAACTGCCTATGACTTAGAGATAGCAAGAAGTGAAAGGGAACAGCTTCATGTTGTAGCAACTAAAGCCTTTGATTCTCCTCATACAGAGCTTTTCTCTGTATCGGTTGGAGATCAATTTCTAGTTCAACAACGTCAGACTAGTGAAGTTCTGTATGAGGGAAGAAAGAAAGTCATAGATGTTTTAGCTTGTGAACAAATACTAAGTGATGCATATAAGGAAGTGCTCCTGCCTATGTATATGGAAGGTGGCTTTGTGGAAGTGATTCATGACAAGAAGCAGTACCAGCTTTCTGAGATTTGCAAAGAATTTCGTTTGCCTTTTAATGTCAAAGTGTCTGTGAGGGACCTTTCCATTAAGGAGGATGTCTTGGCTGCTGTACCTGGTCTGCAGCTTGAAGAAGAAATCACAGACTCTTATTTGCTGATCAGTAGTGCCAGCAGCCCAGTAGAGAGCTGGGAGATTCCCGTGTATCGCTTAAACATGTCAGTCCATTTGCTCAGCAAGGATGTCCAGACAGACATACCTCCCATGACTAAGACAACAGTGGAAGAGATCAGCGAAGAGGAATACTATATGGTACGAAGATTTGAAAACCAAACCCTACATCCACCTCCCAGGCCACCCAAAAAGCCAGCAGCACTTGCACCAAAACCTGTTTCTGCAGTATCTAAGCAAATTACATCCGATGTACTACAGTCTACAAAGGTAAGGTATTGCACCATGTCTATGTCTTTGAATCTGTTACAATCATAGGTCATTTTCTGTTGGTTTATAGTCTCCATTTCACTGGTGTATTCTTATGGTACTGTACACAGATGGCTCTCAGTTCCCTGTAATAGGCAAATTAGCCATTATAGACAACAATGGTTAAAATCTCCAGTGTATGTTAATTGATCCATGAAAAACAACGGAACCATGCCGACTCACAGCAGAAAGCTTGGCCTTATAATTTTGGACAGATAATCCTTAATTGCACCAATACAGAAGTGAAGGGAAAGACTTGAAGTGGCTATATTTAAATGTTTATTAAGGGGTAGCATATGTTTTCATGATATTTGTTAAGAGAATTTTGCTCAGCTGGAAACAGCTGAATTAAATTCACAGGAAGTCAGGTTATATAGATATTTTTGACTGTATGTTTTTGTACATACTCAAGTGGCAAATAGATCTGGAATAAAAAGGGCAGCTCTTTTAGAATAACTTTTGATGTTAAGAAAGTTAAGTGCCCCTTCTAGGACAATTTTCTTAGTGATTAATCTAAGACAACGCGTTTGCTCATTAATTTTTATACTGGGTCTGGCTGAGATGGAGTTTATTTTCTTCACAGCAGCCTGTGAGATAATGTGTTTTGAATATGTGACTAAAACAGTGTTGATAGCACACCAGTCTTTTGACTGTTGTTGAGCAGTATATGCACAACATCAAGACCTTTTTTTTCCCGGTCTGTCCCCCCAGCAAGAAAACGGAGCGGAGTGGTTATTCTGGGAAGGTGGCCATAGTGCCACTGGCAGGGCATCAGCCTGCCTGTGGGAGGTGCTGAGTGACACCACTTGTTTTTCTTCCTCTTTCTTTCACTTATAAATTTATTTCGAAGTCCACTCATGAGTTTTCTCATTTTTTCTCTTCTCTGTCCTGATGTCAGAGAGGGAGTGAGCAAATGGCTGGGTGAGTGCTCAGCTGCTTGTTGGGTTCAACCCACCATAGTTTTCTTGCATAAGTTGAAAGAATTAAAGAAAAGCACTTTGATGAACTTCAGTGAAAGAGTGTCCAGTAGGTACATTTTTTAGGTCAGTTTCTCTGTGTCATGAAAATTTCCTATGGGGGAAGACAGTCATACATTGGAAATGCTTTCAGACATTGGCTGAGGCCTAGAAAAGAGACTGAAGAATGATTGTGCTGTGCTTGAAATGTGATATAACTCATGGCATTGTATTTGGGTGGAGGGTGGTGGTGGCGGTGTGGGGTAAGGTGGTGTGTTTTTGTTTTTGTTTTTGTTTGTTTTTAATGTTGCTATCAAACTAAGTTCCAGCTCTAGCAGCCCTGAAAGGGGATATTTTGTGAGTCCCCTTCCTTCCCTGCTGGAAGTGTCCGTCCCATTATGCCAGTTCCGGGCCCCCATGTAGGTCCTCAGCTCCACAGGGGTCCTGGGAGGTGATTGCAACAGACCGTAGAAGAAGTGAAGGGGTAGGGCGGATCCCTCAGATAAGGGTAATACAGCAAAACGCTGCATACAGTGAAGCCTGTATCAGCTTAAATAAGCCATTCTGCTAGACTAGGGAGGATAGATGAGAAGCTAGGCCCTGGAGCTAATAGGGAAGCCTTCAGGCTGGCACTGGCTTGTGGTACAGAGCTGGGGAAGAATTCCCTAATTGCTGTGTTTCTGGTAGAGCTGTATGGTCAGGAGGACTCAGACTTTCTGCTGTGACTGGTGGCTCTGTGTGGGGAGCAACAGGTAGATGTTGACTCTAGACTAGACTCATGCAGAAAATACTATTTTCCTGAAGTGAGGAGAGAGCAATAGGCACAGGAGAGGGATGGGCTGAGGTTCCTTTGCATGTTCATGAGCAACATTAGACTGCAGCTGTCCAGACAAAGAAGCACATTTATGCAGACTGCTCCAGAGGACATATTTTGTCACATGCTTGTTATAAATAAGTCATAAATTGCAGTCAGAATGCTTTGAGTTATGCAGATTCATAAATCTCTTTTCCTCAAAAGACGAAACAAGTAGAGATTCCGTATTCATAAGATTAAACATCCTGAGTGTTAATGTAATAGGTTTAGAGTCAGAGAGAATGCGTTATCTGTTCTATCCCAAGCACAGTAAGTCCTCTGAGAGGACGTGGATCATAGCTGATAAGCTCTGCCTTGGCCTCTCTGCCAGCAACAGTGGTAGGGGAGACTGCATTTTTTTCTAAATATAACATGGATGTCTGAGGGTTCAGAAAGCTGGAGATGGTGCCAAACTGATAAATGGCACACTTTGCATATTTTGTGACTCTGTGTAGACTTATTTGCATAAATAACAGACAAATGTCCTAATGAGCTGAACTTAAGCCTAACAAGTGGCAGCCTGGAATAAGCTTTAGTGCTGCATGAATTGCCATGGCTCCTCTTGCAAGCAGCTCCCTGCTTGCCTGTGTGATGGAGGGTGGTGATTGGCTTCCTTGCTCACTGGTTGGGAAGCTCTGCTTGGCCTTGTACTCCAAGATTAAACACTGCTGCTGCATGAGTCCACAAAGGACCAAGATCTGGCTGTTTTATTTCAATACTGAAAGATGCTATGGCTTCTGCTTTGATCACTTTTTAGCTCTTCCAGAAAGGTTGTGAGTTGTGGAGAAGCTCCAGCTGTCTCTGCCTGCTGTTCCCTGGCCTTGGTAATGGGAACACTAGGGCCATGAACAGGACTATACAGTCCACATTTTCCTGGGTGTCTTTGGTCATGTTAGTCACTGAATTGTATGAAATTGGCAGTCAGTATGGACTGTGACCTTAGAAGAGTGCACAAACTGCCTCAGCTTGTGTGCAAGGTGCAGTACTACAGAAACAGGTATGTCTGCACAGTACAGCGAAGTCCAGAGACGTCAGATGAATTCTCAAATGTAATATAGCTGCATTAACCAAACCCTCTGCCCACTCTCTTCACAGGGCTAATTAAGTTGGCTCAGCTCCTGCTGACGCAGCTTTCAATTCCAGAGCCTGGGGATCCCTGCTCTCCTCTCTACAAGGCACTGTAGACCTTGCCTTTCCCTCTCATCTCATCATTTTATTTGGTTAAGAAACATCTAGCCCACATATGTTTGCTGTTTTGTATTAGTTGCTAATTGAATAAAGAAAAGAAAACCCCCAAGAAAATACATGCAAACTAAACAAATGAAACTAAACAACATGCACTGAACTACAGAATGAATCTGGTATTTAAGAACGATTAAACTCTAATAAAAAATGTTACCTCTAGTCACCTCTACCCACAAACCCTACTGGTTTTCTACCACCAGTCAAGGACAGTGATGAAAAAAATGATTGTACCCTTTGTTGAATGGCAAAACTTGAGATAAAGCACTCACAGGAAATCCACATTTTCTCACTTGAGCCATTGGAGTAAAGTTCTTGGGGGGGGTCCTAAAAATTAAATTTCTCAGGGTGGCTTAAAAATTAAATAGTTTAAGCCATTCAGTTTCTCACTGGTGAGCTTAGCTGGAAAATGAGAACGACCTCATAAACCCCTAGAAGTTAATGCTAGTTATTTGAGAATGAGGCACCTTATTCACTTGCCAAGGAAGTCCTGGAGATAAGTCCCCATGGGAGGAACCTGTCAAGATATCACCTTCTTGAAGTTAAAATTCATCTAAAAAGAACAAGTAGATGTGCATTTGAAAGCTCTTTTCAGAGCTAGAACCACTGTTAGAATATAACAATCCAAGTTTTCACTTAGTAACTCCGGAGTAATGTTTCAGATGGGACCCTAGGCAGAAGAGGCTTGGAAAGTGTTTCCTAAAATTTCCTTAGGCTTTTTATCTGATACTTGCAGCTTCCTCCGCTTGAAAAGATTCAAGGCATCAAATGTCTTCTCTTTTTCTTTTTGCTTATCAGAATTACCTGTTGCCATTAAGTTAACCATGAGCCAGCAATGTGCCCTTGTGGCCAAGAAGGCCAATGATATCCTGTGCTGCATTAGGAAGAGTGCTGCCAGCAGGCTGAGGGAGGTGATCCTGCTCCTCTACTCAGCCCTGGTGAGGCCACACCTGGAGTACTGTGCCCAGTTCTGGGCTCCCCAGTACAAGAGGGACATGGAGCTACTGGAACGAGTCCAGTGGAGGGCTAATAGGATGATCAGAGGACTGGAGCATCTGTCATTATTAGGAGAGGCTGAGAGAGCTGGGCCTGTCTATCTTGGAGAAGTAAAGGCTGAGAGGGGATCTCATCAGTGTGTATAAATATCTGAAGGGAGACTGTCAAGAGGATGGGGCCAGACTCTCCAGTGGTGCCCAGGGACAGGACAATAGGCAACAGGCACAAACACAGGAAGTTCTATTTGAATATGAGGAAACACTTCCTTGCTGTGAGGGTGACAGAGCACTGGGACAGTTGCCCATAGAGGCTGTGGAGTCTCCTTCTCTGGAAATATTCAAAACCTGCCTGGATGCCATCCTGCACAAGATGCTCTACATGACCCTGCTTGAGCAAGGGCGTTGGACCAGATGATCTCCAGAGATCCCTTCCAGCCTCAGCCATTCTGTGATTCAGCTGAGAGACTGACACAGTACTATGTGATCAACAGATTGAAAGAAATTATAGCTGACACTGTACTGAGTTTCAAGCAGTAAATATATTACAGATTTAGGAGGCTGTTAATATATGTCCCCCAAGTAGATTTTATTATTATTATTATTATTATTATTATTATTATTATTATTATTATTATTATTATTATTTTAATTGAAACAATACTTCTCACCAAATATGAGTGAATATTCATTCAAAAATGAATGTTAGTACTGAAGGAATGGTAATCAATTTGTGGAAAACCACAATTTATTCCTGATGCTCTTCAAAGGCACTAAATGCACTTCCTAAGGAACAATAATAAATAAATAAATAAATAAAAGCAGCATTTGGCTTCTGATAAATGATAAGAGAGGTTAGCTCCAACCGGGGCTATTTTCAGTGGTCTGCTTAGGCATGTATCTAGCCTAAGGAACATTAGTATCAGTGAAATACTCACAAGCTTCAAGCTGCGATTGCTGCTAAATACCTTTATGAATGTGGGACTGGAGAAGTCAGTCACAGGCAGTAATCTGCTCAGCTCTAGCAAGAAACCTGAGAGAATTCCAGCTGGTGAAACTGGAATTTAATAAAATAGTAAGTATCAGGGCATGATAGTTAATCGTCATTCAGTGCTAAGGTCCATTATCCTTCAAAAAGTCATTACAGTGTTACGATATCAGGAACTTTTTTGCTTTCTTGCTTTTTATTTCAAAATTAAAATGAAAGAAAAATTATCACTTCCATCTGGCTTTGCAGTTCTACAAACTGAACTACCGAAATCTGCCATTAACATATTTATCGCATCTGTCTTCACAGCAAAATGAAGACTTATCTGGAATTAAATTGATAAGACATAAGCTGCGTTTTTCAGCAAATGAGTTTTCCTGCAGTGCCTTCTTTCCTTCCTCCTAAGTATTTCTTTTCTGCTTCCAGAGGATTTTTCATGGTTTTGGGGCCTTTATACAGCAGGTTTAATACAAATATTTCTTATGTGCAGCAATTTACTAACCTTTCTAAATAAATACATATTAGGAAATGCATGCAGGAAAGCCAGAAAGGAGCAGATAAGAACAGACTTCAGGAATTAATAATCTTCTGGCACTAGAAATGAGGTAGGAAAATGTGGTTCATTAGCAGATGCAAAAATGCATGTGCAAGCGTAAGAAGGAGGGTTTCTCTCTGACAAGTGTAGCGTTGTGGCTCATGAGGCGTCAGCTGTGCTTCCTCTCCCTCATTCTCTGTCCCCACTGGAAAATAAAGCTCTCCTCTCCCTGGAGTCCTCGACTCTTGACCCTCAACCTTTGACCCTCTCTCTCCACACATCCCATGTAATTTCTCCAAGTTACTTTCCAGTAGCTTTGTAAGTCCCTCATAAATAGGATGGGAAGGCTGGAAGCACGGTCCTTAATGTTTATGACCATCCCACCTTGTCACTGTGGACCAGTTCTTGAAATCTGTCAAAACCTCATCCCCACTGTGGCCTTCCTGGTGAGTCAGGCTCCCAGTCCTCCACATTCCCCCGTGCTGCAGCTTCTCACTCCCCCAAGCACAACACAATGTGCTGCAAGGTTCTTCTCCTCCTAATACCCATCCTTTGACACATGTGCCTGATTTCCCCCAGACCTACATGCCTTGAGTCCCCCAAGACTGCATTTGTCAGCGCCCTTCAGCTCCCCCCCAGACCTCTGTGACCTTGGTTCCCCAAGGAAATTTCAAGCTTTCAGAGAAGCTTGGCTTTTCCTTTTCCTTGTTTCTTCCAACACATCCTCCTCCTCTTGCTCTTCAGTCCTTCAGCGAGCTGAAGCCAAGGCCACAGCTATTGTCAGACAGGAGCTACAGGAAAATCCTAAGTTACACATGGGTTTTCATCTCCTTCCCCAGCAGCACATGTTCCAAACCTTAGCAGAACTTTGATCTTCAGCCAGGTTTTTAGGAGTAAAACTGGAGCGGGCTGTAGATGCTGACTGGTATCAAGCTACTTCGTGCTTTCTTGTAGGCTGGGGAGTCTCAGCTGAAGGACTTTGTATCGGTGACCTGTTGCAGAGATCATTATAGCTACGTCTATACATGAGGGCCCATGACAATTTCCTGGCAACCTTTTATGCATCTTGATACCACACTGGGCTGAGGCCTGCATGTGTGCCAACCCTCTTGTGTCCCATATCTCTGTGAAAACTAGACCAGGCAGTGATGGCTCTGAGCTGGATGATGGAGGATTGGGACCACTGATAGACTCTGTATGAATCAAGAGGAAGGAGTTAAAGGTGTAGGAAACACTGAAGCCCCAGCTAAAAAAGGTCTGGAATTTTCCCAGTTTTCTCAGTGTGAAGAACTGGTATTAAAATCCTTTTCTCTTTTAAATGATATGAAAAGCTTAAAATTTCCACAGAGAAGCATCAAGTCTGTAGTAGGCACTTACCGTGGATTGATGTTATTCTCAAAACCAAAATAAAATGGGGAAGATAGCAATGTGCCTGCCAGAAGGACAGGCAGTAGATAATTGCCTGAAAAACTAGCAGGGCAATCTGAGGTGTAAGTCTCATTGCAGAAAGCCATTACTGCTGCAGGAATTGCTGATACAGTATATGAAATTAAGGAAGTACAGATGAACACTTGGATATGCTGACTGACGTAAATGCCAACTGGTTAAAAGCAAATTGCATAATTTAAAGCTAGAATTGAATGTCTTGGAGAACAAAGAGATAAGAAATATCAAAATAAAAGGGATGCCTAGAAGAAAAATATATATATATATCAACCACAGAAAAATATGGCACCCTTGATAAGAAGAAGGAAAATACTGGACAGGGTGTTTAAGCCAACAGCCATTAATGTCAGTAGGAGCAGAATTGGCTGGAATGTTTTTTTCTCTGATGCAGAAAGCGAACAACATAAAATCATATATTTGTATAATACAAAGCTGGACAAAAAAGTTTTTTTAAAAAAAAGTCTGTTGCGCTGCAGCAGAATAACTCTCCAAAAATATAACTTGTGGGGGATCTGAAGTGCTTTTTCCAGCCCGGGTTCCTTGCCATCTGACTTCCAATGTCACTGTTCTCCAGTCTGCACTGCCTTAATTTGCCCTTCTCTTCATAGCAAGAAGGTCAGAAAATCAAGCCTGCGGATAGCTGGCTGCTGAAGTGCCACTTATCACATGCCTGCTTAAACACATTCAGGGACTTTTCTGGGCTCTGAAGACCAACTGGCATAAACTGCCTGATGTCTCTGCTAGTAACTCTTTCAGTCTCCAGCTTTGTCTGGGTGCTTGCAAACTGCATTCTGGAGTGGGCCTTGGGGTGTTCGAATGCCCAGGTTGTACCCAGGAGCAGTTTGAGAAATAGCTTGTTGGCATAGGTTGAAGTGGAGCCCACAAATGCTTACAGGCACCAACCTGTTCAATCAGACAACATTGATGTAGCCCTGTTTGCTGCTTGGGCAGTGCAAGGGCCCTGAGCCTTAGAGGGTGGCTGACAAGATTGGAAACAAGAAGGACCAGAGTCCAGTTTCTGAAAACTTCATTCTCTACTGGGCATGCACAGGCACTTACTGTGGAGTAGCACAAATGAAACAGTGTTGAGCAGTTTAACATTTTGCTGTGGGATATTCTGTTAAAATAATTATTCTCTGGATGCTTTACTTGAGGGTAAGGATAACCTAGTAAGAGAGCAATATGCTCTAGTGACGTGCAGTGGCAAATATGCAGGTTTCCAATCTGTTAGCAGCTCTTAAACAAATAAACAAAAACAAACAAACAAACAAAAAAGGTATGTACATCAAGGATGTACATCAGAGTCACTAAAGTGTTGAACACAGTCAGTGTAAAAGAAAGTACTGACATTTCCCATTCACATTATGCGTTTCTTCATGACATTCAGGCGTTTTCAGTACTGTCATAGCCAGGCATCCCAGAACTGAAAGTATCCCAAAAGGTTGGGATTATGCTTTGAAATACATTGCCCTATGAAATGAAATGAGAAACTTGCTGTCAGTGTGACATCAGGGTCAAAGCCCAAAGGATCTGTAGGCATGACTCACATTTTCCAGAGTCCTTACAATGAGGAATTCAGCGATTATGAGGAAATGGAGAATGCCATGGAGAGACTCAACAAATCCATTAAAACTTGGAAAGACACTCCCAGCCCCGGGCTTTCCCTCTCTGCTTTTTGAATGTGTTAGTACATAGACATGATATAAAAATTATGTGATAATAAAATGAATAGCGAGGCTTATCAATTACTATATGAGAGAGTTTATAGAGGCTGTGTGTTCAATGACTGTATTGAGAAAATACATGTCATGTGTTCAATGACTGTACTGAGAAAATGAATTTCCTTTCTCTGTGGATGGAGATGTATAATTTAGACAAACCTTTGTCAAAGTATTTAACAGCATTATGCTGTTGTTTTATCCTAAGACACGAAATAATTTTACTGATAAATATTTTAAATAGCAATATGTTGCAAAGCTGTGGTTCAGAGTTTCCTCCCATTAGTTTTGTTTGGTTTTTTGTTTGTTTGTTTTTAATAGCGACAAGAGTTTTGGGGAGGCACAGGTTGTTCTGTAGTTATAACTATTGTGATTCCAGTGGTGCCACTGAAAAATCAGAGCATGGCTCTCAGGCTTACAATGGCTGTAGACAATAGCTTGTATCAGTGGTTCACTTGAAAGAGCATGATGAGTCTTATCAGAATATCACGTGGCAGGAAACAATGCAGAAAAAAAAAAATAGAAGCCTCTTTGTTAGTTTGTGGCATGACATGCACCACCCTGGTGGGCAGCACTGGGGCTAAAGAATGCTTAGAGTAAAGAAGATTGGAGTCCAGATTAGCTCCAAAAGAAAGACCAGGAATGACACTATCTGACATGATGAGGTTTAAACCTGATGCATAAAGCAGAATAAAGCTACTCCCAAAGCATCTTTTTATTATAATAAAAAATATAATAACATATTATATAACATATTATAAATAACATATTATATGTATATGATATAATTATAATAATAATATTTTATATGGGAAATGAAGAAACTGTATCTAGAGATACTTTTACTGATCCACCTGTTTTACATAAGTGCTATGTTCATGTTCTGCAGTATTAATGAGGAAAAGAGCGTCTGAGTTTGCTTGTGAAGTGATCTCATTTGAAAGAAGATGTTCCAAGCAGTTGAACAGCAGCTCAACAAGAAAATTCTGGCCATGTGAGGAGTGGGGTTGGCAGGAGCTCCTCAGGTCTGGGTTATATTCCCTTGTCTTTCATACACCTCTTCTGTGACACGAGGCAAATCGCATAACTATCATTGCCTCAAGATACATGAAGGAACTGCCATGTGTGAAGCAAGGGTGTGGATTTCCAGCTCATTAGTTACTCTATATGGATGCTTAAATCTCAGGTAAATGCAAGATACATTACCTCCCTTCTGTAAGGGTCAGAGCTACCTCACATTTACTCTGGAGCCTTAACCACCCAGACAGTTGCCATGGAGTAGTTAATGAGCTGTAAATCCACACTCATTTACTTTGTAGCAACTTGTTCACGTAGCTGTCTCCTCTATGAAATGGGACGTAATGCTTCATTTTCCCATTTTCTGGGCTATTTATAGAGACAGGCATCATTTATGCATATATATATATTAAGCTTTTTTTTTTTTCTCCTTTTTTTTTTTCATTGGCTACCACAAAAGGAACCACAGTAACACCAGAAAAATAGTGACAATGAAATACCCAGACATGTTTTAACCTTGCTTAAAAGTTTTCAACTGAAAGTTAATTTACTGAACAGGTGCAAAATGAAACTGGCTGTCGTCTAGGACAGCTTAATTCTGAAGTGTGGATATTTGAAAGAGGAAGAAACAAGAAAGAAGAGAGGTGTGAACTTGTCCCATATAACTTTCAAAGGTGTTAACCTTGAAGCTCACTAACACATTTTAAGCTTGATCTTTTGTTAACCACTTCAAAGTTTATTCTTATGGTAGGCATGAGCCTTTGTGCTTGCCTGTTTGCACCTTCTGTTGCATATCTAGCATCTTAAGCCATGTCTTCACCTGGTGGCTTACAGAATGTAGCAGCGAGTTTCGAGACATGAAAGGTTATGGATAGAAATTGAAACACTTCTCAGAATGCCTCCTTAAAATTTCCCCAGTCTGTGGGACTTTGACAGATGATAGCATTAAACTAAAAGTTGCATGTTAAAGGTTAGTTTGTGTAAGCATACAAGGTGTCAGCAAAGACAGAAAATGAGGAAAGAGACTGCTACAGTATAGGTTATATATGTATTTTTTATTGATAGATCATATTTGAATAAAAAGTGGTGGGACATAACTGATGATGTATAAATGAATACTGACCCAAAAGTCCATTTTTCCAAGTCAACTGTCACACATTGCTTTTACAGCCAAATCATTTATACTGCCTGTAGTGATGGAGCAGCACCACCATTAGGATGGAAGAAAGGATTAAGGAGGTATGCTAGGAAGGTGAAATTGAGAACTAGTGGAACAGAAAAATGGGATACCCAGTTATCTTCTATCAAATTGTGAAATGGGATGGGAAGGCAGAATTATATAGGATGGAGGGAATTGCATTTTCGTTACAAGACCTTTTTTTTTTTTTTTTTTTTTTTTTGAGGAGGAGGAGGATGATTTTTCTTTCTGAGTATGACATTTTCTCCTTGTGAATATCCTAAGTTATGACTATTCTGACCTCATTGTTTCTCACATAAAAAGGAAAAGTAGTGTACAGAAAAAAAAATCTGCTTAAACCACACAAAATGATTTAAAAATGCTTACATACACTGTAGTGAGCATGAAATGTCTGCTTTTTATCTGCTGCTTTGAGCCTCACTGAACAGAGAAGGACCAGAGTGATTTTGATTTGCCTCTTAGTTGTACTCCATACAGTCAGTCAACATCTGACCTTATGGACACCCAGGCCACAAGCCTCTAACACTGCTGATGTTCCTGCTCTGCTCTCATGGTTCAGGCAGTAAGAAAATGGATGCAAAATACAGAAGCTAGGAGGAAAACAGGAGCTAACTCCTTAAACAGCAGGCTTAGGTTTTGCATAATG
Source organism: Anser brachyrhynchus (assembly GCF_964034855.1). Taxonomy (NCBI): domain Eukaryota; kingdom Metazoa; phylum Chordata; class Aves; order Anseriformes; family Anatidae; genus Anser; species Anser brachyrhynchus. The sequence goes on from NC_137696.1 coordinate 68,655,751, forward strand.
CTTATTGTTAGTGTTCATCTTCAAAAAACATGGAGATAAAATCCTCTCATAAAATATTGAAACCACTCCTGCCCCATGTGAACATTTGAATGTGAGAGATCTCCTTCTACCCTTCAAAATGGAAAGTAAATCTTCTTATAAATGTTAGAAGTTATTGAATAATAATATGGCAGTGGCCTGATGCTGCTATTGTTGAACCTAAATGAAGAACCTTATTAATCATGGATTTGACAGCTCATTCAGTTATAATGATGTTTTCTGTCAATCTAAGCTCTCATTATAATTGGATCTTACTTAGAAAAGAAGATGCTCCATTGACTGCTCAGATGCAGGAAAATACAGGTTTGCAAATGAAAATATCAGTCTGAATTCTATTTCCAGGGAGCCTGCTTATGCATGTACAAGTTGGATAACACTTTAATCCTTGCTGTGTGTCATATTTGGTCGTTACTGTAATAAGGTTCTCTCACTGATGAGGTACCAGCTCCAGAGTCAAGACAGTGAAAGTGAAAGCAAGACAAGAAAATGCAACTTTTTCTGGGGGTTGCTGGCATATCATCACTACAACCCCGTTGCAAAGAATTAACTGAAATAAATGGCTTGACTATATACAGAAGTGTGCTAGGCTGTGAATTTACATTGAATTTGTTTTTCTTTAATTTGTTGCTTTTTTTGTGGACACTCAGTATGCAGAAAGTATTAGATATTTTACATGGTATTGAGAGAGGATTAAGTTGCCTCAAACCATGGCAGTTTAATGTTCTATAGGAATATTTACAACGAGTTAATGGCAAGAAAGTGTATGCTCCTACTCCCACTATCTTTATAAGCACTACCTTTATAAACAAGGCCAAAGACAGAACAAGCAGTTGAGAAATTTGTAAAGACAAACAAATATTCAAGCTGAAACTGAAAACACTTTGGAAAGCACTTCAAATAAGTGTCATTTAGAAAAGATTCAGTTGGAAAAATCTGTAAATTTCATGTTGGAGGCCCCTATTCCATGGGTGTAAAAGAGGGAGGTGGCTTATTTCCATGGAGGCCACAGTTCATTAAGGAAGCCTAGTAAGTGTAACTTAGACTAAATTAAAAAAATAAACTTCTCTGGGACAGCTGAAATGATAATTCCCAGAAAGTGTTCTTGTTTACTAATGTACCATTGTGGTTACAATAAATGGGAACTTAAAGTAGCACTTCAAAAATAGTAAAAAGCTAGCAAACAAGGAGGTACAATTTTTTTTCACTGCCTTGTAGGACGAGTTGCAAACAGTATTCTGATGCTATCAGGCCTGGGTAAAGATCAGAAAATTGTTGTGAACCAGGTAAGAAATTTGTTGTTTATGGATATGATAGGAAACATCACTACATGAAATCATAGGGGTGCTTGAAGATGTAGTTTTGATGTAACTAATTCCAATAAAAAAAATAGAATTCAGAAAAAAACATCAATCTGCTTCAACAGAAAGTAAAGAGAGGCAAAGGAGCTGATGAGAAGCTGGCACAGCTGGTGTAAAGGTCTGGCAAGTCTTTTTGAGGTTTTCATTTTGGCCAGGCATGCGCCTGATAGGTTAACTAATGGAGAGAGGCCTGGCAACTCCATCAGCCAGTTCCCTCAGGACCCTGGGATGCATGTCACCAGGCCCCCTAGACCTGTACCTCTTCAGTTCCATCAGGTGGTCTTGAACCTGCTCTTTGCTTATAGTAGGAGGGACTTTGCTCCCCCTGCCCTCATCTACAGATGCAGGGAAATTAGAGATGTGGGAAGTCTGACTTGCAGTGAAGACTGAGGCAAAGAAGCTGTTGAGTACCTCAGCCTTCTCCATGTCTGTTGTTACTAGTTCTTGGTTCTCATTTATTAGAGGGGGTACACTCTCCTTGGCCTTTCTTTTCTGGCCAATGTACCTATAGAATCCCTTCCTGTTATTTTTTGCATCTCTTGCCAAGCTCAGTTCCATCTGTGCCTTGGCTTTCCTGATCCCATCCGTGCACATCCGGATGGCATCCCTGTACTCCGCCCAGGCCACATGTCCCTGCTTCCAGTGGCCGTGCATTTCCTTCTTATGCCTCAGTTTGCCCAGCAGGTCCTTGCACAGCCATCCTGGTTTCCTTGCTCAATTTCTTGCACAAGGAGATGGAGAATTATTGTGCTCTAAGAAAAGCATCCTTAAAGAGTTGCCAGCTCTGGTCAGTTCTTTTGTCTCTAAGGTCAGTGTCCCTGGGGATCTCATCCATTACCTCTTTAAACAGCTGCAAATTCTCTCTTCTACAGGGTCCTGATTTTGCTCTTTGCCAAGCCCATATTTCTTAAGATCACAAACTCAACCAGAGCATGATCACTGCAGCCCAGACTGCCTCCAATCTTAACCTCTTTAATGAGTTTGTCAGCACTGGTGAGCAGGAGGTCCAGTAACACTTCTCTTATGGTTTGTTTTGTCAATACCTGGACCAGGAATTTATCCTTGATGCACTCCAGGGGTCTTCTGGATTACTTACAGCCTGCTGTGTTTTTTTTTTCCCAGTGGACATCTGTGTGGTTGAAATTCCCCAACAGGATTAGAGTGTGTGAGCACAATGATTCTTGTAGCTGAAGTAAGAAGGCCTCATCTACAGGCTTCCCTTGATCAGGTGGCCTGTAGTAGACCCCAACTACAAGGTGTCCTTTATTGGTTTGGTCTTTAATTCTTACCCACAAGCTCTCAATCTGTCTGTGCCTGTTTCTGAGAGGCAGCTCTTTGCAGCCTACCTATTTCTTAACATAGAAGGCAACACACCCACCCTTCCTTCCCTGTCTTCTGAAAAGCTTGTAGCCCTCAACTTCGGTTTTCCAGCTGTGTGATTCATCCAACCACATTTCTGTGATAACAATTGGGTCATAGTTTTCTAAGTGCACCATGGTTTCCAACTTTTTCTGCTTGTTTACCATGCTGCATTCATCTATGTAGACGCACTTCAGCTGGGCTATCAGCTGGATCAAATTTTAAGAGGAGCCCTCCATAATTCCTTTGGGACAATTCACAGGTATTTCCCTGTTACTTCCTAAAGTGCTCCCTGGTTCTTCTCTGTCACTCCCCTCCCCCTGGTGAATCTAGTTTAAAGCCCTGCTGATAAGTCCAGCCAGTTTGCTTCCCAAAACACCGACCTGTTCCCTGGCCTGTTCAGGTGCAACCCATCTGGTGTCAACATACCCGCTCTCTTGAAGGTACTTCTAAGATCACAGAACCCAAAACTCTGAGCATGACACCAGCCACACAGCCAGTCATTCACTTCATCCATTCTTCTCCTTCTTCTTGGGTCCCACTCTCCAGCTGGAAAGGTAGAGGAAAACACTACTTGTGCTCCCGTTCACTTCAACATCTTTCTGAGGGACATTCACAGTCCCTTTAGATATTTTAGAGTCTGTTCATTACAGCCTCTTTTGACCCTACAAGAAAGAGTTGGAATTGGTAGTAGTCCTCTCTAGAGAGTTTGTCTGGATAGCAAATCTCTCTAGAGAATTTGTCTGGTTAACAAATAGGTGCTTCAGTGCCTTTCATTGAGGAATCTCCAATTACTAACACCCTTCACAATTTTTTTGGTGGCAATAGTTCTAATACAGGTGGTTGGTTGGTCCAATTTCATACGGTTGACCTTTCCTGGGTCTTGACATTTACTCATGCACTCCTTGTTTTTTTTTTTTTTTTTTTTTTTTTTTTTTCCAGGCCCAGGGCATTGTATCTGTTGCATAAGGGCACTTTGAGGGCAAGGGGAAAACTCTTCCTTTGGCTCCAAGCAGAGACAAGGGTCTGGTCTGCATTGTCTTGTAAGTCAATCAAGCCCATCAGCTCAGGGTTGGAAGCTGGCTTGCCTTCCCGTTGCCAGGACTTAAGGCAGGGCTGTTGCTCAGCCCATGTCAGTGCACAATACCATGCACCAATCCCTTGCTCAGAATCCTGGATACTACACTGACTGGTGAACTCCTCTTGCAACATCGTGACTTGATCAAAAAGTTCATCCATCTGGGCACACTTGCACCCACAACATTCACCTCTGCCTTCAGGCCCTAGGGGGACTTCCAGATTCAGGATTTCCTTGCAACTGAGGGTCTGGGCAGCTTGTCCAGTCCTTGGGAGGTCTGTTTGGATGTAGGCCTCTACCCAGGGTGGTTGTGGCCCCTCCAGTCAGTACAGCTCATTACTATAGTTTATACTTTATACTTTTATATTACTATAGTTTATACTTTAGTTTGTGCCAAGCAGAGACAACTTAGAATTTATGGAGACTGCAGTGCCTGAGGGAAGTAAGGACAAGGCTAAGAGTGAAAGTGCTGCAAATGTAAACAAGAATAAAATTACAACAGAATTAGGAAAGTGATTTTTGTTGTTGCTTTGCATCTGTTTACAAAGTTTTGTGCATGAATAACTGACTGATGTTTCATCTCTAAATGAATAAATAAAAGTCAAGATTTGTTTTGTGGGAAAAGTTAATATCAGGGTATTTCTTGTGTTGATGAAGTGCCAAGGTCATCCAGTCATAGACCAGAAGCTTTCATATACCTCTGCAATCATTCATGTAGCATAAATTTGTGGAGGTAATCCAATGGTTTCTAGAGTGCCTGTTAACATAAAGCAAACAAACAAAAAAACCAATAAAATTTGCCATGGAACTATGTAATTCATATGGTAGAATAGTATTTCAAATAATACTTTTTACAATGTATAACCTGGCCAGCAGCTGTTGAATACATAAAATTAAAATTTATATTCATGGGATATCTGTGAAAAGGTCAAGTAGGAGACATTTTAATCTATGCTTTCAATTTGTGGCTATATGTTGGTAGTAATAAATCAAAGCAGCTTTCAAAAAGAAAAACAATAACAGTAGTACATAACTTTAAAAATTATATGGACAACAGGTTAAACTAGTTTGTCTTTCTTGAGCACCTAAACACATTTTCTTTATTTTTTTTGGTAATGATCTCTTATATAATTACAAAATGAGATTTGATACCTGATGACATAAAACGAATGTGCAAACAACTTGAAATTAATGGAACTTTTCAGATAATTTCAAACGACACATCACTAGGAATATTTTTCTTGACTTTTTCAAATATTAATACAATTTTCCACCTGATAGCAGGTACAACACAGTTCTAATAATACAGTGACACTCTGCTATACTCATTTGTTGATTTCAAAAATCCTTTAAAAGTGTTTTATGTATTCAGAAGTGCTTATACATTGTATGCACCCTTAACCAAAATGTCATGCTTAGGGTTTTTTTTTTCAACATGTAGATGTAACCACAAAGAAACCTCTACTCCATTATGAAAACACCTGTCAGAAGATTTGGTTTTTCTAGTTGACACAGTTCATTAGGCCGTGCCAAACTGTTTCCGTTCTGAAACCCATACTACGAGCATGCTTTTGACTGCTTTACTGTTCTTGTAGCTGCTCAGCTGTGACTATATCTTGACGCCTGTGTTCTGTTTTAGGCTGTCCATGGTTGGATAGATGGACCTCCTGGGACACATGCAGACTTGTTTTAAACAAATACAGCTCCATTTGTTTTAATGGAATTGAAAGTTTTTCCAAGAAGTGTGAATTCGGAAGTTTTTTGTTTGTTTGTTTGTTTTTAGGGAGGAAGATGGCATGCATGTTTCTTCAGTGCTGTGCCAACATGTTGCAGTGACTGATGGGCTGGGACAGCTCCACTGCAGACAAAGGCACCATTTCTGAGGTGGCCGTGTGTGCGCTACATTTGTAAGCTCCCATTACGTCTTGTACTGTCAGCAGTGCCTACAGAGCTAAGTAGCCACTTCGTGGTTAGCTGAATCACCTTTTAACTGTATTAATGAAGTTTCCTGCCTGTAGTCAAAGCAAGAACATGTGGAGCATGTAGATAGGTACTTGTAGTTATTTACTTTTGTGTGCCTTTATCTGGAGTGAACTCTGCCCAAGGTGCAGTATGTAACCCAAACTGAATTATATGAATCTTTTTTTTTTTTTTTTCATGACAGAACTGTGATTTTTGCCTCTGTTTAGAGAAAGGGTTATCATGTTACAGTCGCTGATACTCGTGAGGCCTGCAACCAGTCCAAGTGAAGCCCCAAGGCCATGGCTCTGTGACGTGGCCACTGCAGGGCTATATGGCTGCAAGGTCTGAAGGATGAGCTGAACCCCTGCTTCAGGAGTTAAAGCTTCAGCAGAGAAAGCTGAGGCTTAGTTGTCCATGCGTCCTCCTGGAACCTGTGACACACCATCTGTTGTGGGAAAATCACATTCTTGGAGGATTATTTCCACCCCCATCCTACGAATTGCTCTAGGACCTTGCCTTTTTCATTCTTCCAGGTATGTGGCATGTGTCTTAGTGTCTCAGTCTTGTTCAGGAGTCTCATGGGGTCTGGAAGTTTGCATATCAAGCGTGAAGTTCACTTCTGCAAGGAATCAAGAATAAACACCATTTAATTTGCATGTAGGTCCTCAAAACAAAGGTTTGAGGATTCATGCTCTCCTGTTGTGCATATAGCATTCCTATTGAAGTGAAAAGATGATCAACGAAAATGTAGATGTAGCAGAATTCCATAGTAGGGCTGGGAAAATTTTGTGTTTCTCAGATTTGTTTTTCTTACATAAAAATAAATATTGTCATGATAATTGAAATTCTTGAGGAGTGCCCTTTTTCTCTGCAAATGTGCCCACACACAATTAATTAGAAAAGATGAAAGGTATTTATTTTGACAGTTCAGCCTTATAGGATGTCCTGTGTTTTTCTTACAACAAGAAGTATAACAGGTATTTCTGAAACCTTAATCTTCATTCCTGTTGAAGATGTAAAGTAGCAGTTTGAATTTTTTTTTAAAAAAAAATCTAGTAAGATTTTAATACATTTGTTGTGACAAAGAAGACTTTAATTACATGAATTTACATTTGAAAAAGCATTTACATTGCAAGAAACATTTATGGTTTGTACTCCTCTCATGAAGTTTGATTCCTGTATACAGAAAGTGTACACACATCTCTCCTCTCCTCTCCTCTCCTCTCCTCTCCTCTCCTCTCCTCTCCTCTCCTCTCCTCTCCTCTCCTCTCCTCTCCTCTCCTCTCCTCTCCTCTCCTCTCCTCTCCTCTCCTCTCCTCTCCTCTCCTCTCCTCTCCTCTCCTCTCCTCTCCTCTCCTCTCCTCTCCTCTCCTCTCCTCTCCTCTCCTCTCCTCTCCTCTCCTCTCCTCTCCTCTCCTCTCCTCTCCTCTCCTCTCCTCTCCTCTCCTCTCCTCTCCTCTCCTCTCCTCTCCTCTCCTCTCCTCTCCCTCTCCCTCTCCCTCTCCCTCTCCCTCTCCCTCTCCCTCTCCCTCTCCCTCTCCCTCTCCCTCTCCCTCTCCCTCTCCCTCTCCCTCTCCTCTTCCTCACTGGATATTGCCAAATATAGCACCACAGAAATAAAAAAAATGTTGAACTTTATTTTTCTTTTTCAGTATTATACATCTATTTAATTCGCGTTCATCACACAAATAACTTACTGTACAGAATTGCTGTCCTACATAATTTTCAATGGTAGATAAAACAAATCACTAACAGAATATTTTTATACTGAAATTGTCTTTTTTTTTCAGTATTTAATAAATGTGTCCCCAAATTCTAGTCACTCAGGTTCCATATTTTCATTAACAGGTGCAATGAAATAAATGAAAGAAAAAAAATTTCTTTTGCATGGTGCTTTCTGATCTTTATTTTATTAATTTTTCTCATATCTGGAAGATTTATATGAATAGATTTAATTTACAGATAAATATGATTTATAAAACTCCACACCATATTGGTAACCCTCACTTAAAACCTAGTAAGTTAGTTTGCTTTTTATCAATTTACCTGAAATGGTCATAGCTTATATACTCGGATAACCTTGAATAAGACTCTTTATTAAACCTGATAGGATTATTTGCTGATATTCCACCAGTAAGAGAACATTTGTACACCTAACATTGCATTTCACTTAAAAACTTGCTCAGTTAAGGAAAGATGCTATCTCTACTGTTTTAAACAGCATTTTTGTGGAGAAAGAAAATAAGCCCAGAAAAAGCACATTTTTTCATATTAGAATTTGATTCACTTCTGCATAGTCAAATAAGGAATGCAATATTCATCTGTCAAAAAGTTTTTTATCCACTTAGCCTCTGTTTTACACTTTACAATAAATGGGGTGATATATAATCCCCGTTAATTAATTGATCAGCCTGGGAAAACATCACTGTCATTCAACTTGCAGAACATGACTGATGACTGAAATGTTCCCAATAAAGCATATTCAGTACAAGTCTAAAGGATGAAGTATTTGGTAGTGCTTCTGTTCAGAACACTATTTCATCTCTTACTACTGCAAATATTTTTCTCTTTAAATAATTAAACATATATTTTAAATAAATATAAATAAATATTTTAAATTTATATTTTAAAACATATATTTTAAAAATTCTTTTTGCTTTTCTGATTTGCATCTTGTGGGTCCATTTGGATATGTTTTTTGAGAAGAAGGAACACATCAGCAGTATTTAAAATAAGAGAAATTAGCAGTGATAAAATAGGAGCATAGTTGTTGGCTTCCCAACATTCACAAGGAACATTTCAGAAATGAACTGTCTTGATGCATGTCAGCAGGTAAAAGTACCATTACTGAACATCTCCTGAGAAAAAGAAAAAAAATATAGCAATATTGTATGACCTTTGAAGGACTATCAATGTATCACTGAAAGATAAATTGACCAGTTGTAGTCCTTCTGTTTGATGAAATCATAACCAGTTGCAATAAATTATAAATGCTTTGGCTCCAAGGCAAGCCTGAATGCAGACATGTCATTGAGTCCTGTGATCATGATGGGTAACATATTGGATACTTTTCTTCACTAAACTGAATTAAAAGACATGATCCCTTCTGGTTGTAATTTGTATACTTTTTTTCTTTTTTTCTTTTTTTTTTTTGACAAGACATTAAATTCCATTACAGCAAAAATTAACATTTTACCACTCTTTCATGACTGATATTCATTCAGGCAGGAGATTACATTTCATTTGTGGATACTAACTACTAACAGCACAGACCAGTGATGTGAGGAGTGTGCTCATGCCTTCTCTACTGCTTGTTACTTCTCTTTAGAAAGATTTATATTCTCCACCAAATTACCTGACAGCTCAGAGGATACATTGGCTCTGACAATAATTAACACATCAGGATTTTTGCTTGTTTGTTTTAAATGTGAACATATTTAATTTTTATGACTATTTATCCTATTGATGTCTGTGGCCTTTAAAGCAAAAGTTTCAGGTGTTTTACATAAACAGCAAAAAAGCCTTGGTTATAGAATCCCCTTGTTCTACAAGTCTCATGCTTGTTTTACCTCTTTTTGCAAGCTGCAAGGTCTGTTCCTATGGCTTTTAAAATCTATATATGGATTCATCTCTACGAATCTACAAATGTTCAGAGCTACAAATGTTGAAAAATCATTGACTCACTGTAGATGCCCAGAGGATTAATAATTTAAATAAAAACTGTCAGAACGGGGGTAGTGTTTTACAGTCAAGAAATGCCTTTTCCCCATACTATTTGCAGTCAAAAAATGTCTCTTCCCAATACCATTCCCCTTCTGGTGCATGCTGGCATAAATAATTCCTCCACTGTTAGTGGAGCTATGTTAATTTATACCCGCAGAGGACTTGGTCTCAAAAGTCTAATTTAGATGACAACGCTGAAGTGCAGGGACTTGCCATTTTTATTTGTATGTAAAGTACCAGGCACTCAAGTAGTGGTGTGTCATTAAATTATTTCTAGAAAATAAATTGCCGTTTGGAAGGCTTGCTCTTGGGTAAAATTATATCTTTTTGTATGACTTAAGACAGATGCAATGAGTTAATTTAAACAGCTCCTCTTCACTTCCCTAATTTTGTTCTCTCTCCTATCTCCCATCTCTCCTCTGTCGAGCATGCCTTCTTCTCTGGATCTGACTGAAATAAATACATCCTTGCATGGTAGCTCAAGTACTTCATTGCAATGTTCCCTCTGTTCTGAAGGGCCTTGGTAAAAAATAAGGTAGTAGGGCATAAAAGTGGTTGATGTCAGTTATAGCTCCTGGGGCAGCTAAAAGTTGCATGATAAGAAGACTGTTTAAAGCCATTGAGGCTCCCTCTTTCTGAGCTGTAAGTTTTCTGCTGCACAGCACATGAATTTGTCCTAGGTTTGTTGACTGAATAGTAAGAGATTTGACAACAGTCTCACCTGCACACTGGACATATAGCTGTTAATGGGGCACTTCATTTCTGGGAGCCAAGCAACTACACCAGGTGAAGTACTTCTCCTTTTCAGTTCTCATGTTGGTAATTTCATAAAGGCTGTGTTCTGTTTTCTGCAGTCCATTCTCCTCAGCATTAATTGCTGGTGTATTTGTCTTAGCTGTGTCTGAGGCTTGTTTCCATGTAACCCTGGTCCAGCTATGATGCTGCCATTCTTGCACATTAGCTTTTACTTCTGACAAAATTAATTTGAAGTCAGGAAAACAGACATGTAACTATATAAATGCTGCTAAACATGTGTCAGGGCTGTCTGGCTCACAAGCAGTGAAGAGATGTGATCCTTGCTGAGAGAGCTTGCTATCTGAAAAAAAAATCTGCAGAAAGAAAGGTATCAAAGTTAAGGCTAGCGTTATGGATGATGTAACTGAAATAGAAAGCTTATTTGTCCTATAAAGACATTATGGGCAGTGGGGCAAGCTATGAACTGATCCTATTGCTTACTAGTATTTGATTCTGTGCCTGTCGTTTAATCTTGGTGTTCATCCATACTTACCTGCCATTGCCCAGTGGAATGCGGTGTACTGCAATCTGTTTTCTATTTTGTGTAAGTCAGGTCCCTGTGGTGTTTCAGGTAACACTGTGAGATGCTCAGTAATTATTGTCATGGTGACTGGAATATACAGTGAACCTTCAAAAAAACAACAGTTTGTTCTTGAGGAATCAATTTTAAGTTTTCTCAGAGTCGCTAATATAGGTTTTCTCAGGGTTCAGATAAACCATACCCCTGCAAGGTCACTGATTACTGGTGATGGACAAATAGGTAGCTGGAGGCAGGATTCATTGATAGTATGCACAGAAATTTGAACAGTTTTCTTTATTGGCAGACTATATTTAAATTAACACATTTTTAAATCCTTAGGCATATTTTACTGGAATTCTTCTGACTTCATACCTCTGTTACACTTAGAAGGTTTCCAGCATTCCATATCCAAAATATGTATGTTTTATAAACACATAAATGTATGTGTGCACGTGTCTATTTTATAGAGGCAAATGAACTAAGTCAAGGGTGTTTGTAGTTGCATTTTTGTTTGTTTGTTTTTAATATTGGTTTTGCACTAGCTATACAAAACAATTGTATAAGGGAAATAGGGGAAAAAAAAAAAAAGAGGAAATAAAAGACTAGTGCTAGCTATAAGGATCCTGCGGAGGTATTTAATTGTATTGCAGCTGTCCAAAGCTTCAGCAGTTAAGCAGCTCATTTGGACGAAATGAAATGAAATTCCACTAGGAAATGGTGTGATGGTAAAACCTCCTGGAATAGATACTTACAGCCATTGTTATCACCTACAGAACCATGTGGAGGGAGGGTCTTGGGGTCTTTTAGCCCTGCAGAAACATGCAGTGAACAGCAGTACCAGCAGACATCCTCAAAGACAGAGAATGCATGGCAGAGGGAACAGACAGCAGATGACTTGCCTGCAGACACTCAGCAGGCTAGTGGTTAGGTTTCTTGGCTAGCAGACCTGTTTTGTCCTGAACTAACTCTCTGGATGTGAATTTTTCTCTGTAGCTTTTGGGGAGGAAAATAGACTAAGATCCCAGATACAAAGCTTGTTGAACCAATAGCCTATACACTGAATTCACAAGAACCGTGTTATTTCTAAGTCAAGAGTTTGTTATATGGGTTGAATTAATGCTGCCCTTGAAAGGATGCATTTGTCATGAGGATGTAATGTGTCCCTGTACATCTACATCAAAGTCTATCAAGAAGTTCTGTGTTAGAATAGCCTTGTGAAATACTCTAGGGTGTTACTATTGGAAAATTATTCTAAATTAGTTAGGGATCATCAGCAGACAGTTCTTCCTTGAATGACACCCACTTTATACTGGTAGGAGGAATAAATTTACCACTTTACTCTCTGGGAAGTCCCTCCTCCTCTGCTCATGGTGTAAAGATGAAATACAGGCAGGTAACAAGAAATCTTGGAGCGAGTAATTGCCATATTCAGTTTTCCTCTGGAGTAAAATCTTCAAGAAACCGTCTGGTGACAGTATGTCTTACAACTATTTCCCTGGCCCAGGACATTAAGTTCCACCATGTCCATGAGAGAAATGAAGTCTGAGGTTTACCTGAAATGATGCATTTTTGTCAGAAATTAAATAAATATTTTTAACGGGGTACTGTTACAAGGAAATATTTGAGATGGGCAGAAAACATTTATGTTAGGAAAGGGTAAAGTCCTACATCGCTGCTTCAGATCTGGATCTGTCCAGTTTATCAGTACACTAAGGTAGCCTAAAGCTTGACTTCATGGCAAAATCTAGAAAGAGTGAGTGGTTGATAGATGCTGATGGCATGAATAGAAGCCCAGGAGTTACATGATGATACTCTCTCTCACTGTGGTGTCATTCACAAGAGATCTAAAAAGGTGGCTCACAGGTGGAGTAAGAACAGGTCTTGAATACTTAGGGAGTATTGTACCAAGTCTGCAGCTGGTGGGGGCAAGACAACCCCAACATCCCATCTGTTAGCTCCCTGGTTCTGTGCAAACAGTGCAGATCAATCAATTCTTGTCTCCCTCATGGACAGATTTTTAAATAGCTTTCATAGACTCACAGAATGGTTTGGGTTAGAAAGGACCTTAAAGACCATCTAGTTCCACACCCCCTGCCATGGGCAGGGACACCTCCCACCAGACCAGGTTGCTCAAAGCCCCATCCAGCCTGGCCTTGAACGCCTCCAGGGATGGGGCATCCACAGCTTCTCTGGGCAGCCTGTGCCAGGGCCTCACCACCCTGACAATGAAGAATTTCCTCCTAACATCTAGTCTAAATCTCCCCTCTTTTAGTTTAAAACCATTCCTTCTTGTCCTATCAATAGCTGCTCATGTAAAAAATTGCTCTCCATCTTTTTTATAAGTCCCCTTTAAGTACTGAAACGCTGCAATGTGGTCTTGCAAGAGCCTTCTCTTCTCTAGGCTGAGCATCCCCAGCTCTCTCAGCCTTTCTTCACAGGAGAGGTGCTCCAGCCCTCTGATCATTTTTGTGGCCCTCTTCTGGACCTGCTCTAACAGCCCCACATCCTTCTTGTGCTGGGGGCCCCAGACCTGGATGCAGTACTCCAGGTGGGGCCTCACAAGGGCAGAGCAGAGGGGGATGATCACCTCCCTTGACCTACTGGCTACCCCTCTGTTGATGCAGCCCAGGATGCAGTTGGCCTTCTGGGCTACAAGCATGCACTGCTGGCTCTTGTTGAGTTTTTTGTCCACCGAAACCCGCAGGTCCTCCTCTGCAGGGCTGCTCTCAATGACTTCTCCACCCAGCCTGTACTCCTGTCTGGGATTGTCCCAGCCCAGGTACAGCGCCTTGCACTTGGCCTTGTTGAACTTCATGAGGTTCACATGGTCCGACTTCTCAAGCTCGTCCAGGTTTGTTTGGGCCCGTCCTTCTAATGACTTTGCAGCCATTTATAATGAACAGCAGTGACAAAGCACATGGCTCTATTCCTGTGCCTGTGCATTATCTATTAAAACCTGATGAGCTGTTGAGGAACAACACTGGGGTTTAATCAGCCTCTTGATTTTATGCCTCTGTAATGCTACCATGTTCAGTAACCTGCCTAAAATGCAAATCCACAAAGGGGCTTTGATTTGGTTTTGTCTTCCGCTTACAGCAGAGACCTAATAATTACTAAGTGAAAGCAGAAAGATACTGGTTAATTCTATTAAATGCATATGTGATACATTTCTAATAAATACCATATAAGTAAACAAACTTATAGAATCATAGAATATCCTGAGTTGGAAGGGACCCATAAGGATCATCAAGTCCAACTCCTGGCACCGCACAGGTCTGCCCAGAAGTTTAGACCATGTGACTAAGTGCACAGTCCAATCTCTTCTTAAATTCAGACAGGCTTGGTGCAGTGACTACATCCCTGGGAGCCTGTTCCAGTGTGCGAACACCCTTTCGGTGAAGAACCTCTCCCTGATGTCCAGCCTAAACTTCCCCTGCCTCAGCTTAACACCGTTCCCGCGGGTCCTGTCACTGGTGATAACGGAGAATAGGTCCCCTGCCTCTCCACTTCCCCTCGCGAGGAACTTGTATACTGCGATGAGGTCCCCCCTCAGCCTCCTCTTCTCCAGGCTGAACAGGCCCAGTGCCCTCAGCCGCTCCTCATATGTCTTCCCCTCTAACTTGTTCATCTATAAGAAGAAAAACATCACTGATTCTGATGTATTTACTGTACTGCTTTGAACCTGGTTTGATTTCCTTACTTTTATCACTAGCAAGACAAAAGTAGCCATCAGGAGCAAGAGATGTGCAAGACTCTGGAAGAAAACAGAGTATATTAATGAAATGTACTCAGCAGAGAGCCTATTATGGTATCTGTCCTCTCTCCTGTACCACTGCAGAGCTAAAAGTGATTGATAATAACCTTGTAGTTACTGTACAATTTGCCTACAATTTTATAGTTGCAGTCATGGCATTGATCTACAGTTAAATGAGATAATTCCTGTGTGCTATCTTGCCAGTCTGCCAGGAGCAATGTACCAATTGTGTCTGTAAAATCACTAAAAATGAATACCTGCTTGAATCCAGGGTTTAATAGAGAAGTTTTAGATAGTTACGTTACGAAATTGTTATAAAGAATATTCTTAAGTTTGTAAGAGAAATATGATGAGGACTATCTAAACCTAGAAATTTCTATCAGTAATATTGCTTTTATCAGAAGAGTATTTTATAGCCTCTGCTTTTTATCTTTCATTATATGAATGCTGCAAACCATTTTTGCTGAAAAAAACTATTGTAACTGCAGACTTACTAATATTCAGTTCTAAGGCAGTGAGAAATATTTTTTTAACATTTACTAAATTAATCTGCAAAACCAGTAGACTACTGGAAATATTGAAAGAAACTGTTCTAAAATGCATTTTTTTAAAATTTCACATATATGTATGATGGATCAATATTAAAGCTTTTAGAAATTTTACTGGAAAATTCCAGGAACATTTCTGTTTTCGACTAGAAATCAGGCAGTTCAGCAAAGACATCATGAAGCTTTCAAATATATGTGTGAATCTTTCACCCATTATCTTCCCAAATTTCTTCATTCACCTAGTCCCCAAACTTATAATGAAACAATTGGGTCACAGCACCACACAGACCACCTTCTATAAAGGTTTGCTAAAACCAGAGTGCAATGAAATTCAAGGGCTTCAAAGAGCTCTACACTGCAAGCATGGCTTCTTGTTCCTCCCTAGGGCTACTTCTTATTTGCAATGAAGTCTGGTTTTGCTATGCCAATGTAAAAAGAGGCCTCAAAATGGGAGCTGGTTACTGTCACAGAGGGGTATGTTTTCCTGTTGCTAACATGCTGGTTATACAAGTGGCCAAATGGGCTAGGAGGAGCCAGAATTTGCTGACCCAATAAATTCTGGCTTGGAAGGAGGCTTTGGAAGTATCCTCAGGTTGCCTATGACACAGCTTTTTAATTCTCAATATTTTGTTTCCATGATTTCAGTCAAGAATGCTGAATTTGAGACTGCTTGTCTTAGGAAATGAGTAATGCTGAAGGGAAGGCTTTTGCTGGCAAGCTCTGTTGTGTTATCCAGAAACTGTTGCTATCTCACAGATGCTCTCTGATGATCCATGTAAAATGAATGAGAGATTTTAGTCCAGATCCAGGTAGATTAGAGATTTTTTTTCTCAAGAGCCATTGTCACATGCAGTGCTGCCTGCTGTCAAGCTTATTAGCTATCCAAGGAGCTGAAGTAAGTGTTGGAGGGTGAGGCTAACCTGAGATCTGCATTATTTATATATTCTTTCAAATGTCACCAGGCACCCAGATAGCATAGATGGGTTTGTTAGTTTTGAAGTTTTCTACACCTAAGTAAATATAAGACTATTAAACCACAGAATTAATGATAAAAAAGCTGTACATTCTTCTTTTATTCATGTCAGCCTTCTCATAAGTCCACAAAGAAGGAAATAAATAAATGATGCCAAGTTATTTTCTTTATTTATTGTTTGAATTTTGGTAGCACCCACAATTTATTAAACACTGACTTTATCTGTGAAGAATATAGTTCCTTCCCTGAGTACTTTCAGATTAAGACTTACAGGATTTGTGTATCTGATTATTCAGCTACGTTCTATGATTTCATTAGTGCCAAAAACATGCTTTGCTCTAGAAAACATAGAGTCCAAGGTCCTGATCTTGCAAGCTCCTAGGCTTGTACACCACCACAGTGAGATTTCCCTTTGCCAAATAGGATTATTCTCTGTAGTAAACTTAAGTATGTGTGAAAGTGTTGGCAGAGCTGAAGCCTTTAAGGCTCTGCTCCTGTAGGCATTTACACATGTACATAGCTTTACTCATAGTGGTATGCACACTGATTTTAACAGACTAATTTATTCCAGACGATTAGGAATTTTTCTTGCATTGATTTGTTTCTCACTGGGGCAAGAAGTGTACAATGGCCCAAACCAGCCAAATGCTTTAGAGAATGTGTGTTGCTTTCATTAAACTTGCAGCAAGCCGCTCTTCAACCATCTTGAAAAAAGCATCAAGCACCTCATCCCTCTGTGACTTGGTGGGGGTCGTTTCAGGTTTGCCATTTTGTTTCAGCTCAGGCAACTTCACCTCTGCCACGTCTCTCTTTGCATGCATGATTTACAGCAGCCTTCATTTGCTCGCTGTAGCCAGCCACAGGCAGAGCTAGGACAGACATTCCAGCCTCTCCGACACTGGAGCATTTTTCTATCAATCATCTGCTCAATTCTGTGCTCATCTACAGCACTGTATTTTTGGTGAAAGAAACAGCAAAAAGCAGCTCTGGAGAGAGATATTGCTTCTCACGTCTGACTGTAGCAAATCTTTCTTCCCTGACGCGAGCGATTACAGATGGCTGAGCTGGGTAGTTTCCTGAGACAGCCACTATTAATTCCTTCTACCTCAGCCAAAAGGCCTCCTCCTCTCCTACCTGCCACCATTTTGCAATCTAGACAGAGAAAATGAAGGGATGCTGGAGATCAGCACTCATTTCAGCTTAGAAAACACAGTCCCATTGCTGGCAACGCTGCCAGCTCAGTCAGACAGCTGTCCTTTTTGATCCTGGACCTGCAGCTGAGAGCTGAGCCAGTGGGCCTTGAGAGCAGTCCGGGTCCAGGTAGCCAGCCATGTTGCCTACAGGCTCCTCAGCAGCTTGAGGAAAGTAAACAAGGCCTGACTGTAAGCAGAGGACTCACACAGCACCAATAATATTTGGTACAGTTTAACCAACTTGGTTAGTAAACATAGGTCAATGGATTCCCCTGGGATCTGGATGGATTTCAGAGCTGGCCACAGTAGGATGTGTACACCCTCCAGCTGTGACATTGGCCTCAATGCATAGAGGTGCTTGCCTATTCCAATTTTCTCCCTTGAAAAAGGCAAGGCCTTCAGAAGTCATATGGTTTTGCTGCCACTAAAGTTGTGCTAATAAGACGAATTTCTGTGCTGTACTGTGAATTATGGTAGAACACCTCTTGTGCAACTTACGTGACAGGAAAAAGAGGCAGCCAGATGATGAACAGGACCAATGGTCTGGCATATGCTCCACGCATACAGGACCAGTGGTTTGGCATGTAATACATGCATATTATGTCCCACTTGGTCAGTTTTGTAGTGATTGATTTATTTGCACCTCTGCCAGAGAATGCTAGGCATGATGGATGATTGCAGGGTTTGGGGGTTGCTGTTCTTTCCGGAGTATTTTACACAAATCTGGCTTGTGTAAAGTGAATTAATGGTTCCTTTTAAGAAAGAAAAGTTGTGCGGGTAGATTTTTTTAAAACTGCAAAATCTTCATTAGTGTCTGAAATGGGTTTATAATGGAAGCTGTGGAAGTAATGTGAACAAGTTTTTAATAGCTCAGAAAATACCAGTTCCATAGCTTCTTGCCAATTCCATACCTAGTTCTATATGTAGTTTAGCTGGTACTGCCATCGCTTGTTTTCCCAGATTGTCATCATCAGATCAAGCTGAAAATGAGAATGTCCCTAGCCCCACAATGGACCTTCCCAAACTATCACAGAATCACGGAATGGTTCGGGTTGGAAAGGACCTCTGGAGGCCATCTGGTCCAAGCCCCTGCTCAAGCAGGGACACCCAGAGCAGGGTGCCCAGGACCATGTCCCAATGGCTGTTGAAGATCTCCAAGGAGGAGACCCCACAACTTCTTTGGGCAACCTGTGCCAGTGCTTAGTCACCTGCACAGTAAAGTGCTTCCTCATATTGAGACACAACTTTTGTGTTCCAGTTTATGCTCATTGCCTCGTCCTGGCAATGGGAACCAATGAAAAGAACATGGCTCTGTCCTCTTTGCACCCTCCCTTCAGTTATTTATAGACTTTGATAGGATCACCCTTGATCCTCCTCTTCCCCAGGCTGAAATGTCCCAGCTCTCAGCCTCTCCTCATAGGAGAGGTGCTCCAGTCCCTTCATCATCTTGGTGGGCCTACATTGGGCTCTTTTCAGTATATCCCTGTCTGTCTTGTACTAGGGGGCCTTGGTGTCCACTAGGACTCCTAGGTTCTTTTTGCAAAACTGCTTTTCAGGTGGGGGGCCCCAAGCATATACTGGTACCTGGGGTTGTTCCTCCCCAGGTGCAGGGCTTCACTCTTCTTGCTGCATTTGACTAGCTGAATGCAGTCACACTAGTTACAGGAGAGTGAAACCAGCCAAAATCAGTGCATATGTCAGATCTGGACTTGCCCATAAGTTGTTACAGATGAAAGCTCTACTAATAATCTAATGTGACTCTTATCACATAGGGTAGGTCAGTTCTGCATTTTCAAACTACTTGCTATTGATAAGTGTGTGAAAGTTGTCTTACCTGGGCAAGTAATAGGACTATAAACATTAATTCTCAAGACTGACTCAAGATTGATGTCATAATAATCTCTTTTTAAAAGTCTGCCAGCTTGCATGGGGTCATCTCATTTTCCATGTCCTAAGAAGAAAATATTCACACCAGGAAAAAAAAAAAAAAAAAAAAAAAAAAGATCTGGCTGACCATCTGAATGTTGAGTGTGAAGTCTCAGGAGAAAATAACATTATATGCTGGTTGCTGAACTGAAAAACAAATGAACTATTAAGATTATTCAAAGAGTGAATGGGACCAAATTTTATGCTGCAGAAATAAAACTTTTTCTACATTCCCAAGGTAATTCAATGGACTGAGGAAACTAAAACAGTTCTATGTGATAAAACTCATGAGAGATCTACAACTTTGCCCTCAGAGCAATCTGAAAAGTGCTTTCTTGTTAAGAAACATTTCCAAGCATTGTCCACCAAGCGATTAGGTATTTGGTCAGAGAATCTTCCATCTGGTGTGTGTCTGTGGTCACTTTGGCAAATACTTCTGAAGATGTATGTAGTTGTCTTGGCAGCTCAGAATTTAACAGCAGTGTCCATTAGGACAGGACACAGCAGGACTGTCCATGCCAACAGCTGTTAATACATTGGTCAGCTGCAACAGTATTAAAAAAAAATACCAGTGTGGCTGTCTTCTTGGGCTTTGTTAAAATAACAATTATTTACTTCATTATTTTGGTCAGGATATGCAGATACTTATCATTTAGAATGTTTACTGCACATAGGATCTTCCAGAAAGATGTTGAACAAGCTGTTTAAAAGGCCTGGTTTAGTACATTGAGGCTATATGCAAAATTCAATATTTCAAGAAGTTGGACATATACTGAATACAAATGAACGTGAACTTGGGAGAAACAACATCCACTTTCAAGGCTGTGTAATCACTAGTGTCATCTGCAGAATGGCGGAACTAACAACTCAGGCGTTTTTGGGGTGTAATTAGTTTTTAAGACAAATGCATACTTTACATGGCTGGAGTTTCATGCTCTCCTTTTGAGCTAGTGCACTCAATGAACAGATGTGAGAAAAAGCTATTCAGTGAGATTAATGAAATCCTGATTCTCCTATTTTTAACCCAAGCATTATTATAGCTGAAGTATCATTCTATAATGAAGGAATTGTCCCGTATCAGAATGAGAAAAGCAGTGAAAGGAGACCTATTTGTCAAACATGCTGTCTGACTGAGGAAAAAAAAAAGCCTTAAAGTTCTAAAAATAACCTAAATATTTAAATACCTTACAAGATTTTATCATAGACCCTTCTATGTCCATCAAATATAAACCAGATATGGACTCCTGTAAACGCAGGATTCCCTTAATTATGCTTTCAATGCATCAATATTTACTTAATGGACTGCCAATCTGCCGTAGCTGTGGTAAGAACAATGCCTTTGGTAGGTGGACTATAAAGAAGACAGCTGCTCAAGACAGATGTCTGGGAGCATGACTACACATGGAAAACATGCTGTGGCAATCAGTTGCCTGAAATCTGTTTGATTTGAACACAGTTTTGTCAGCTTTGTGATCAGTGTTGGGAGAGCTCACCGGGAGACAAGGTGGATCCTGATAATGGCAAGAACTGAGAATGTAAGCAATAAATTTCCCCAGGGACTGAGAATGAAAGAAAGATCTTTTGGTCCTTCCTGTAGGCTTGAAGATTGACATTTCCCAAGTGAAGACATTTCCAAGATTATCAAATACAGACTTTATATTCACCTGGATGTGATTCACCCAGGCCTTTTGTCTCAACTGGAAATACTTGCCTGTCCTGTATGATACATCCGTAAGATCAGAGCAATGAAGATGAATTGCTTATACCTTCAAGTCTGTCTAAAATCCTTGGTCATGTGTGGGAGATAACCTGTATCATCTGAATGGTATGGGGTACACTTTCATCCCACCACTGTACATGCTGTTTTGAGTCAGACAGTCTTGAAAAATCAAGTGATGCAAGCTGAAAACTGGCTACATCTCACAATCTCAGTTTGTTTTCTGTGCCACTACCGGGGGAGGGCATGTGGCATGTCTAACAAGACTCCACATTGTTTCCTTGATAGGCATAATGTTTCCTCATCATACAATACAAATATGTAGCATTCACAATGGGAAGGAGGGAGGAGAAGGCAATGATGAACAGTTCAGAGGTCACTCTTCTGCTCCCTTAGACGTTGAACTCCAAATAAAGAATAGTATGTGCATTTGGTTTCCATGAGAGCATTCACTAAAATAATACACCATTTATTTCCCAAAGTGAAATAACTTTGAGGAGTTTTGTTAAAAAACAAACAAACAAACAAACAAACAAAACAACAACAACAACGACGACAACAACAACAACTTTCTCTTACTTAACTAACTTTCTACTCTCCCATATAGAGTTTTTCCACTGTTTTACGTGTTTTGCAGCTGTGGAAAAGTTCTGCTTAATCCTTTCTCATCTGATTTAGTTCCAGTTTTAGTGTGAAAGACAGTATAATTTTAAGAGGCAATACTTGGAGAATTTTAGTTCACCTGAGCTGGAGCTGTAACTTAAGCCTTAGCTCTGCAATACAGACACAGGATACGTTTTTATTTTCATCTTTTTAATAGTATCCTAAATAAACAGAATACATTGAAAATGAGTAACTACTGTCTCCAGAATGGTTCCTTTAGGAGCATCAAAAAAGACTGTCAAGGACACTGTTACAATCACCACAAGGGAAGAAAATGTGTAATTGCCACATAACCATGAAGAAGAAAAAGGAAGTAAAACACAGTTGTGATGTGGTGGAAGTCACTGATATGGCAAGTCCATCTATGTACTATGAGCAGTTATGAACTAATCTGTTACATATGAATATGAACATGTGTTACAGGCCTTCCATGATATGTCATACAGTGACTGAATATGAAACGTTTTCTGCCATTAGACATCTCTTAGTGTACAAGCAAAGTACTGCCGTCACTTTTTTTCATGATTCTTACTAGGCTGGCTTTCCAGTTATTTTTCTGCAAGCCAATATTTAACATCAATCCAAGAAATAAGAGGCTGGTGTTTGTCCAGATCCTCTCTTCTGACCTCTGGCTTTTTGGATAGGCTTAAAAGGCCTCAGAGGTGTAGCTCTGAAGATCACTGGAGCACCAGGTCTGTCCTATAACCCCATCCCTCTGGAGAGAACACAGAAATGGAACAGATGTAAAAAAACAAACAAACAAACAAACAAAAAAGACAAAAACCACTTGAAAAATGTTATGAGCACAAGAGAATATGTAATTCTTATCTCACAGCTTGGTACTGAGGCAGCTCATTGTTTGAACCCACAGCCTGGCTCTGAAGTCAGCTGGTGACCAGGGCCTGCTCTTTGCCATGGAGATAAGCTGGGGAGAGCTCTTGGACCTCTGTAGGTCCAGCCAGCTCCAGTGCCCAGGAAGGAGGATGGTCTGTGGAGGGATGTGGGAAGCGGCAATGGGCATTTTGTGTTACTCAAATTTTTATTTTTATACCAGAGACAACATACTATTGAAGGTCTACGCTCCCCTTACATTTGTTCCCCAGACTGAAATGAGGAAGTTCAAAATCCAAACTGATAACAGCTCACTTTTTGCAAGAGTCTGAAATGTCCCCTTTTAATATATTTTATAAATACTCACAATTAGAAATTCCAGGATTCAAAATTTTCTTTCTCATGAGAAGGAATCCAACTACTCCCTAGTATGTTTTTCAATATTAACAATAAACCAAAACCCCAGTGACTTAGCCAGATTTGGTAACCACCAGTGTGCAGTTTAACACAGCTGTGAGTGAATTCCATTTCGGAGCTTTGAAATTACATCAGATGATAAAGAGTAAATGGGGAAGTAAAAATGGGGCAGAATAGTTTCCTTCTGCCAAAACACTTTAGCTTCTAGTGGACAAGCTGAAATATTTATGTACCTATATCTCTATGTACATTTATATGTATATAAATATGTGAGAGGATAAATTCTTGAAGGGATTCGAATGTTACAGAAATACCTGTTGGAATAGGAATGCATGTTACTAATAAAATAACCCATTTCTCCCGCACTCCTGCTGTTATATTCCCCACTGTGGCCTGGAAACCAGATGATTTTGAAAAACAAGAAGCCTGATTCTGAACTCACATATGAGTAAGTAAATCCAGGATAATGCTTCTGAGCTGCACGGAGTGACTCCAGATTTACAAACAGACTCTGAGATCAGAATCTGCTCTGAAGTATTTAATTCCTACCAATGCGATGCCCCGCTGCTTCACTGAGGCTGCTGTCTGCCACACACAGCATTTTCTGTCATTCAGTAAGAGGAAGCACAGTGTGAGCTCTGCAGCTGGACCTGCAGACTACTGCTAGGGAGGGCAGCACAGCAGCAAGAACTTGAAAACAATTTATTTTAAAACTCTTGCTCCCTCTCCCCAACTGTCTCGGCAGGGCCACAATTAGAGGAAATGGGGCAGGATGCATTCAGACCAAGGGGAGCCATGACAAGGCTGGAAGTGGATCAGGAGTTCAAGGGGAGACTGGACAAATACTTGGAAGAGAGACCCTTTGAGGGTTACTAATAGACAAACCACATCAAACTCAGGAAATTCCCTGAGCTGAATATAGTTAGAGGCTGAGAGTGTGTTTGGAGGGAGCAGATAGTCTGGCTCTGTCCTTGCTCTTCCACTGTGTCTATTTATGACAATGGTGAAGAAAAGATAGCGAGACGTTTTTTGACCTGGACCAGTATGGTTGTTTTATTATTTTTTTTAAATTTTTTTTTTTTTTTAGGGGCAAAGATGATCAGAGGATTGAGGGAGAGGCAGCCAGGAGAATGGTGCAGTGAGGGGTGCCTCATTTGAGATTCTCTGAGAGGAGTTACAGGACTTTTTTTCTTCTTTTCATTTGGTTTCAGTTCAAATTTTCCCACATTAAATTGAACTTCTGTTCGCGTTGACTTCAGCATTCAGATTTCATTCTGTTGAGAAGATTCCATCTGCAGTTTGGCAAACCTGCAGATAATTAGCTCTCCCTTGTAATTAAATTTCCAGTTAATGTCCCATTAAGATAAATGAGAAGAATTCGCATCTTCTGCTTAAGTGGTGATTTCACAAAATACAACATTTCATAGTCTTTGAACAAACAAGCACTTCCATTTGCTGAGGTGAGTTGTATTTGTGATACCGTAGCAGATCTTAATAATTTACACCTTCAGAAGATATTTTTTTTTCCTCCCAAGAAGTTCACTGCTCAGTGGATGAGTTGGCCAGGGGAAGAGCAGAGCCTGCCTTGGGGCTAAGGCACCTGAACAACAGGGTCCTGTTCTTGCTTCAGCTCACAGGTGCCTTCTCATGCAGTGAGTGTCATGGAAACCAGAATTTTCACAGGTGGCTGCTAACTGCATTTCTTTGTCCAACCTCAGACAATCGAGCCCTCGTTTCTGTAGCTGAGCACTCACCATTGTGGCTGAGATGAACAGGCAAGGTGGGCAGGCAGTGCCACCTGCACCAAAAGCACAGCAAGGAGTCTGGATGGGTGGAAAGGAGGCAGCTGGGTGGACGTCACTGGTTCCCACTCAGTTTTTGAGGCTTACGCGGACAAGAGCATGTTTCACTTTGCCAGAATATAAAACGTGGAAAATAATACTTAACTTCCTTACACGATGTATTGAACAAAACAAAAGTGATGGTAAAGACTAAATGCTCAGAAAAAAGGCAGGCCTTGATGAGCAGGTGTATTTGCAAAAACAGGTGTAATGCAAACATCATATACATTACATAAAGATGAGAAAACTGTTCTCTGCTGAGGCTCTGGGGAACAAGCCCTTACCCCTTTATATGTTTCATGAGAAGGGGATAACGAAGAGATGGAGCCGAGAGTTCTGTACTTTGCATTTAAACTATTGCTAAAAAAGATCTTAAAATACCCTTTATGATTTGTATCACTAGTATCTGAATACGTAAGCCTGGTCATTTTGTGCTGACTAAATAAGGCATTGTTTCAACTCAGGCCACTCAAGGATGCCCTACATTATTTTCTGTTCTCTTTTTCTTGTATACACACGGAACAGCAGAAAAATGCCTGGGAATGAGACTGACAGTTCTAGTTACCCACAGGCATAAAGGACCCTTTGGTAGCAAAGCTTCATTTCAAAATCTCTTGAGACATACTCTGTGCCAGTCTTGGACAGACTTTGGAAAAGAAAAATATCTCGTCCAGCAATAAATGGTTAAACAAGTATTGAGAACATTGAATGAGCGCATGAAAGTCATTGGATTAAGAACAGAAAGCTTGAGGTTCTGAAATTCTGGAGCAAGCAAAGAATTATAGTAGAATGTAAGAAAGGTACATGCACGTTTTTTATTGATAACATAATACAATTTATTTTAGCTCAATCAGGTGTAGATTTTCTACCTGAAGTGTGGGAACTATCCATGAAGAGTAGCAGTATTTAATTACCTTCTCAAAGCCATCATGAGATTTCATTGAAAAGCTTGTGCCGTGCACATACAACAGCCATAATTTAAAAGTTATCCTGTTGTCTGGAACGCTTGTTTTTCCCCATTTTCTGCTCCCCCTAAATGATCAAACCTCAGTCTGTTTAGTTATTGGGTTTTAGCATTTCACTGCATAACACTACACAATAAGTTATCAGATCAGACGAATATTTTCTTTCTGACCAGCTCCAGATACAACTGCGAGATTTGTTTTGCTTGTGGTTTCAGATGGGGGGAAGCAGGTAGACCAGAAGGTGAAATCTTTCTCAGGCGAGAGAAGGTGTGCTAAGTTTTTACCTATTGTTTTACCGACGAAATGTGAGCCCTTGCAAAGAAGTTTGACGTGCCCAGGCTGGCATAAGGCAGGGAATACAGCCATCTAGCGGCTGCCGAGCTTCCCTCCCACCGCAAGCACCCTCCTTGCCTACCAGAAGAGTTTGTTCTCGTCTTACAGAAATGCCTTTTCCTTCGCTGTTTATTCTTTGTTAGTCAGTATGCCATCACAATAGTCATGCAAACTCAGCATGTTCTACGTGCCATTGATTTCTTGAAGACCATTCAGTCTGATATGTTGGTTTTATTTATTTAGAAACGAATATAGCTAAAACATGACTTTCTGCTCTGTTTTGTTATTGAAATCCAGATATTCTTATTCATGCTTTGAGCAAGGATAAGCTAATTCTTTCCCTACTTTCAGGAAAATACTGCTTTTTAAATATGCGTTTTAAACCCTAAGAATGTGCCTACAGTGGCATCTGTCTACGGTCTATCATGGCTTTATTATGTAACATCCTCATTGTAATCCTTGGGAAAACCTGGACTATTGACAATGAACATCAAATTAATTGCAATATTGCAAGCACATACAGAAAGTACCTTGTGAGGGAGAAACCAGTTAAAACTCTGAACCCTGATCAAAACCCAGTAATTTAACCAGAGGTTCCATGTGACTTTTAGGCAGAGAAGAGCTCACAAACTAATGTAATTTTGTTCCTGCCTTTGAAATGATATAACCTTGACCCCTTCTTTGGCAAAAATAGTTCATCTGTCGTTTATAGTACCTTACGAGTTCTGGAGGCAAATAATAATTCTCTAAAGTGTTCCTGTCCTGTATGTTAATGAGGCTAAATGAGGATCCTCTTTATTGCCCATGGCCTTTCTCAAGCGTCTTCTAACTAGCTCTTCTCCTTTTCCACACTCCATTGGACTGTGGAAAATGAAGGTTTGATATCATGTACTGGAATCAGTGCAATGGGGAAGGCTGTTAAAATTCTTCACTACAAAATCATAGACCCTTGTCAGTACCCTTAACCACAGGTACACTGTGCCCTTGCAAAAATTACTTTGATCTGCAAGATAAGTTGTCTCACCAATAGATCACGTAAGAGGGCTACCTTGGGATACAAATGAGTAATAATCTAAAGGTAATTGTTTCCTTTCAAGTGGAATAAATCCTGACTGTCTGACATAATAATGCAAATTTCTTAAGAGGTGTCAGCAGTTTCCATTTGTGTATTTCTATTATTTGATTTTGTGTTTCCCATCTGTTACATGGAAGTGCTCATTCCTTCTTCTATTTATATAGTTGGTGAAATTTTATTTTGACTAATATTGATGAAAATCTGGATTGAAAAATTTTAAAGAAATGTAGTTACTCCAGTTTACAGTCTTGTAAATCGAGAGAGAATTTTGGTCTCTGTCTCAGGATTGCCTATGGCTCTGATTATGATAGCATTTATCCTGGTTCTGTATCAGTGCAGTATGGGAATCAAAACCTGGGATTCTTCTCTGATTCACTGCAGTTCTTAATTGTCCCTACAGAAAATCATGCAGGTATAAAAAAAGTTTGGAGCAAAATTATCCCTATTGCTGTAGGTAGGTTTTCATTCTGTAGGTTGCTCTGAAACTCATGAAGTTTTCTGTATATTTCAGCAACTATGACTACCCTGTTATACTTGTACTGATGTGTCTCTCTGTACCTCCCTCTCATAATTTCTTTAAAATACTCTCCAAAATATTAAGAACTAAAATTTTGTTCGCCCTGGTTTGGACTTCCCCATGAATATTCTGCCATCTGACTCTCTTGTAGAACATTTGTTTGTAGGTTGTTCTGATAAATTGTCCTTTGTGTCTGGAAAGAGTGCAATGTATTTTGACTGCAAAACCATTTATCACACTTTCTTTCTATATATGCAGGTTTTTTGTTTTGTTTTTCTGTTGGAAAGGTGCATGCAGCAATTAAGCATTTTACAAGTAAATATAACAGTGGAGTATATGCCAAAGCAAAGATATATGCCTAGAGCTTTGGCTTGAGTTTCTAAAGGCAGCAAGAGTGCCACTCCAAACTGTCTTTAAAGACTGCAGTAAAAGGTTTATGATCTGTATCTGCTAGCATGGGTGACTCACAATAAATGTACTCCAAAGGTGTAGTGCCATGTCCAGCACTGATTGCTCCAACAAATGAGTACTCCTCTTCACTAGAGTCATTTGTAATCATATAACAGCTTGACTTTCTGTCTGGAAAGGCATAGTTTTGTCAGACTGGTTTATGCCTCTACATCTCTCACAGCATTTTCAGAGACTATGACAGCTGTTGGTTTCATATTTACTCCCACATTTTTCTGCACTTTAAACAAATGTTGCTTCTCCTTCTTTACTTTGAATGTTCTAGATACTGCTGAGGCTTTTTTTTTTTTTCCCTTAAAAAAAGCAACCAAAACAATGTGTATTGTGGACACATATAATTTCCTTTCCTTATAAACAGATTTAACAGCTTTTTCGCCTTGTGTGCTTTAAGAGCTTCTCTTTCTTCTATTCTGTCTCAGAGGTTATAGTAGTTTTGCTGGGCCTCTCCTTCAGAGTGTTTTTCCTTGGCTTACTGAGCAGTTCTGACCAAATAGTGCTGTCAGCAGTATATGCAGTATACTGAACTGCCTTCAGTAGTTTTTGGGGCTATTATCTTGAAAAACAGCAGAAATTTCAGGATCCTTTGCATCATGGATTACAATTTGGCTCCTTTAAGAGGAAAAATGCTATAGACTAGAGCTCCTCAGCCTGAACAAGAGTTGACTCTGGAGAGAGATTAAATATGTCTGTAAAAACCTGAATGCGAGGAGAAAGTAAACAGAGAGTGAATACAATGGCTGCATGAAATTATTTGGTAGGACCATTTTTTAAAAAAGGACAATTTACATGATGCAGAAATGCAGAAGTAAACTCTCAAATTCATTGCCACATGATTTTGCTATCAGAAATGTAAATGAGTTCAAAAACAATCACACATAGTAATGAAGGAAATATCTGCAGGGAGGTAACTATTTGTAGCCTTATTTTGCGAAGACAGAGAAGAATATACCTTGGAACTGTGAGAAGGGGATGCTAACATATGCTTAAATTTCAGGGGAAATTGACATTTTTGAAAGAGTTGGGTGTTTTTTTTTTTTTTTTGTGAAAGGTGCTGTAGATGGGCAAAACATTGCTATTTCTCTGATGCTGTTCATTAGAACAAGAACTGATGTCAGATGTCACTGCTTCTGGAGCAGGCAAGGGGAGAGAAACTGCTATATAATATGAGTTCATGCACATGCACACAAGTAGTAGTGTGTTACGCTCTTCAGGTAATCAAGGGAAATTCATTCAAACTGTTTGCTCTGAAACTCAGTTTGCTACTTCAGTGTTTTCAGTTTATGCATCTTGGGTAAACTCTGGACTCATTTACAGCTTCTGCAGAATACTGCAACTTCTGTTCTTACTAGGATGATTCATCCCCAGATCTTTAGTTCTCACATGAGCCTCACACTTTGTTGTATCATGTTTGATTTAACACCTCTTATTTCCTGAGAAGGACTGTGCAGTCTTACGCTACCTTACCTTTACGACTCTGTCTTCTGAGTTATTTTTGGACAGTGAGTGAACCTAGAGATGTAATGGGCGATGCTTAGCTATTGAGTTAATTTTTTTTAATTCACACACCTGTAGTTGTTTGGATTTTCCGTATGTTGAGATTTGGTATATCCTCTTGTGTAGTCTGTTACAAGAAGTGACTGTGGTTCAGAACATAAAGTTTTTAACTGAATCAGTGTTTCTTCTGGCAGTAACAGTACTGAAAACCATGGCTGGTATCCTCATTTCTTTAAATCAGCAGACTAATGACTCTGAGTAGATGAAAACCCTGTACTGTTAAGCCTGCCTAGTATTTGAAAGATGACTGTAAGACTTTGCTCTGCCTTTTTTTTGTGTGTGTGTGTGTGTGTGCGTGCATGCGTGTGTGTGTAGTTTAAAAAGCATCTTATCTCTGTCTCTGGTATAACTGTTATCTATAGCTCCATTAAGAATGCTAAAGTGATATCAGATTTCAGCATATAATGAAGTGACAGTCCAGTTTCTGTTATCCTGTTTGTTCTTAAATGTTTGAGTTCTGCATATTTAAATTTATTTGCAGTGTGCCCCAGGTAACCATTGTATCACAGTGTGTGATTTTGCTGATGACTGATAAGATTAGCACAAACTTCAGTTACATCCTTCCTAATGAGGGAATCTTTCCATTTTGACAGCATGGCTTGTTTTTAAGTTAGTTAAGGTAACAAAAAACAAATAACCTGAACGTACTCATTCCTGATAGTGATTGCTAGGATTAATATGATAATTAGGGATTTGACTGGAAAATAAGAGAAATCGTGTTGAAAGCATTATTTTTTTTATTTCTAGTGCTTAAATTAAGGTCCCCCAGTTACCTGAAAACTGTCTTATGAGTGAAAGCTTTCTGTGTGGCAAGTATCCCCAATAACTTGGACACAGGAACAATCTGCCAATGAATAAAAATATCTCCCTGCCTTTCCCAAGACCTTTCATTTGTGACAGATATGACTGATATGGAGGACAGTACATGTTTAGTGAGAGCTTTGAAAAATTGTTATTTAAGCATGTATTTTCCTCAAGCAAAAGGTGGACATTTCTCAGTAAGTACTTGTAGAATGTGTTCATATTGCCAGGGTAGGCTGGCAACAAACATATAGGTGTGTTTAGGTGCAGATGGTCAAGAAAAGAACCGGAAATTAAACAAAGACCACACTTTGCTGGTGGAAGAAAGGCAAAGGTCCTGTAACTGCAGAGAAGCTGTTCTACAATACACTGGATGAGTATCATCCTAGTTTGAACAGCGTTTTTTCCATTGGGTTATTTTTCTTTTAAGAACTTCTTCTGACATTTCTGTCCTCTTTGCAAAATATTCCTCAGCTGTGTTTCTTTTTGTACAAATCCCTGATGTTTCCATGAATTACATCACTGCTTTAAGCTTTGCTTGGTATCAGAGGTTCTTCTGCAATCACGGAGAGTGCTAGCAAGCATTGTACATCCTGTACTGCACAAACTCGCATTAAATACTGTAACTCAGTCAACCCCTGCAGATCGAGGTTTCAGTGTTTATTTCAGAAAATGGAGATAACTACCTTGGGTTCTTCTAACTGAAAAATGATGGTCTTCCACTTATGTCATGTCATGACCCACCCACTGAGGAAAATTGTCCATACATTTTTCAGATTTCATCCTGAGCTCTTCCACTTAACATGCTTTCTTAAATTTTTTATTTCAATTACCAGTGACTTTCCTGTTGCTAGCTGATATCTTTTGCAGAAGGGGCAGATTATCATAAAAACTGAGTTCATGTTGTGCTTTCACAAATTGTGGGTTGATCCTGAAAAGATCAGACACTATTGCTGGGTCACTACTGTCAGTTTTACCAGTGCAACCTTCTGTCTCTGAATAGAAAAGATTTTATCATTGCCGACGAAAATCTACATATGATTTTGAATGGAAAATCTATACTTATTATTTCAAATAAATGCAGACTTTCTAGTATAAAGATTGTAATTGGACTGTAAGTATGCTGTAGCTACTGTATAGTTTCAATGAAGATATACTTTTTGGCACTTTTAATTGACACTTATTTGCACAGGTAAAAATATTTTTTTGACTGAAAGAATTTATAACTAATATCTCACAGTTAAAAAAAAATGATGACAATGTATGTATCAAGCATGAAATCCCAGGAGTGCAAGTATTACAGCCACATAACTTACTTTCTACAATGTTATAATACTATAGTTAATTATGTCTTAATTGTCTATTCCTATTCTCTAACTATACTCACCATGCTATGAATGCCACTGTATAAATGTAATTGAAATGTCAGAGTTCATATGAACCTGTGATGCAACATATATCAGAACGCATCAAACGAAAGAACAATACAATAAAAGTAGTTAATCAGAAAGGAACCTGTATCAACCAAAAGGCGTAAGTAAATATCCCTCCCTGTGTTTACATGAGTCCATACACCCAAATAAAGAAAAGGCAGTCTTGAGATATCTTCTAAAGGTAATTTCTGCACCAAGAGTGTCTTCTAACCATGATATTTTGTGAAGTATTTGTCGTAAAACAAGCATTATGGGAAATGTGATTAATGAGTTGCTTTGACAAACAGATTTGTGGTTAAATTTCACAGAAGCAGCCCAGAGAATGTTGCCCTTATGCGTCACATCTCTGAAAGTATCCAGTTTGGAGTAACAATTTACATGTGAAGTCAATGTGTTCTTCTATGTAATTTCAGAATTTCTGTGTAGACACCACCAAGAAATCGTGTGCAAATCAAGCTGCTGATGTTTCAGAATTACAAGTTAGCTGTCAAAATGATTTGGTGCATCATGACAATGTGAAGGACATGACTGGGAAACCTACATTAGTAGAAGCCCCTGTGATTAAAGGTCAGTTAAGATTTATGGTTTGAGTTATTAATACAACAAATCTTAACCCCAACCCCAATAAATAACTTGCATGCAGGATTGTTTTGTGTGATTTAACTTGGAATCTGTGGATTTGTCAAAACCAATGAAAAGCAAACATTTCTGTTCTTCCTCCATAAATGCCATAAGGCAAATCCGTCCAAGCTTTCAACAGCAGCATAGTGTTAAACTCTGTTTGACACTGTAACATGAATATTCAGTAGTTTATAGGAACAGACTTGTGTGGAAAGATGCACTTTCCTTTTCCTTTAGGAAACTTCATATCATTTGTTACAAAAAATGCTGATTCCAACAGGTATTAAGGATGAGGAAGCAGTTTATGCTAAGTATATGAAGATGTCTTCAACTCATACTTTTGTATTTTGAAGAAAAAATAATATTGAGAAAATTATTTGACCATTAATTGCTTTAAAATTTGCCATTTGCTTGGATTTCCCAAGAATATTTGATAAATGGTTAGGTTTTCTACTTATCTTTCAACTTTTTCCTTTTTTCAGAACATACTGAAGTTGAGAAGCTAGATGATATGAGGACAATTCCAAAACGCTTTGAAGTTAATATAAAAAATTCAGTTGATTTCATTGATCTGTCAGTCATGGGTTATATCTGAAATATGAACACATCACATTAATTACAACAGTGGAACATTTGGAAGACTAAGGAACAAATACTCATCCTCACAGTATTTGTTAACTGATAATTGATATCACTGTAAGAATAATTCCCATAAAATTTCTATGTATTGTCTTCTCATTCAGTGTGTGAGACTCCTAAAAAGGACTGCCTATCTAAAACTATGCAAATGCAACATAAACAACTTTTATATTGAAAGATTACTGCAGCATGTTGAATATTCACTGATTTGTACTGCTGTGGAAGTTGATTATTTGGGGACAGTTTTTCTGAAGGTATTTAGGTATCTGGCTGTTTTGAAAGATAACCCCATATTTGTTATTCTGTGGCTTTGAAGAATCTCCCTATAGGATCCATTTTGTTACTGCTTAATGATCTGATTAGATTTTATAGTGGTAAATGGCGAAGCTTCCACACTGGCAGTTAAGGAGAATGACATCCTCTGTTTAAGCTCCGGAACAAAGTTATTACCAGGATGGGTTAATGATGAACTCTCTGGTGCCAGGGAAACTACCTGCACATCACTTCTGTCCAGGCTACAGGGATCAGTGGGATCACTTGCATGGGTTGGTCTTTGTGGGGTTAGTCAGACACGAGAAGTGGGGAGGGATACATCTGAAGAAAACATGACCAAGGCATCCTTACTGAAGTAAGCCAGACTTAAAGGTTATGATGAGGACTGGCTTCTCCACAAGCGTGGGTCTCAGGGCTCATGAAGGTGCTTTACCTTGGTGGGTTTAGACTCCTAACAGACTGGGAAAGCCACAAAGGCTGAAGTCACATATTGCCTTTATAGTCAAGATTTTTCAGAGGTTTTTCTAAACTCAGCAGCTCAGTTCCTGTAGTGAGGAGCAGTGTCATGCAGTTGTTTCCTGTGCCTCTTACAGGAACTGTGCACTAGTTTCTAAACTGAGATACCCTGGCTGAGAAAAGAAGTTTGGAGTTACCATTATTAAGGTTTTTGTCCAATAACAGCATTTGGAGGTGGCCATATCTTTCCATTCTAGTTGGGACTATCTTGTGTTCCTGTATATTGCCATAAAACTGTCAGGTGTTTGTGCTCACTTTGGCTGCTGCCCAATTGGTTTGTCCTTCTGTACAGTGAGCAGATCTAAGTCAGGAGAGAGATGGCCCCATACCAGATACCAGCTGAGATCTCAATTCAAAATATGTAGAGCTACATTTTTCTTTGAGGCTTGCTTATTGACTTTAAGATGTGCATGGTTAATGAGGTCCTGTCGCTCTCCTCATCCTCAGCAAGCAGGCTTCCCAGCCCATTTCCAAATCACTTTTAGGGGTGCTTGAACTGTAAGAATAGTGCTCAGGTGTTTGATGTTTCAAACAAAAAGACAGTGGTATATTACTGACTTAATTCTCCCTGCTTCCAGTAGGAAACATTTATTTCAAACTTCAGGTATTAGTCAGGCTCTTTTTTTTTTCCCTAATCATTTCCTACCTCTATTTATTCTTTTCCTTTTCCCTGAGTTTATAGATAGAGACCTGAACTTTGCAAATAGTCCTAGGCGTATGCCCAAGTGTACCAGAGAAAACATTGGTGTCAGGGCTGCTGAAGGCTTGCTTGCCCCTGTGCTGCAAAGATTTGCATCACTTTCTTCCCATCTGGCCGAGTTCTTACCCATGCTTCTGATTTCAAACCCCATACATGTCTGCTGCCTTATTCCTCATGAAAGTTGCAGTTAGTTTTTAAGCTCACCGTATAAGCTACATTAGCTTAGACTACTCACTGAACATCAGATAAAGAATAGACTCTGTTTTTGAGGGTTTTCAAACAAACTTAGGACCTCTGTTCAGCACACACATAGAAAATCAAGAGTCATAAAGTTTCTTTTGCAAGGCTATGAAACTGCTTCTTGTTTAACTGTCTTAGAGTACCTCCCTTTTCAAACTACCTAAATTTGAGTATAGTGTGAGTTAAATGTTGGAGATAGGCAGATTTAATAACCTAGACCAAAGAATTGTGATGGATTGTACACTGACATACCCAGATCAAAGCTAAAGGTTTTTCTGAAAGCTGTGTGTTAGTATAGCCCTAATTACTGGGCTTAATTCAAAGATAACTGCAAAATTATACAGGAGATTGGATTAGATGATAAAGCAGTTCTTCCTGGCCAGTCAAGAGATCCCCAGGAGTCCACTGTTGCGTGCAGCAAGCTTGTCTGTTCCAGAGAGTATACTCTGCTCTGCTAATTCACAGGATAATGGATTAGAAAAATATGTCAAGACTAATAACACAGACACACTCCTGTGGATTTTGAGTGGGAGGAAATGCACCATTCACTGACTAATTTTTAAACTTCTACTAGTGAATGTTAAGCCACCCTCCAAAGCACCAACCTGCTTCAAATTCCTAATAAGGATAATGAATCTGTGCTTTCAAAAAAACATTTACAGGCACAAGTGCTATTTCTTACCATAGGCCAGATCTGAAAAGAAAAGACAACATGTTTTTCTTTCAGTTTTAAGGCCTCTATTGTGTTTCCTTGCAGAGTTCATGTTAGTGAAGATAGGATTTATTATCTTTGTTTCTAAGAAATAGAACTTTTTTTTTTTCCTGTGTTGCAGTTAAACTTGAATTGGCCACTAAAGATATTATCTTATTTTCTTAGATTTGACTGAGTTTGAATTCATTAGAAATAGCAGCACTTCTCCAGGATCATAACTCTTATCTGAAATCTGCTATATCAGTTTGTTTTGCTTTAACCTTGAAATTTATTCTAAGTGGAGTCTTGAAAACATCACCTAATCTTCTTGTATATGCCTTAGGTTTCTGGAGTTGTTACATTCTGCAATAAAAAAAATGTTTATGCTGATTTTGTTTATTGATGCCAAGACATTTTAGGGAAGCTATTTATGCTTTTCTGACTTTAGGCACTTGATTTAGGAGGCCAGTGGGCTGGAAAAAAAAAAAAAAAGGAAGGGGGCTTCTGATTGCAATTCAGAGTACACATAAAATGTATACTAGCTTTGGCATGAAGATAGTTTAAGAAATTTCTGCCCCTGTGCTGTAGCTTGCTGTTCTGTTATTTGGGGCAATACATTTGGTTATGGGGTTATACTCCAAACCAAATAATAAAATAAATTGAACTTAATATTTTCAAAAGCTTTAAGCAGAACATAGAATTCTGAATTATTTTGAAAAAAAAAAAAAACACTCTTCTTTCTTTCACAATGTCTCGGGGAATCTATACTAGTGTTCTGAATTGATGTATAAGGATAAGCAATATGAATTAGGAATCCTATACTGTGTACATGTATCACAATTCCCTCCAGCTTCTACACTTTAACTCCATCTTTGATTAGGGCAAAACTGTTATTACATCCTTTGGCTCCACTATCTTTAGAAAAATAATTGTACTCTTTTCCCTGGCTTTTGAGCCATTATCAAAAAGCGTATTCATTGCTGGTGCATCTTCTGAGATAAGCCAAAAAAAAAAAAAAGGTGAGAAAATGACTTAAAATAAAGAGATCACATCATTTAATAGGATGGTGAGTACACCTTGGTAGATTATGTTTAAAGATTTTCAATCTGTTTTGTTCTCCAGTAAAATCTAACATACAGCAGGGGAAAGAAAGTGCTCTGCATCCTTCCGTATTTCCCTCATTTATTAGATCTGACTGATTTTAATTGCAGTAATACGCAGAGGCTCCAGGAGCATGCAGAAGCGGTTACAAGGAGGAGATGTTGCGGGGTTACGTGCCAGGTGACCGGGGGGGACTTTGCATGAGTCACTTCTCCCACTTTCTGCCTGTGCCATCCAGTTTTGTGGCACTTCTCCAGCTGCACCAGCCCTGGGAGGAAGCGACTGTGCAGAGCAGCAGCTGGGAGCGGGTGGGGTGCGTGTTGGGGCACTGAGACCTCCTCTGTACCCTCCTGCGCTGAGGTATGATGGCACCCAAAATACGCTATTCATTAAAACCTGTGGTAAACGTTTCTCATCTGCGAAAGTTATTGATATACTGAGGGTTTATTTTACAAGAAAGAAGCAGTAATGGAACAGTGGACATCGGTGACTGTAAGGACTCAATAAAACCAGCAGGGTAGACTAGAGAAGAAGTGGCAAAGAAGAATACTTAGAAATAAAGGACAGTGAGAGAAGTCAACATTTGTATCTTTCTGTAAATCTATTTTTTATTAAGAAACAAAATTTAATATTAATCTTTTCCAAACAATGGCCTATTAAATTCCAGACACAGATAAATATTAAATAATAAATATTAAATATAAATTAAATTTTAACCTTACAGTGCATATGAAATATTTTGATTGTAGCTCTTAGCAGTTTTCAAAGACAAGCCAAATCATCAAGTGAAGGAATGGCTGATGGATACCAGCCCAGGGAACAGTCCATTACTTTTATTGGCTCTGATTCTGCTATCACTCAATAGCTTTCAGTAGCACTCCCTAAGGAATTAGCTCTCATTAGCATTGAGGATCATCGGAACCAGGCCCACAGCAAATAAAGCACTACTGTTCATAAAAACACTTTGGCTTATGCATATGCTCTTCACTTCTGTGCTTTTTCACTTAAGTGATGCTCAGAAATAAGGACACAGTTCTACCTTGTTTAATTCACAGTATTATTGTGCATAATTACTCAGAACTATTGTTTTCAGGTTAGGCATATCTATAAACAGTACATGTTATTAATGTGGCTGAATGTTAATTTATGCAGCATAAATCATGGGCTGAAATATTTACCACAGCTATAAAACTGTGCTATGGTCATAGCAAGGCATGTTTAGTTGTGCAGCCTTGTATATATATGAATTGGTGTTTTTAGCACTGATTGCATTCTAGCAGTGGAGCTGATGGGTTGGGTTACTTCTGATGCCTGCATTTTGGAAAAGGCCAGAATGGAGAGTTATAACAACTATTTGTGACCTTGAAGTCTGTGAAAGAATTGTAAGTATATTCAGAGGGAAAAAAAATAAGAAAGAAAAAAAAAGAAAAAAGAAAAACAAAAAAGAAAGAAAAATCAACAAGAAAAAAAAAAACAAAACCTACCCACTTGAGGATATGAGTGAGATAAATGGAAATTATTAGTCTGCAGAGTATTCCCTTTCCACTATAAAGCCAAACATAATTATACAAATTGTTCCAGGAAGAGCAGAGTTAATGAAATTTGGTTTAATAAGGGTTCAGGTCTGTTGTCCCCTACTGCTCCTTTCCCTCATTCCCTGATAATAACCAAAACTCTCCTTATGGCACTCCTATCAAATGAAAAAGAGCAGGTCTGGAGCTATGTGTGTGTTGAGTGGCCAACCAATACGAACATGCTGATTTATCCTGCTGTCTGCTGCCAAGTGGTGTGTGTAACAGATGTGTTCTGCATGCCTTTCTTTCAATAGAGGAACTAATTCAACTCTCTTTGTTATAACCACGTTGTGACTTCTGCCCCCTTTTCAAATTTGACTGAAATTGGCTAAAAAATAAAAATAAAAAATTAAAAGTACTGAAGAGATTGACGGATGGATAGACAGCATGATGACATAAACCTTGTTTTCTTAGCAGGCTAAGATGGCACATCTGATTCAGTAATTCAGTGTTGAGGCTAATAGATTTTTTTCAAGCAGGGAAGCAAATTGCATTGATTTCACTGTTCAGAATCCTGTTGGGATCATTCAGCTTGTCCCATTCATTGCTTAATGCTTTATTGAAGTGTAAATATATACATTTCAGAAGGCATCCTGCACTGATTTGGGTTTGGGGACAGCTGTGATTTAGTCTGGCCTGATGACATTAATTTCCTTTCTCCTTGAGCTGTCTTGCTTAGAAGCATATCATTTTGATTTTGTATGTTTGGGAAAGAAGAAAGTCTAGCTATGCCATCCATGTGCAACCTGTACTTTATATCCATATTAGCAAGTCTAAGTGCACAAACAATATTTCCCTTGCTGAATCACAAGGATTAGCTTATTCCTTCGGTGCCTGTTTTATTCATTAGTTTACTTTTACTGATATCAAACACAGCCAACCTGCAAACAAACGGCAAACCTGGAAATGTTTATTTATAAGAGAGTGGCCACATGTTTGAGTGAGATCTTCATTAAATCTGCATCACAGGGTGGTGTGGTTTTTTTTTTCTTTTTTTTTTTTCTTTTTTTTTTCTTCTCCCCCCTTTTGATATCAAGATCTGGAAATACATTGCTAATTTACTCATTCCTGAAAAGTAACAGGGGTACTTGTGGGTAAACTGGTCCATGGTAAATTGTGTCCTGGTGTACTTGATGAACTTAATGGTTATTTCTAGCCTTCATATTTCTAAAAACGAGTGAATCACAACTTCAGAAAGAGATGAGTCCTGCCCAGTTTTTCAGGGAGAGACACCTCAGCCATGGAGAGTTTTAGGACAAACACAAGTGGAGTCTGGAGATTGCTGAGAGAATGAATATACAGGTATTTTCTTGGTGAAGGGGAGCACCATAGTCCCAAGAACAAGCTTGGGAGAATTCTTGTTTGAGAAACTCAGTGCCATAAAGAAGGATATGTTTGATAAACATGGCCTTGCTGAGACGTCAGATAGGCGGTGAGGGCTTGACACATTTGCAGGTTGTTTCAGGTTATGTTGTAGCAAATTAATCAGACAGGAACAGCTGTTCCAGAAGCAGTCTTTCACACTGTTTGCCACTTCACATGAAACTTCTTTCTTTTGAAAGAGTGTCCTCCCAGTTCAATTAAATGTGGACAAACCCAAAGTGTGGCCTGCTCTTGTCCTGCTGCCACCCATCTCTTCCCCACCGCAGCATGTGCCAAGAGACATGGTGGGTCCAGAGAGGGGACACGGGGCACTCAGTGACTGATCCTTGTAAGGTCCTGCTCTGTGTGATCAACAGTCCCATGTGTCTCATGCCACTACCTTAAGTTTCAGGGGTGCAATAAGAGCACACGGGCAAGGCAGGAGACCACGGGGCCTTTTGGCAGCAGACTGCCAATCACACATGTGAATGATAGCATCAAGCTGCTGCGATGCCATGAATCAGAGCAGAGCACACTCAGGAGCTGGAGCTGCAAACAGGGCTCGTGTGAGGGTCTCTGCCCTAGTGGGAAAAGGTCACCACTTTTTGAAAGGTTTGTCCTCAGTATTGCTGTGGGTTGGTCTCGGTAGACACGAAGAAATGTACTTCAAATCTTTTCACTTCAACCTCACACCACTTCCAAGCTTTCATCTCTGTTATATTTCCTTCTGAATAAGAAGAAATTAGGGATTTTAGTTCTAGGAAATCTCAGAATAACATCACAGTTTCCTAGCTACAGATTCTTCTCTTCAGGCAAAGAAACACAAGCACAGGAGCAAATCTGCATTAGGGTTGGTAGGTGCTGCATGAGGTAGGTGGACTGCTCATCTCTTTATATGGTAAGACAGTTTTATCTGTCTGCTTTTACACTGATTGTGACCACGCTTTTTAAGCATTTTATTAAACCTTAGAGTTGTCTGTGGACAGATAGCTATCAGGGAGAGGACAATAGATTATCTGCTTTGTCCACGGATTTTTCAAGCACAAATATTTTGTGAAATCTGAAAGAGGAATTCTTAGAAGAGTGAAGACCATTTTATAAAATGCTCATCTGGGTTTCATTCTTGATCTGGTACAAATGTGGTTTGGGAATCTGAGCAAGTCACTTTAGGTCTCTGTGAAAATGCAAAAAGTGAACACCGCTTCCTTTGTTTTTGACCTTTGTGGTTGCGTGTGTGAATTGTACATTTTTCTGGGCAAGGGCAGAATCTTCCATTTCCTTACAGTTATTTATTTGTTGATTACTCAGGTCTAACAAATAACCCACTTGGAAAGTGGGAGGGTGAAAAGGAACAGGAAGAAGCGCACAACTATGAGTATGTGGATGAAAATGTAATTGAAAACATAAGAAAAGTATTTCAAGACACCACCACTAGAAATAAGGATGTACTCTCTGAAGATCGAAGGTGAGTGTCCCCTATGATCACATATGGATGCAAACAAAAGCATTCAGAGTGATTTTCAAACTTACCAGTAACCATCATCCTTCACAATGGGGAAACGTTTTCCATGGGAGCCACCAACATTGCCACATATGTTCTGTAAACAACATGGTAAGGGCAGAGGTAGACACAACTATTGGTGACCTGCGGTTTTGTCAAAGTTGGACCTATGGTTGTTCTGGTGATATAAGTGCACAGTCAAGATCAGGTTTGCAGGTGGAGACAAAACCTTAATTAGACCAACAGTTATAGTTACAAAATACATGAAAACCCTGAGAAAAGCTTTGTGTCTGAAAGCTTGTCTATTTTTTCTGATTTGTGCCAGTTTGGTGTAGCAAATACTGATACTCTAAATACAATCATCCTCTTCTGTATAGAAATGGACACCTTGTAGTCCACAATTAAGGTCTGTCTCTTGAAAAACTTTTAGGAAATTATTTCTGTTTCCACTAAATTCTTGTGTTTCTGCTCTGTCAGTTTGCAGAAGACTTAAAGTGCTAGTGAAGAGGACTTTGTCTTCTAAAAAACTTCCAGAATAATTTCCAGCCAAACACAATTTTTTTTTCTAGATCTGAGTGAAACAGCATAGTTCCAACTCTTTCGGCTCATAGCTGAACCCTCTATGAACTTTTGTTGATTTAGCTGAACTGCTTCTCTTATTAAGAGAAATGCCTAAAACCCCAAAAAAGTTTGAAATTTGTTTTAATGATTTAGAAAAACTTTATTATCTTTTGTTATTTCAGAATATACTTCCTTTTTATTTTAAAATGGCATGCAACATTTCTATTGCATTTGAGTTGGGCAGTATACTGAATCTGGAATAAGATTTTATTTTATTTTATTTTATTTTATTTTATTTTATTTTATTTTATTTTATTTTATTTTATTTTATTTTATTTTATTTTATTTTATTTTATTTTATTTTATGGGAAGTTCAAAACCCCCAGAACACAACAGAAAACATAGATAATCAAGTAGAATTGTCTTGAAATATGACACAAAAGCAAATAGAAGCCCTCAGTTTCCCCATCCAGTATTCCCCAAACAAGGTCTCTTACATTTTCACTCTCTCAGTTATCCCACTGGTTCCCCTGCCCTCCCCCACAAAAATTGCCCTCTAAACTCAGCACAAAGAGTGGCTTTTAATGAGGACTTGAGGCAGTGGAGGTTCTCCCAGGCTCTGCATGCATCAGTAGGAGGGAGGGTGAGCAGGAGATGTCTGCCCCCTCCTCCAGCACTGGCAGAGATACATTGCAGCTTCTCGTGATTTGTCTAATAACTTCCATGCCTTCCAGGGCAATTACTTTATCTGTGTGGCCAATTCTCCTGCTCACTGCCACAGAAGTTGAAAAGTTACAGGGAAGACTGAAAAATGAAACAAAGTAGGGTGCTTCATATACTTCCTCAGTCCACATACCACTGAGCATGTGAGCTTTGTCTGTAGTGCAGAGAAAGAGAGAATGAAAATTTTTGTCTAAAATAATTCTATTGACTATAGAATTTCAGGACTTTTGTATGAAAGCAAAAGTACAGTTTCAAGAAGTAATGCCAGCCTATAAAATCAGCCTGTAATTATTCTACTTATTCCAGTTAAATCAGCTCCTTTAAGTCTTTATCCACCTGCCCTTTAAACTCACTATCAAGAGAGATGAGGCTTCACTTTATTAGTTGCTTTCTTTGAGGGTTCTAGCAAAACATGAAAGAAAGGACCTTTGCCGCCTACGGGGAGATCACTGTCTGTCTTAGATTATGAAGCAGTCCCTTAAATTGTCATCCTCAGCGGATGACAGAACTATCTGCCTTCTGAAATCATTAGCTAGCCAAGAAGCACGTAGCTCCTCCAGCCTGCTGGTCTCCCCCTGACCATCAGAAATCTTCCATTATGGCTTCCTTACCTGCACTTGTGAGCATTTTAAGAAATATGGATTTAACGTAGACATATGAAATTAACATTTAGTGTGGGCAAAAGACCTATAAAACTTCTAGCCAGGTAAAATGATTGTTGGAGCTTAAAAATCAGCTTTTGATCTGTGTGCTACACCGCTGTTTGTAGGGTGTAATTAAAAAGACTATTTTGGGACTTACAGACAAATAATACAAAAAACTTAGTTGTATCTTGCATCTCTGCCAAAGGCCTAACATTCGAGCACGTTAGCTCTACTTCAAGAACTGAGCAGTAAGCCATTTCCCACCCATGGTCCCATTCTCTCTCAGGACATTTATGCTACTTACTAATATCTTTTTAAAATGTATTTGGATATATGAGGTATCAACATGAAATCTAGTGATCCAGATTACTATAGCATACAGTTATTCGGAAAAACAAACAAACAAAAAAGGGTTTTAATGAAATTCAGAAGCAATCCTCAACAGCCAGTAATTCTGTGAGAAAATCATTATTTTTTATTTGTAGTTTTTCATCGATGCCAGAAAAAATCCCTCCACAGTCAGGGCCAAAGCATGCCAGAGTGGTACGAGTTAGAGCTAGTCCTCACCCTAAGAGGGAGAAAGAAAGAACAGGGATTTGCCTTGGGTCATTGCTATGTTAATTTTGATAGAATAAATGTGCCCAGAGGGTCAATGATGTTAACATGACCTCATCACTCCAGAGCAATAAGCAATTAAGCAAGAGACTTGAGTACAGATGCCTTAGCTTGCTATAGCAACAGCCACCATTAACATATTTTGCCATTTCATTAAAGATACAAGAGAAAGTAGGAATATCCCCAAAAGAATTTTAAATGTGTGGCTTTATTTTTAAGGACACGACAAGTTTTTTCCTTTTACTGCCATGGGTTTTTTCTTTGTTTGTTTGGTTTGGTTTTAATAAGGAAACTCCTTGGTTTGGCAGTCTTTTAGAAGGTATTAAAGATGTTAATAGCTGTTTTTGTTGGGTGTGAGAAAAAGAGAGAGAGAAGGTTCATTGAACAGAGCTGGAATAGCGCTGATGCTGCTATAATGTTTTATCCCATGTTCCTGGAAACAAAATGAGTTGGAGGCATGGAGTGATGTAAAAGAATAGCAAAAAACAGTGAATGCAGCTTCTGCCTCCAGTGCTGATAGTTGCATGTAGTCTCGTGGCTGGGAAAGGACAGAAACAACACAGTCCAACCACCTGGAGAGCCGAAAGCGTGCACTGGTGTCGGGCTATTTCGGGATGTTGCTTTCTGGACTTGAACATCATACGAGTGCTGTAAAAGGAATGGTCTCAGTTGACTAAGCCTGGGTGCATTTTAAATGGGAGACAAAAAGTAGAAAAGAGATAGAAATGCAGAAGGGAATTAAAAATCTACACAGCTGTGTTTTCCTTCTGCCACAAGCTGAACATTTAGGTGGCTTTGTTTGAACAAATTTTTTTTATTATTATTTTAAATTTG
Source organism: Anser brachyrhynchus (assembly GCF_964034855.1). NCBI lineage: Eukaryota > Metazoa > Chordata > Aves > Anseriformes > Anatidae > Anser > Anser brachyrhynchus. The sequence continues at coordinate 68,700,189 of NC_137696.1, forward strand.
GACTTATTTTATTTCTAAGCAATTGTACGAAACAGATTGAGGTGGAATTTTTTTTTGCATTGGTTATGATGAGATGAAGGTTCCTGTATGGCAGAAGGTTAGAGTCAGTGCTAGAAATTAAAACCAACCTTTGTGACCCACTGCATCTTCATTAATCTTTTGGCACTGATTTTCTAAGACATTTATTTGGACTTTTCATACCAGTGGTCCTCCAAGATAGCTGTTTCTTTCCTAGCATCCCTTGCTCTTAGCTTAGTGGCTGAGGCATACTTTGCAGCATTGGGGTCATCGAAATTAGGATGACAAATCCATAACTGGAGTAGTATGTTCTCAACACTTTTGAAAATACTCCTACTTTTAAACGATTTTCAATGCAGATTTAGGAGCGTAACCTACTTTGACAGTTTTTATTGTTTGGTAATTTCTCTACTGCTTGGCATTTTCAGTTTTTCTTAATGTGTGAACCAAAGATTATTATCCATGGCACAATCAATGCTGATTGCAGAAGGAAGAAGGAGTTGACAGGGAACAAACAGGGTGCTGCTCTGAGAGCTGCAGTTCAAAGACAGCAGGACTTCAAGAAGCCCATCTCAAAGCAGTTGTCGGTTTAAAGACCCTAAGAGCAGGGGAGACTACCCGCCTACCATGATTATCTAGATGTTTACCTAACACACACTGACCTTGCTATTCCTCCGGAGGACAGATTAAAATGTGCATTTTTGTGGTGTGGGAGAGCTGGGAATGGAGCCCACTGATGAAGCCTTAGCCCATTGGCATATTGTTGTTAAATGTTGACAATGGGTGTTAAATATTAACAGCAAGGTGGTGAGGCCCTGGCACAAGTTGCCCAGAGAAGCTGTGGATGCCCCATCCCTGGAGGTGCTCAAGGTCGTGCTGGATGGGACTTTGGGCAACCTGGTCTGGTGGGAGGTGTCCTTGCCCATGGCAGGGGGTTGCAATCAGATAGTCTTTAAGGTCCCTTCCAACCCAAACCATTCTGTGATTCTGTGTTTCTATGATTCTGTGATGAAGTTATTAATTAACTTCCCTCCAGAACTGTGGCTCTGTTACCCCAGCCCAGAGCACAGCCTCTGGAGCCCTCACCAAGACGGTGGTCTCCCTACTCCCATGTCTCTTAGACCTGCAACACCACATGGGCTTCATGGCTGTAGTCATGTTGGAGAGACACTGAAAAAACTCTTTGCTGGAGTCACAGCTTGTATTGACTAAATGAGCTCTTTTACCCATATAGGTCAAATATTTCCCTAAATTACATAAGCTATGCTAGTAAAAGAAAAATTTACTGGTTTGAGTTTCGCACACTTAGGCTAAGTTGCTGGCATAGCTGTGTCAAAGTCATATATTAGCTTTATTTTTGCTGTAGTCTTGGGATTACTGGTATAATTGCACTGACAAACCATTTTATGGCACAGATGAGCCCTAACTCACAGCCATTAATTTGACTCAAATGCTCATTCACCTGCACTCCCTGTGTAATTTTTAAACCCAAATGTAAAGGTTTCCTGTTTCACCCTGTCATTTTGTTTTGTTTTTCAGAGACATCTGAAGCAAAATAATTCTGAAATTATCTGGAGACAAATAGGAAGCTGTATCCTTCACATAATAAAATCAGCTATGACTGTAAGAAAAAGCTGCTCATGAAAGCGTCCTTGTCTCATGAAGAGCATATGAGGTTGTAATTTAACTATAATAATCCCTTGAGAAACTAAACTGCTTACTCATCCTAAATAAGAAGTCAAACCAGATAATGTCTCATGACCCTTTGAAGGGACAAAGTTCTTTTTGTACATATTTATTCATGAATTCGGGTAATGATGCCAAGTTCAATCCTTCATTCTTATTGCACTTGAAATACCAGTTGATTTTCTGAACCACTGTAGGGCATATGCAAAAGGAAAATCCCTTACTAAAACAGCTGCACAGTTGTTGTTTCCTTTTTTTTTTTTTTCTTTTAGAGGTAGAAAAGGGAATGAAGGGTTGTCGAAGGTGAACTTACATTTCTTTAGGCGGTCACATATGCTGCATGTTAAGGCTCAAAACTACAAATGGCCAGATTCTTCCACTCTTTCAGATGATGAACAATCCTTTATTGCACAAGTAGTACTGTTGTAACACAAGCAATTCACCCTGGAAAGCAACGCCAGTCCTCCCAGGGGGGAAGTGCTACTCAGTAGGACTGGTAGTCCCTAAATTAGGCAATACTGCCATCTCTATGGCTCCTTGCACAGCCCGAGTTCTCTAGAATCACACTAGATCTGTAGATTTTGCTACTATGTTCAGCAATTTGCTGAAAATCCAGCCAGGAAGGAAGAAGAGAAGCTGGCACTGAAGGAGTAGTGTCCATGCCGGTGCTCCTAACCAAGAAAAAGGAAGACTCTGCCCTTTGAGAGATCAGGGAAAAGCAATGCTGAAGAGCTTCTCCTATTCCTTCTGGTACCTTGCATTCCCACAGAAGCACCTGGAAGAAGAGGCTTTCCTTTCAGGAAAGCATTTTATTTCAGTTTATACTTGTGAAAATGAAAAACAAAAGCCAAATGCTTACATGATATCTGGGATACAAACCCTCCTTGGCCCATAAGAAGGGAACTTCCTGTGTGCCCCTTCCCTTCCCTGCGAGTGCTGAGCAGCAGCAGTGAGGGCTTCTGCTTACAGGGATGAGCATCTCCGTGCACTTGGCGGAGAGCACATAACCAGTGCTGGCATTAGAGCTGCTGTATTCCTGTCTGAGATCCCTCTGTGCAATCACACAGAAGCTTCATGGGTACTGTATTAACATTTTCGGGTGGTATTGGAACTAATCCTCATGTTCTGGCAGAGAACAGAAGTGTAAGTACCTGTAGACCAAGTCTGATGCCCACCACCTATGGCATATAAAATAAGAAGAACAGGGCAGCACATGCATAGTGAGTGCTGTGTATCTAGATGTGTTAGATCTGGGGCAAAGACATACACCTCTGGCAATGCTTTAACTCTCAAGGGAAAAAATTACTGAGAACTGATGTGTAAATACATAGTTGATGTGCCAAGAGTTTCCGGACTCACAGCAGCTTGATCAGAGTGGCGTATCCAGAAATGCCAGACAGCTGCACAAAATAGTCAAACTTCCCAGACGGTTTTAGGGTGGAGATTGGAAACATGTTTAGAAAGCCTAGACATACCATATTTTTCATCCTACTGATAAGTTAAAAAGCAAATGCTCACAAAAAAAGCCTTAATATGCCTTAAAGAAGTCTTTTCAAGCAGACAGTACAGTATCTTCAGACTTTCCTATTAAAATTCTACTGAATGATTAATTTTCACTAATGCAAATTAATTTAGGATTTCTCAATATTGTCTTACATTAATATATTCAAGATAAATGCTCATGCTCATTAAAATCTGTTGCAATTTAAGTATTAAGAATATCTCAGAGTGCTTTGATTCTATGCATATGTAGCATACAGCATTTTGAATATCACTTGCTATTACGGGGGCTAACAGTTTTGTACAGATCTTGTAACTGGCTGACATATCAGTTGTGGGTTTTTGAAATACTTTTTAAGAATTTTGCACAAGAATCCATATTTCTTGTTGTAGCAGCTCAAAACAGCCAGTTTTTTTTTTTTTTTTTTTTGTATATATATACCAGCAAACATGGTCTGGTATGTGAATAAAAAGAATTTATTGTGTATTTTACTGGTTGTTTTTTTCTTTCTTTCTCTCCTGAATGTGATGCTGTCTTCTATTGGATTTCTGAAAGATATATTACCATCACAATTTTCTTTCCCTGAAATACCAGAAGCCTGAGTTTTGTAGCTAGAAATGAAGAGAGAAAAGCCAACAGCCTCCTGGGCTGTACTAGGCATTGTGTCACCAGCAGGTCGGAGAAGGTGATCCTTCCCCTCTGCTGAGCACTGGTGAGACACCTGGAGTGCTGGGTCCACTTCTGAGCTTCCCAGCACAAGAGAGACATGTGCACACAGGAGGGAGTCCAGCAAAGGACCGTGAAGATGACCAGGGGCTTGGATCATCTGACATACAAGAAAAGGCTGAGAGAGCCTGGAAAAAAAAAAAAAAAAAAAAAGGCCCTCATTAGTTTTCCTAGGTGTTGGGATGAGTATGAATAAGGGGAGATGCAGCTACTTTACTGACAAACCCAAGACCTTTCAAACATTCTGTAAAAGCATTTGGGACCTAGTCTGTGAAAACAAACGAACAACCAACCAAACCAAACCAACAAAAAGAATCCCACAACTAAGACATATCAGCCCCTTTTTTTTTTTTTTCAGCTTCTTTCTTTTAAAATGCTTCCAAAGAAATGATTTCTCTTCTTTGCATGGATTCTGTCACATGAGTCTCATCCTGCCACCCCTGTCATGTGCAACAATCCTGTCTTGCGCATTCAACCTCGTTGAGCTCAATGAGTTTTGTTCATGTGAGTAAAGGCGGCAGATTTTATGAACCTTGTAAATCTATTAGTAGCAGAGATGTCTCCAGTATCTCTTCCTCAGGCATATCAGTCAACTTCATATCTTATCACAGGAAAGAGAACTGGCCTGCCTGTTCAGTTCCCATGACACAGAGGGGCAGTGGCATTTGCATGAACTTACTGGCGTGGAAGAGAGGCTGTGGTGCTGTGCTGCAGGTAGAGGACTGTCTTGCTGGGCAAAATGCAGGGGAGGGAGGAGGCATGAGGCGAGACTGTAGTAGAAGGCTTGTGTTCAATGTTTAAGACTTGGTAAGTGTTGAGACTCCTTTACGCCGTACAGATGACCGCAGTGATTTCATGCTGTTTGCTAATACGTGTTTGACAAAGCTGTAATGTCACCGTGATCCTTGAGGGACCTGGTTATCATTCCCAGACACTGCTGCTCAGGAAGACTGTGCTGAAGAAGGGAAAGCCATTTTCAGCTGAACACAGACTATGCCTGAAGAGAACACAAGTGTATTTAAATAATAAGACATTTGCTTTGCAAAAGATTGGCATAAGCTTCTGCACAGACCTGTTAGCTTAAGGGCTTATCTCCTTTAATGCTAAGGAATATTTCCACTGTGCTCTCACTAAAGGCCTGCTCAGGAACAGCTGCTTCTGCAGCACTCCATGTGTTCATAAGCCCTTAGTGAGATGGTATTTTCTGTTTGGATGATCAACATGCACACTTTTTATATATCCAGCCTTTGTGTCTGGTGAGATAAGAAGAATCTTCTCTCAGCATTCTTCTTTAAATGCCAAAACCCCTTTTGTTTAAATACAATGTGTCAAACAAATGCTTATCTACGACACTCTTCCCAATAAGCCGCTGTATATTGTTGCTATCTCTTCACTTAACATATCTGGTACTTTTCCTACCTCTCCTAAGTCTACTCAAGTGTTTTCCTAACATTTTTCACCTTGGTGCCCCTGTACTGTGCTAATTTACAGCTCCTTGATGCCATATTAAAACTAGTAGTTCCAGAAGAGAAAACAGTTTTCTAGCTTCTACTTCACCTGTTAGTGGCAGGTGGTTGCTTCTCTTGGGTTTCTGTATGCCCTAGGACACCCTTTGCAGCTCAGGCTGAGGAAGCAGGAGGGGCTGATGCTCACACTGGCTGGCAGCTGCTGGAGGCTGTGCAGGAGGGACGATGGCTCGCGATTTCTCTTTCTGCGTTTGCTCTGCCCCAAATCCATTGCTACCGCACCAGATAGGCCTTAGGTCTGTTACTACTTGGGGACCTAAAGTTGCACAGAAGGAGAGGTAGAAGCAGAGTTTCTTTCTGAAATGAAGCTTTCCTCCAGTCACCAAGACTGGTGTATATGACCATTCTGTGATTCTGTGATTATCTGTCCAGGCATACCTGATGCAGTCTTTTCCTGCAAACATTCACACAAATAGCTTACGCAACTCTTCCACGGTCACAAATGGTTTGCAGATGGAAGGAGGAGACACCAAAGTTTTGCTTTCTTTGCAGTTTCAACCTGAAAAGTTTGGCTAGGAATGAATCACAAAAAAAATATATAAAATAAAATAAAATAAAATAAATAAAATAAAATAAAATAAAATAAAATAAAATAAAATAAAATAAAATAAAATAAAATAAAATAAAATAAAATAAAATAAAATAAAATAAAATAAAAAGTTTTATTTTTTCTAGGTGAACATATTACAGAAATTCAGTCATTGTGAGTAGGTATAAATACCTTATGACTAATTTTGACATGGTTCTACCTCCTCTCCTTGCCCTCTGCACCCCATTTTGGGTGGCTGCCTGTGCTTCCCAGCTGGAGCATCCCTTTGCTGGTCCAGTGGGGCAGCTCTGCAGCCCCTAGACTCTCCCAGGCATCCTCACCAGCCCTGCCCTCGCACACAGTGCGAGTCATTCTCCAAACACCTCATGGCCCATTTCATCTCCTCTGTAGTACAGAAGAGAAGATTCATGAGTCCAGGTTCCAATCTACAAGCATATTCACACTGTGAAATCATATTGAAAACATCCTGTTGGGTGTGAGGAGCCAAAATGCCTTTGTGGGTATGGGCTGTAAGCGCTGCAGACTTAAACAGAACAAAGCCCAGCAAGTGCTCTGATGGCCAGCGTTACTGCAAAAATGAAATGGCAGTGGGAGAGGTGGTATCAAGCCAGGATTTTTCTTTGTAAATTAAACTGAAGTAGATTTCAGACCTTCGACAGGTACCTGCTCTTTGCACTTCATGTATGGAAGCTCAACATGAGATCTAAAACAGGAAACGTTGTTCCTGGAGCCAGTGGGGATAGGGTGAGAGGAATGTTGTAAAAAATAGTGTATCGTCTTCAATTTCACCCCCTTTGGCAGCAGGAACTGGAGGTCCACAGCTGGCAATGCCTTTGCAAGGGGAGGAGTCAACACGTCCTGGTCTGAAAAAGTAACTGAACAGTTTGCTTTGGGGAAATGCAGGTCTTTATGTTGTGCACCAGCAGTCAGAGTATTTATACTAGGTTCAGTTCTGTTTTCTGTCTGGTAGGGTCCAAATCGACCTTCTCTGCTTCCCAGCAGAGCCCAGTAGCCGCCAGGTTAAAGGCTGCTCTGGGCAAGAACATTTTTGCTCTCCCTCCACACCTAACAGACGCAGAGGAGAGTGATTTTTACCACTAGCAAAAAGCACTTAATTATGCATTAGCAAGCATAGGCTGGAAAGGAAGAGAGCCCAAATTATTCTGCACAGATTAGGGATCACAGGGAAAGGCAAAATCAAGAATCTAGTTCCTGCTTGAAAGAAAAAATGTTTTTCTACATTTTTGCTAATGACTTCTTTGCACGTGAGCCCTATAAGCTCTATGTCCTAATGACTAAGAAAGCTGAAGAAGTGCCTGCTGGTGCCTGCTCACAGCTCTGTGAAAACAGAAGTAGCTATGCTAAATAAGGAGAAGAGCTTTTCCCTTTATGAAGCAAAAAAGGGAGATTGCTGAAGAGGTCATCTCTTATATATGTCCATTATATGACAATTTGGGACACTATTTCTTAACGCACAGGTCTGTTCTGTGGCTGGGTTAATTGCACCAGCTGTATTCCCAATTGCAACCGCCTAGGCAAGGGCAACAGCCTCACCTCTGACCTTTCCTCAGACATGCGGTCAGCCCTGTAAGAAAGGCAGTGGAAATGTCACATACCTGGGAAATACAGAACTGATCTGCCTAATGTGAGCCTGGCTAGTGCAAGTGAGCAAAGCAGACTTGAGAGGAAAGTTCTCCACCAGTTCTGTGCAGCTGTGGGAGGGCAGCAGGGTTCAGCACCATCGACTGGGCTTTCAGGATGACAAGACTCTTTCCTGGTGGACTTTTTTTTTCTCCTAAATTCTTTCTTTAGCACATATCCATTTCTAGTCTTTCCCTCCCTGCCTCCCAAACGTTTTTTGTTTCAATCCCTGAGGCTCTTTATTTGCAAGTGTGTAAAGAAGCTGAACTTCCTGGCTTTCTGGAGCTGCAGCCAGATGTGTTTGCAGTTTTTTCTATCGGCACCTCTCTGGAACAGGGACTGGCCCTGCTTAATGCAGAGAAGCCCTCAGCAAAGAGATTACATATGTGAAAAGCATGAGAACAGGGCTGAAAATGCCAGGCTAATGCTGAGCAAGAACACCTAAGCTTTGCCAGTCTGCCTTGGTGGGCAAACCCCTGCTTTTTTTTTTTTTTTTATTATTATTATTATTTTGGCAAACCCTGTCAGCCTTTGCCAGCCCTAACGAGTGAGCGGACTCTTCCAGTCCTCTACTGTCCTCTTCCAGAGATATCCTACCACATCTGTATTGCCTTCTCTTATTGATTTTCTCTCTCCCTACTTTCTGACACCTGTATGTTTTCTTACTAGGGTGCATCTGTTTCAAGCTATCTGGATCTGCTTTACTTGTAGGAATCCACTACCCTGTGCTTTGTCTAAACTTTCATGTGTGCTTCAATCTCCAGAGTTCAATTGCTGTCCAATTCCTAAAGACTTTACCTGTCTGGTAGGCACAAAGTGTTTGAAATACATAAATGCCTGATGTTTCATTAAGTTGGTTCTTTTTCAAAAAACTAAAATATTTCCCAATGTTGTCATGAATTTAGGTAAAAATATTAGCTTTTTGAACACGTGTTTTACAAATACCCTCTCAAGTGCAGCAGTTAGCAAGTTTGGAAGTTTGTAAGTTTGTTTGCCCTATTTGTACTAATGGCTATTTTTGTTTTCTTAACACTCACCTGAGGTTAAATCTAAGTTAACCACAGAAAATGTTGAAAATTGTTTTCAAACTTTTCTGGAGCACAATTAACCTAGTATTTTAACAGCTGGCAGCTGCAGTAATTACTTTTAGATTATACCTAAAGTCTGTTGAAATCTAATTACTCTGATCTATGAACCAGGTAATTAAGGTAAAAACTCCTGCATTTTCTTAGACCTCATTAACTTATTTCCTTTGAAAATTGTTAGCTAATGATGGTACATTAAGAGTTTATCCATAAAATGACAATGAATAATTGAAACCTCTGTCCTGGGACATTAAAGGACAGAACAGTGTTTAACCACTCAATATCTTGATGATTATTGCTTAATTTACAGTGCAAACATCATGCAAGTTTGGGGAGAAAGGACTGATCAGACTGGGAAAGTGGCCTAGAAAGACACAAATATTTTCCTTCTCATTGACCCGGTATCCAGCAAATAATCCAGGACTGCCACTGGGGTGCGGAGACTCCTGAGAAGCACCACAAGCTGCTGATGTTTCTCAGCTGTTCTGGACCTGGAGTGCAAGTGCGAAGAGAAACTCAGGCTTGTGCCCAGAGGGAGCAGGGTGGCTGCCCATTTGGTATGGAAATGCTGCGGTTTTAGTGTTGCTTCCAGGCTGCCTTGCGCAGCTCCTGCAGCATGGGGACACGCTGCAGCAGGAGCCCCAGGGGCTGCTTCCCCATCCCAGAGCTGCTTGCAAGCTCTGAGATACAGTGTGCTGTGGCTCCACCTGCAGCATCCTCCTCTCTCCCCAGCGTAGAGCTTGTGTCTCAGCTAAAGGATGAGCTTTTCTCTTTCCTGATATCCATGTAAAACTTCTGATTGCTGAGCCTGTGTCAGGAAGTCAAAGAGAGGGTGCTACATGCATTTCTCGCCCCAAGTCAGGGTGTATTGAGAGGCCAATGGGACATATTTAGTAACCAAGATGCTAGGTACTGCCAAAAGAGCCAGGGCAGACCTAAATGGTGGCAAAGCAAAGCTGCTTTCTGTTATTTTCACATGATTCTAAGGCTTGTGTTATTTTGAACTATAATGTAGCTCAAGCTGTAACCTGAAAGGATGCAGCTGGCGGAGTCTGTGCCACCATCCTGTGCCCTCCATCACGGAAAGGGATCTCCAGCCATGCCTGCTCTTCCGGTGAAGTTTCCTCAACCTCTGATACCAAGTTTTTATAATTAATTCTTCATATTCTGTTATCACCCAGAAGACTGGGAAAGCATCTGGTTCTGAGTGTGCTAGACATCAGGACAATGCATACTGCAAACTCAGTCCTTTTTTCTCAATAATCACATCTAATGTACAAATGGAAAAGCAACCTGTGGCTATACAGACTACATAATTACATAAATTGGTAGATAGATCAATGTTTTCTCGTGGTAAGTGTAACAAATCTAATAACAGAAATCTTTATTGGTCATGTAAGAAATTTTGCAGAGTAAGCTCACTGAATTCAGGACTTCTCAGGACTGGCTCCTGAGTACCAGGTGAGGCACTTAGTTTTTACACAGCATCATAGGAAGGAAATCCATTTACATTCAAGTGTTTAATCTGAAAAGCCTGATAGGTTCAAAGTTATTTGCAGCTGGTCTGTAAAATAACTTTGGTGAGAAACTGTCAAGGCATTGTCTTGGGATCATAACTTCAAAGAAAAGTTTTGGGTGATCATCTTTTAGACCATCAAGGGCCCGAGTAATTACATATCTGGTGGGATCCCTGTATATAGGGGAAAAAAAAAAGAAAAAGAAAAAAAAAAGTCTGAAACAGAATATAATTTGCCTTTATTTATTTTTTTCTCCAATAATGATACATTATTTCCGAAGCCAAAAAAAAGTATTAAAGTCAGATTTTCTGTGAGGCATTTTATTTATAAGGAAACAAGTTAAGCAAATGAGCTAATTAGGAAAATTAAGGATAAAAATATTGATTCAATATGAGAGAGATGCACACATGGCTACTCAGGAAATCCTGCTGTAAGAAATTACCAAGACCAGTTTACCAGATACATAGCTGCTACAAGATTAAATCAATCAATGTTGGAACTGCTTTTTCTCAGGAAACTGCGTGCTGTCAAATCAACTCTTTTCAAATCATTATATGTTCCCACTGGGTCAAAATTCTGGCCAGAAGCCAAGTCTTCAATCAGTTTTCGGCCCATTTTTCTTCCTGCTTCAGTAGACATAGCCTTTTTCCAGAACTTCAACAGCAGTCCTCCTTGGAAAGAAACGCAACATGACATTGTCAAATTAACATGGAGCACACGCAGCTCATGGCTCACAAGGGATGAAGTGTACGTCTAGCAACAAACACCTACCAATCTCCTGTAGATAGTGAAATGTAGACAAAGCTGGAACACGCCAATGGGGTAATAATTGCCTACAGCTATGTAGGGAGACACAGGCCATTCGTGCAGCTCAGGTTCCTTTGTATTGATAGACAACTTGGCTTATTCCCTTGTCACCAGTGTTGCAAGTCAAAATGATTGAAGATGCATGTTAGGGTCTTGTTCTGCAACTGCACATAGCTTCATAGCTTATGAAACAATGGCCTGGTGGTTACAACCATGCACATCACTGTTTTCACTCTAAATCTACCAAGATTTTGCCCTTCTGCCCAGCTAAGGCCTCAAGCTGAAGAAGCAAATGACCCCAACATCTTCATCCAGGCAACAACCAGTTGTTCTCCATGAAGTGTGCCTCACCCATCCAGCATTAGCACCAGTTTGTACAATGCTCATTGCCTGGTCCCCACAACTCAGTGCTGATCTTTATGATGGAAACAGGGGCCACAGGGGAAATCTAAGAGAAGGAAAAAAAAATGTCTACAAGAAAACCAGGAGGAGTTTAATTACTCTCCTTATTCACCTGCAAAACATAAAGAATTGGATTCCCACCATATTTTATCAGGGAGGTGGTGAGGTAAGAAGAGAAGGCAGCAGTCTGTCTGCCCTCTTGCCTGTCCTGGCGGCCATGGAGAGCCTGCCCTACTCCAGGTAATCTTGTGAGGAGAGCAGGAGAGGTCTCAGCTAATGTGGCTGCTGACCATCTGCCTTCAGATACCCCTGAGGGGCAGAGCACGAACAGTAAAGCTTCTTCTGTCTGTTAGTGGAGAAACTTAACAGGCAGTTGTTCTGGGTTTACATGGCAAGGTTGGGGGGTAGGGAAGGGGAGCAGAAGGGGTGTCCTCTGTGAGCAGAGCCCAGCAGCTACCCTGTGTTAGATCAGAGCCAGCTCCAGACACTTTGAAAAGGGACCTGCTGCTGGCCAGGCAGTGACACTTGTTGAATGTCAAGTAGAGCAGATTTAAGAAAGTGGAAAACTGCTGTGTAACAGCAGCTGGGAGAAAGGAGTTGGAAAATGTGAGAACCAGCCCTGCAGGCAGCAAGTGAGGAAGGAGGGCAGGAGGAGCTCCAGGCACGCAGCAGCAGTTCCCCTGCGGCCTGTGGAGAGGCCCCTGGTGGAGCAGGCTGTCCCCCTGCAGCCCACGGGTCCCACACGGAGCAGATCTCCACGCTGCAGCCCGTGGAGGAGCCCCCGGTGGAGCAGGTGGAGGTGGCCTGGAGGAGGCTGCGGCCCATGGAGAGCCCCCGCAGGAGCAGGCCCCGGGCCGGAGCTGCAGCCCGTGGAGAGGAGCCCACGCAGGAGCAGGGGGTCTGGGGGGAGCTGCCGCCCGTGGGGGACCCGTGCTGGAGCAGTTTGCTCCAGCAGAGAGTGACTGTGAAGGAGTGGAGGAGACGAAGCATCAGGGACTGACCGCTGGCCCCACTCCCTTGTGCTGGTTGGGAGGAGGTAACAGAAGAGGGAGGTGGATGGAGGGGGGGAAGTATTTTTAGTTTGCTTTTGGCTTCTCACTGCTCTAGTCTGTTATCAGTAGTCAATAAATTTCATTAATCTTCCTACGCTGAGTCTGTTTTACCTGTGACAATAATTGTTGAGTGATCTCCCTGTCCTTATCTCAACCTATGAGCTTTTTTTTCTTTGTATTTTCTCCTCCTATTCTTTTGAGGAGGTGGAATGAGAGAGCAGCATGGTGGTGTTGAGCTGCCAATTCGTGTGAAATCACCATAGCAGCATAGCAATGTTTCCATATGGCTCCCTGCTAAACTGGGAGAGGCAGCTAGAGGGAAATAAAGGGTAACCAAAATGAATCAAGAAAACAAAACTCACTGTGGTCTGGACAGGGTCCTATCCTATGAATTACTGAAACCTTCTCTCTTGTGCTGAAGTTTGCAGCACCACAAGAGGACTCCGCTTCTCACAGAACATGTTTAAAAGTTTGAAGAATCTGTCTCTACAAAAACAGTATGTCACTTTTTGTCATCTGAGTGCTGTAGCAACAAGTTCTAGCTTTTCAGATCCCCTCTGAGACTGCGTATCCAGACCCACATATAGTTAAATATAGTTTAGAGCTCCATTTCTGATCTGCAAAGCTATCACCAGGTTGAGATAGCTTGCATTTAACTCTCACTGGAATGCAAAGCCCATTCCTTCAAGGCAGTTACGGAAATCTCCAGCCTGCAAAGCCAGGAATTTCAGCTACTTACTTAGTTGTTTACAGCTGCACCCACGTGAAATATCTTCATCCCTCTCTTTCCTCCTCCCTACTGCCTTCAGCATCTATGCCTTTTCTCTCTCCCTCCAGTGCTGCCCTCATCTGCTCCACTGCCCTGGTTCTTTGCTCCCTGCTTGCTGCCCTGTTGGTCCTGCTTTTACTTGCTGTGCTTTCCTTCCCTCCCACTGTGGGGATACGACCTGGAGATAGGTAAAGAAACCCTGAACTATGACATAAGCTACAAGGCACAGGACAGAGCTGTAAAGTTCCTTATTCAAACTATGAGGCAACCCTCACATTATATGCAAGGGAAAACTCTGGGATGCTCTTTTGTAACACTGAATAGCATCATCAAACAGCCTTTTCCAGGTATAAATACATCTAGAGAGAAAATTTTCACTGAAGTGTATAGACAAAAGATCTCAAAAAAGTGCTATGGCTCTGAATACTAGCTTTACATCATATTTTTATGTGGTGTTTTCCTTTAAAGATTCAGAATAGCTTTCCTTCATAAAGGACAAAAAAACAAAACCAACCAACCAAACAACAAAACAAAACAAAACCATCCAGCCCAGCCGTCTCTACGAATGAACTGAAACCTCGGAAGAGTGTAATTCTATGTCTCACCGCTGGATGGTGATACAGAACTTATTTTAGATAAAGCGATAGTCTAAGAATAACTGTTTTACTGGGGGAGGTATCTTCTGATAGACAAAAGATTGAGCGAGAAAACAAAATAAAACAAATAGCAACAACAAAACAACAGAACACTTGCTGACACACAAACCATTGTTTGTGATAATTTCTCCATTTTTTTTCTAACGACTTCAACTGATCTAGTAAGTTCATTTACATTTTTAATGGTTCCAAATTTAAATGATGAAATGCAAGCTAGTGTTTGTTTGTAAAGTTCATGTGTAAATTAGAGGAAAAAAAAAGTGTAAGGTCATCTGTTCCAACATATGATGCCTTTGTCTCATGTGAAATCCTTACCACGTACCATCAGTGTTATCCCATTGATGCATTTGCTTTCTGGTGCATTGTTTACTTGTGGCTATATTTTCAGCTCTGCTGTTTTATCTCCAGGAATTGATTATACTATATTGAAAATCACTGCATTCATGTGGAGGAAGCTATAGAAACAAAGAACAAGACAAAGTGCATATGGTGGTATGGTGGTAGGTGGGGCTCTTACCTGTTAATTGATTTGCTTTGTGGAGAGCTCTCATTGAGAGCAGGACTCTGTTTTGCTGTGGACTGAAGCCACTGATGGATGGCAAGACATCCCCTTCAACAAGCATCCTCTGAGGCAAGAAAGCCTGGAAGTTGTTTGTGGTTTGTAAATCTGTACAGAAATGTGTGGCTGCAATGAAATCTACAGCATTAGCCCAGTCTTCACCAAAATTTGCTTCTGGATCAGGGAGATATCTTAAGCTGAAATAAATCAAAATAAAAATGTAACAGATAATTGAAATCCACTGTAGAACACGGTAGTTTATCATTTATCCCAAATGTGTTTTGTTCATTATAAAATCCTGAGTGGTCTTGGTGTCACAGTGACTTAAAGTCTCTTTCAGCACTTTACACCTAATTTCTCCTGGCATCACTGCCTCTGGCCAGGTTAGACACTGCTTCTGGCTTAGGTCCTGGCTCCCAGAGAGGAATCACCGTCTTTTTGTTACCCCACAGCCTGCCTGCCCCTTGCAGCCTAAGGCATAGGGGCTTCATGTCTCGCTAGATAACCCATGTTCCTACAGAGTGGATGAGCAGAGCCTAAAGGGCATCATCTCTCACCCACTATCTTGTGCACCAAGGGCGTGGAAGGGTAGAGCCTAAAGAGTGGAAGCCCAAAACCTCATACAGTCTTTGTTCAGACATTATCCTTACAAACAGTCATGGGGGTGGGAAGGTCCCCCTGGCCACCTCTCTGATTCCCATACCTGTCCTGGAACTTGGGCAGCGCATAGGCAATGGAGGCAACATGCGCCTTCCACATATAATGGAGAGCGTCATCCAGTATGAAGGAGGAGAACGTTGCAGGGCCCATGGCTTTTTGCTCTGTAGACAGCAGATACTACAGCAGCAGGGAGGGAAAAAGGCAGAGAAATGAGAAGGTGGTTCAAACCCAATAAATTTTTCAGACTTATGTATGTATCACACAAAAGAGTAAGTTTGCAACCTAAGGAAAACTGTTTTTGAGTAGTTAGAATGTGTTGCTTTTACTTTGTAAGTAACTGTAATATCTGACAGAGGAAGAAAAGGATGATTAATATAGATTTATAAAGTGAATTAATGTTCTCACTGAAGTTAAAGGGATTTGCCATTCTTCAACTTCAATGGAGCGTTTTTCCCACATAATGTAGGCATTCTGTCAGAATTCAGTGGACTTGTGTATCTGAGTCTATCTGACTTGTGTATCTGAAGCTTCCGTGCTAAAATATTGGATTCCTTGAAAAATTGTTTGTACTCTTTGAGCTGCAACTGCTGCAGATTTTCAAAAAATAAGAATGAGTCTTAATGGTTATCATTATGGCTATTTGAGGATTAGATCGTTTATAACAACCTCCTAAACATACTGTTTACGATAAAGAATCTGAAGAAAACAAATCCAATCTTTCTCTGAAAACCTCTCCCTTTGCTCACAGTTATCAAGAGAAACTTACAGTTCTAATTTTCTGATTGTTATCTATTACTTTACTACTAACAAAGACATTGAATAAAGAAGTCTATCTTTAAAAATAGTCATTAAATCTATGAAATAAGAAATATTGATATCTTTGGGATTAGAGAGCAACTGAATAAGGAGGAAAGAGAATATGTACTTGCATAAATAAATACCCTTCTCAGTGAAGTTTCAGAACTTCAAGTTGTTTAGATGTTCAGAGGAATAAATGAGCCCTACAAAACCAACACGAGGCCATTTCTCAAGGGTAATGTTCTATCTTGAATGCTAATATTAGCAATTTAACATGTTAATATTAAGACTACAAGTATAACTGTTAATGAAACAGTGTCTGAGGACAGACACCAGAATAATTGTGTCACTATGTCATGCTTTTCCACTTTTCTATTTCTTACTTTTTTATCAAGATGTTATTGAAAGCAAATCAAGCTCCCTAAATCTTAATATTTTTAAAGTAATATTCTGGTATCATCTCCTACAAAACATGAAAAGTAAAAAAGTAAACTTGTTTACTTCAAAATAGGCCTTCCACTTATCCATGAGCTCAGGAATGCGAGAACGGCAGTCAGCAACACTATAGCAGAAATCATCTCTTCGTTCCTCTGGTGGCAGTAATTCTATCTCATATGGCACCTCTCGAAAGAGGCCAGCTTCCACTGCTCCCAGAAAAGGTATGACAGCCAGGTAGTAATTCATACCTGTAACAATAATTTAAAATGCAGAGGCACTACCCACTAGCAATGAAAAGTTCCCACACAGAGAAATGGAAACTCTCCAACACCAAATGCAGTCATTTCAAATTGCCAGTGATACAACTATGTTCAGCAGTGAGATAGATGTATGTGCTGAAATGCACTAGTGATGATATCTGTATTGATTCAGATATGATTTGCAATATTGGTTTATATACTGATTTGCAATATTGATTTATATACTGCCCGTTAATAGTCTTGCATGAGCTGACAGTGTGCTATACTTTGCAGAAATGGAAAAACTAAAGGTAAAATTAGATCTTTATAGGTTACCATGGATAGAACATTAAAAGCTTTTGAAATGCTAGTTGCAAACTGAGCACAGAAAGTGATGATCAGGGTGAAAGATGAAGAGGTCCTCCAACATGACATCACAAGTATTGCTTTCATAAAAAAACTCTGTATACATCCTAAGAATATAAGAAAGGAAAAGGCAAGTCCTAGCAATATTTTCCTGGAAACTGATTTTATTTTTAAAAGAGACATTTCACTCATTGAAAACTTGGAAATGACCTCAGTCGATTTAGTATGATTTATTTTAGGATGATGGCTTTCTGTGGTCTGATCCATAAGTTAGAGCAGTCAGATCCGGTAGGTAGAAAACCCAGATTCAGTTCCTGCCTGTGATGGACCACATCTCCTGTGAGAGTGCCCATACAGATATTTGATGTCCTTCATTTAGGAAGAGAATTTTAAATTCTCCCCTTAATTGCGTCCTTCTCTGTAGAAATAAATTTTAATGACTTTCAGTGAAGAACAGGCTAAAACCTAGGTATTTTCCCTCCTGGGTGGATAGCTCTGAGCCATTGAGCTGAGAAGTCATTTGCTCATGCTTAAGTAGTGTAACAAGGACTGTCTCACACACCTTGTGGCATACTAAATATGAATTTCTGGTTTAAGCTCATTCTTGGCTTGGTATGACTATGCATGCCAGACGGGCTCACCCTGAAGGCCAATCAAAAGCACGTACATCCTTAGAGCAGTAAGAGGCATTTCTGTGCAGTCTGAAACACTTTTTGTATGTTGCTGCTGCAATATGGTAAATCAAGACTGAGTTTATATATTTTCTGGAGGCAACAAAAGTGGACAAAAGTGGTATCAAGCAGACTTGCAGTGTTTAGAAGTAAATGAAGAGCAGGAATGCAGGTTTTTGTTCCGGGAAGGTCCCCTACTTGTACAGGGCTACGCAATGACCCTTCTTACTTGTCACTGTGTGGGACACCTTCCCCCAAAGTACCTAGTCCCCCTCAGAGATAGGAAACTGAACTTAGCAGCTGGATTGAGTATCACAGTGAGCTTTGATTTTACTCTAAATTTATGTTTTACATTTACTCTGTGCTCATGCCTTTGATCACATGAAGATATATATATTCAATTGCTGGTTCACTGACAGAAGCTTCATTCAAAGAGCCTCTACAATAAAGCACTGGCATGGAGGGAAGGGACAGAGCCCTTCACTGCAGCTCGCCTGCAGGTCTTCTGGAAAGGGGGACTTGTGGCAAGACAGCAGGAAAACAGAGGGAGCAATGGACAGAAGTGATGGAGGGAAAATGTACTAGGTGAAAAGGAGGGGACGGCCTTCTCTTTCTAATGAAGGGAAAGAATATTAAAACTAGAAGCCTTTAAAATATATATATATATATATAAGAGTTTTACATAATTTTATTACAATAAGTTATAGGTATTGATTGTAAGTTGTAGGTCAGGCTTTTTCTTTATTCCTCCTGTCCAACCTGCCAGTTCCATTTCTGAAAAAATAGTAGATAATCTTTCCAAAAGAGTCGGTTTTCAGGGGAAAAAAAAAGAAAAAAAAAAAAAAGCTTAAAATTATTGTCTTTGACTCAGATCAAATAAAAAGGAATTTTTATTCTTATTATGTTATATTATGAAAGAATATGTTCATTCAGCTTTTCAATAATGGAAATAAAACCATCCTTCTATTTAGACTGTATGAAATATGTGACTCAGGTTCGGTGCAGACAAATTATTTAAATATTTCTGTTCTATCAAATGAGAAAATTCAACTGTTATTTATGTTTTTTTCACGGGCTCAGAAAAATTACCTTGTAAGACCAACTCTGTGAAAATCTATGTACACATTTTTTGAGAACTCTTTTTCCGCATAGCACACTGACTGTAAATAGAGCAGACGGGAATAAACTACACGTGAGGCCTCTTCTTGCAGTTAACTAGTGATAGAACAAGAGGAAAAGGCCTCAAGTTGTGCTGGGGAGGTTCAGGTTGGAAATTAGGAGAAAATTCTTCTCAGAAAGAGGGGCCAGGCATTGGAATGGGTTGCCCAGGGAGGTGGTGGAGTCACCGTCCCTGAGGGTGTTCAAGAAAAGGCTGGACCTGGAGCGTAGGGACGTGGTTTAGTGGGTGACATTGGTGGTAGGAAGATGGTTGGACCAGATGATCTTGGAGGTCTTTTCCAACATTAATGATTCTATGTGTACTTAGAATCATAGAATGGATTGCACTGGAAAGGATCTTAAAGATGATCTAGCTCCAACCCCACTGGCAGAGGGCAGGGACACCTCCCACCAAACCAGGTTGTGCAAAGCCCCATCCAACCTGGCCTTGAACACCTCCAGGGATGGGGCATCCACAGCTTCTCTGGGCAACCTGTGCCAGTGCCTCACTACCCTCTGAGTAAATAATTTCTTCCTAATATCTAATCTAAATCTCCCCTCTTTTACTTTAAAGCCATTACTCCTTGTCCTATCACTATATTCCCTGGTAAAGAGTCCCTCTCCAGCTTTCCTGTAGGCCCCCTTTAGGCACTGAAAGGCCTCTATAAGGTCTCCCCAGAGCCTTCTCTTCTCTGGGCTGAACAACCCCAACTCCCTTAGCCTGTCTTCATAGGAGTGGTGCTCCAGCACCCGGATCATTTTTGTGTTCCTCCTCTGAACTTGCTCAAATAGATCTATGTCCTTCTTGTGCTGGAGGCCCCAGAGCTGAACACAATGCTCCAGGTGGAGTCTCATGAGAGCAGAGCAGAGGGGGACAATCACCTCCCTTGACCTGCTGACCATGCTTCTTTTGATGCAGCCCAGGATATGGTTGGCTTTGTGGGCTGCAAGCTCACATTGCCAACTCATGTCAAGCTTCTCATAAACCAACACACACAGGTCCTTCTCATTAGGGCTGCTCTCAATACTTGCACTTGAGACAAAGAGCATTGTAGTATTGGTGTCTTTTCTATTGATGCTTAAAGTGTTACTCATTTGGATGTCCTACAGAACAATAAATGGACACCCTTGACTTGCATGAGGCATTCCAGATCACATCCTTTCTTGTTCTGCAGAGTTCTTAGAGAAAAGCAAATACAACTATTCTTTCCTTTCTATTTAAAAATCTAGTTACAGTTTGCTGTCCCACACACCATAATTTCTCCCATGGTACTTTCAGAGGATGCAGTAGACCTACACTTACATCCTACAGAAGGATAAGAAACTCTGCCACATCTACCACTATTGATGCAAATAGCACTGAGTTAGTGAGCACTTTGGCTGAGTTAGCTCACAGCTATTCCTTCAGTAACATTTGTTACTTTGTTTTTTATTGGTATTGCTTAACACAAAGGTTGTTCCAAATATGATTTGATCTCACCATCACTGCTTCCTACAGTGTCTAATATTTTCTTAGGTGCAAGTGAAAGACCCATTTTTAGTTACACTTATGGTACACTTTTTTACAAATAAATTCTTGTGTCTCGTGCTAAGAAAAAAAACACAGACTATCAAAACCAATTACTTGATCGCACCACTTCAACAGGGGGAACCTATGAATTAACAGAATTATCAGAACAACATGGGGATTTTAGGGGTCTTTTTTTTATTAATATGGATGTGTATTTTCAGACATGTTGAGGAAAACATTGAGAGTGTCAGTGACATTGATGTTGGAAAATCAGATCTTTACATTTTCTCTCTCTCTGTCTTCAGTTTGTTGCTACTTACTGGAATAATTAAAATAATAATAATGATAACAAAATTTCAGCCTACTAGAATTCCAAAGCCAATATTAAAGTGAATAAAAATTGTCTTGCAGCTTATGTATGCCATGTCAAAATAATAACTGTGTTTTTGCTGGATACTTGAGAGCCCACTGGAAAAATGTTGTCACTGTGATGAAGATAGCAAAGATGTTTGAGCATTGTGGACAAAAAGTCTCCCTTTCTTTCATTTCCTGTATCCCTCCAACCACAGTGAAGTTGTGGAGATGCAGCCTAAGGCAAAAAAAGTCCTGTCAGGTTTGTATTGTCTGGAGAACAAGTCTTACGAGGAGCGGCTGAGGGAACTGGGGTTGTTTAGCCTTGAGAAGAGGAGGCTCAGGGGAGACCTCATCGCTCTCTATAGGTACCTTAAAGGAGGCTGTAGCGACGTGGCGGTTGGTCTATTCTCCCACGTGCCTGGTGACAGGACGAGGGGGAATGGGCTAAAGTTGCGCCAGGGGAGGTTTAGGTTGGATATTAGGAATAACTTCTTTACTGAAAGGGTTGTTAGGCATTGGAATGGGCTGCCCAGGGAAGTGGTTGAGTCACCATCCCTGGAGGTCTTTAAAAGACGTTTAGATGTAGCCCTTAGTGATATGGTTTAGTGGAGGACTTGTTAGTGTTAGGGCAGAGGTTGGACTAGATGATCTTGGAGGTCTCTTCCAACCTAGATGATTCTGTGATTCTGTATTGCTAAGGGTGATGCAAGAACCACAAAGATTCCTGGTTGATATTCTCACACTAAGTTTTAGTTTGAAGAATTAGCATTTAAACTGAAGAACTCTGCTCTGGAGTGATTGAAAATGGTGATTTCTACAAGTGCCTACAAATACAGATACCCATCATGGTATTCCCCACGTTTTCACTCATATTTTGCTGTCTTGCTGCAAGTTTTCAATGAAGAACTGTGTAGCACTGCAATTACTTTGTAGTATAGAAGTCCAAGAGGAAGAAAGACTCTGAATTGCCTTCTAGGACACTAATCATACTTCGGATAACAGTGTAATAGCATATACTTACAGGACCACCAGCTTCTTACAGATATGCACAGGTCTCCATCTTCATAGCCACAAGAAGTCACACTGGAAGGATCTGCTAGTCTGCCTGAATAAAATGAAAGAATGCACAAATATTTCTCAACCTTTTTTACATGAGAAATCCCAGTGAGAGGGGAAAAAAATTATACCAGTAAAGCGTGCAAAATTTTGCTCAGAGAAGCAGAACAATTACTGTTGTTCTGCTTTATAAAATACTGTTGGTACAGTAGTTGAATTTCTCAGTCAATATTTCACAGAACGCATAGTAATTTGACTATGTTTTATGGTTCACATTGTAAAATTCACTGTAAATGTATTCTGAGAGTTTATGGAACTATCTGAAACTAGGACATCACAATGATATTTTTATAGAGATATAAATATGAATGTGCATACGGACATAAACACACGCACAGCTGATGCATCATTTTCAGTAGCTGCAAGGCTGCTAGTGTAGGAGAGCTGTTTAATGAAGAGAATAGCACAAATTAAATGTGCTAGTAATTGTGTCACCTAATTGGGTTGTGTGATACAGAATCCCTTCCAGTTTAATGATGCATACAAACATTGCCTTCCTGTTAAGCTAAGCATGCAAACATTGTTGTATCTGATTAGCAGAGTTTTCAAGCATCTGTGCCATAACAAACATGCAAGACATTTCACAATTATCTGTGACAGCATGTAAGGTGTATTTTACTTCGAGCACATGACACGGAGGAATAGCATAATTCCTTAAAGCACTTGGATATGTACTTCAGGTGGTACGTAGTCATTTAGGGAGTCAGGAAAATTGCTTTAAGAACATGACATGAAATTGCCATGGTCAGCCTCAATGACATGAGCGATTCCAGAAGTTCTCAACCCCTGTCCTGCAGAGCACTTACTTTCTGACAAGTCAGATGAATACAGACATTGTCACTTCTATCAGATCAGAAGTGAAGTTCATTGCATTCTTTAAAAGACAAAACAAATTTTCTTTTAGGCATCTGATGCATTTTACTCAAAGAGAAAATGGAATCATGAACCATCTGTATAAACATTATCCTAATTATCCTCTCCATCTGACTGGACAGAGGATGTGTTGGAGCATGCTAGCAGCTGAAGCCCATGCCTTTCAGTAGCAGAACATCAAGAGCAGGAACTTGCAGTGGAGAGGAATGCAGTACAATGTGACTTTTTTTTTTTTTTAAGAGTTGCAGAAAGACTTGATTTTTTGTTTCTTTGTTTCTTTCCTGCAAGAACCTATTTCCACACAGGCCATCAGTAGGCATCAGTAGTTCACTGGTGTGCAAGGAAGTTGAATGGAGAAAGACAAAGGTAAAGAAAAAAAAAGTTTCAGAATTACACATGAAATTTACCAAAGATCATTAACCTAGGCATTTGGGGACAATAGAGTCCTGGAAAGTATTGGTGATAATTATGGGATATGTCTAAATTGCTTGCATCTTGAAGCACTAACTCCACTTCCAGGTCTACACTCCAGGTTTGTGCTCTCTGTTCCCCATTATTTCTTGTGCTTAACATGATTATTTCCATCTTCACGTTTATCCAAGCTATCCCAATCTTTCTCTGTATTGACAGTGCCTCCCAGATGTACATCATTAGCAAGTTTGTGCATGATTTCTCATTAGCAAGATTTCCTTGCTATTTTTTTTGTAACAAGATTGTTAACAGAAAAAATAAAGGAGCAGTTGTTCTCAAGAATGATAATTGAAGAACTCTGAGCATATCCTTCACTTTGCTGTAAACTTCCCTTAGCAACACTCATCATTAAACTCTCCTTTAGGTGCTCCATTGTCAGATTTACAATTCCCTTTTTCTGTCTTATTTTGGAGAGTGTAACTAACGACTTTCATTCAATGTTTTGATTCTACAGAGGAAGGAAATGCATTTCTAGACTTGGGTGAAACATCAATTATATCATAAAAGAGAATACCCAGTTAGTCTAGAAGAATCCATTTTAGATTAGCATAAACTAATCTATCCCTTTTTATATTTAGCTCTATGTCTTTTTTAAAAAATTCTTTTCTCTATTCCTATTCCAGTGTCTTACCTACTGTTAAGGTAAGAATAAGAATATTTGTGCCCTTTTTCCTTCTTCTTAAGTACAGGTAATACTTTTCCCGCTCTTCAGACATTTTAGCACCTGAAACTTTCTTAAAATCCTTGCTCCTGGATTAGTACTTCGATATGCCGATTCCTTCAAGTGGGAGTACCCAGTTTCCTCAGTTTGTGTAGGTAGGACACTTTCAGTTTAGCTCCATCTCCAAAGTAATAATTTCTGTTTCCATAATCTCATTCTTATCAGCTATTCTGGCTTGCCCATCAAGACATCCTGCCTTGCCAATATTGTCTCTACAATAAACTTGGGCAAATCAATGATTTCATTTTATGCCCATGAGTAGGTCATTACAAATATTTGTACCACTCTTACTAAAGTAGTAGCTTCTAGCCCAGCTGCCTATCAGGATTAAGCTTAAATATTTGCTAACTTTACTACTACACACACTAAAATTTAGACCTTTCTTCTCCCCTTATCCGTCAATATTTCTTACATTTCTTTCTGTAAACTGTTTTCTAGTTGTGTGATATTTCTCCTACTATTTTTTCCCTCTTTTCATTCATGTAATTTCAAAAATATATCTCTTTGTCTATGGACCAATTATATGAGAGCAAGTCTTTATCTGTCTGTGTAACCAGTTGCAAATCTCCCTCTCTCCCATCATGTCCATCATCTCTATTTGGGAACTGTCACTGCAACCAGGCACAGCTTCACTTTGCAGATGAGGCCACACTAGATAACCAGATTGTTTCCAGCAGTTCCCCACTCAAGTGTAGTTTCTGCATCCAGGTACCTTTGTCTCTGCCACTCATTGGATCAACTCTCCTGCTGCATCAGTCATCCTCTTCATCTTCTCTTTCTTTTTCTGCTTAAAATCCAACCAAATTCTCCTTGCCGCTCTCTGCTTTCCAGCTAGTTGCCTGCTCAGATTTTGCTTTCTCTACCTCCTTTTCCTTAGACTTATTGGTTAATTTTCAGTTAGGTGCAATTAAATGCTGGCAGCCTTTCTTCACCACCAGCTACAGTGCCTCTCTTTTCTTCCAGGTGAACATATACCTTCAGTAAAAGCAGGACCTCAAGAAACCATAGAGCACAACCCATAAAAGAAAAACCAGGTGTTTGCTTACACATGGCAAGAAGGATTTAACACCAGGCACGAGTTTCTACAAACAACACTGCCTGTTATTCCCTTCTTCCTGCCTTTCCTGGTTGCTAGAACAAAGCAAGTCAACACCAGCTTTGTGTGGAAGGTTTCAGTGCATGCTGCTTGCCTGCGAAGCAGCGTGGGAGAACAAGTTCTCTAACAAAGCCCTAGATAAGGTATTGCAGCTTTAGCCTCAAAGGACCTTTTACAAGTTTCTGTCTCTGCTTTCCCAGCATAGCCAACTAGAGAACAAGAATGACCACCCCAGAAATCAACCTACTTTAAAAAAAAAAATAATAATAAAATGTCTTTTTGTAAAAAAATATATATTTTAAAATGTATTAAGGCTACTTCTAATCTGATCAAATAAGGAAAAGAGGGCAAAAAATTCTTGGTGGGAGAGGCAGGCTTTCAACAATATGTATTAGAAATTAAACTCAAACCACCAGCAAAAGATCATAACATTAGCAGCCAAAGAAAGCCTATCAGTTAACAATTTATGAAGTGTACTGCAGAGTGCAGACCCTAATATCTACCTGCAACAAGCTGGAAAGACTGGCAATATGTTTTCAAAGATTTTCGGATACCTGAAATACTACCCTCTTCATTTGAGATGTTAGCGTTTCTAAACCACGGTCCCTCTGGATTCCAATCAGTTCTATGTTTAGTAATATCTTTTCTTACTAGAAAATCCAGTAGTAGAAAGAAAAGTGTTGCCTTCATTGAGAATTTGTCTTCCAAATCACCAGATTAGCACTCTATGTAAAAAATTTACAATACGATGCTATAGGAGGCTTGCAAGGCAGAAACCTTGGGAAAAAACAAAACAAAACAAAACAAAACCTCTCCCCAAAGTGGGTCTGGTAAACAGTTAGCTGTTCTAGCAACTTAACGACACAGTTCATACCTGTACGGAATTGCCACCCATGCTGCAACGGTAATCCCCAGAGAATATTGCCAAAGTTTTGGGATCCAAAGTTGGTAAAATATATGGCTGAAGAATTTAGCAAGCTCTTATACACTCCCAGTCGTTCCCGATAGTTCCAAGGATCGATGACAATTTTGTTGCCCTTAACTGGGAAATTCAGCAGGTTTTCAGGGACAACGTCCCACAGCGGGGGATAGACCTGTTCTCCAGTGGCATCGTTGTCACTCTGTGCTGCTGCAGCAGCTGCTGGATTCAGGGTAACAGTTGCTATGAGAAGAAGAGCATGTATGCCACCGTAGGTCCGCATTGTGGAGGTTTGTGACCCAGGTGTTTGTGGCTGCAGGGCTTTTATCATGAAAGGTGAGGGCTGGGCAAAAAGGATGACTCAGACTGCAGAGGTCTGCTGTCTCCCTTCCTTCTTTCCTGTGACCCTGACCTGGCATTGCCAGGTGAGCAAGCTGTGAGTAATGCTTCTGCCTCTGTCCTCCTGGTGAGGTGTGAGGAGCTAGAGCAGATGTTTAAGGGAGATCAGCCTGACAAGAAATGTATGCCCACAGTGTATACCCACCCTCCCGAAAGACAGCCATGCTGCGGTACTGCTTTGCACAGTAGCATTATGAACCTTTCTGTCCCTGTGATTTTTGCTAATTGCCATCTTCCCCTTTCTCTGCCTAGTTCCTCCAGGTAAAGATCAGACAGCGGTATCAGAGAGCTCACCCCTAAATCAGACACAGGGCTGAGTGACTCCAGATGAGGTGCTTTGAGGAAGGTCTGGGTGCCCACCAAGGAGCAACAGTGGCATAAGCCACGTGCTGCCTTTGATATCTTTATATTTTGGTCTTGGGACAACTTTCTACAGCCTTCAAACCATGAAATGTCGTAAGTTCCAGGCTGGTGTGTAGCAACTGTCTACCTGTATTTTTAGTGTCAGTTTGTTTTGTGTAAAAATGATCACCATAAAGACCTGAAGTCTCCTGTTAAATCTCCATGGTCTTGCAGACTCCAAAAGCAATACAAAGGCCACCCCTGCACTGATAAAATTGGTATTTGAATTAGTTACACTTCAACATAAATGAAATTGTCAAGCTACCTTCACCTCATCTACTTCTAGGATTGTATAATATTCAGCTGCTTTTTCTCAGATAAGGAACTGTTGCAAAACAGTAGTCAGCAAACAAATGTATTTCTTATCTTTGTAGCCATGCTTTCACATGAGAAAAATTGCAAATGCTTACTTTCTTTGAAGCAGTTCTGTGATTTGGTCAGTCTTTGTGTACTTAAAGTACCCTAAACACACAACCTGGATGAGAGCAAGATGAAATTGTCTGCAAATTTGAACGGTAGACCTGAAAGAAATGTGTAAGTTCAGTTCAAAAATTTTCCATCTTTTCTATGTATTAAGGAGACTTTCTAGAAAACAACATAATTTTTTCAATGCTTGATTTTTATTTGTGGCTCTACTGAGAAAAACAACAACAACAACCAAACAAACAAACAAAGGTTATTGAAAAAGCTTGTTCAACCAAATAGAGACTAGCATAGACTTGAGAACACTTTTCCTAATCGTGGTCCCTTATAGAGATTTCAAATGACCAAGTTTTCCTTGTATTAAGTTTGAATGAATGGAATTTATCTCAGCAAACTGTGAACATTTCAAGATTAATCTAACTATGCAGATTTCTTCTATGGCCAAAGCAGAGAAACAGGCATGTCCAGAACATTACTCTTTTAAAATACATCACTGAGATGTATTGTTCTTGGCTGACTGTAAAGGGAGTTGAAATTTAGGCTTAGTTTCAGACATAAACATATAGATTAAATAAAATTAATATTGTTGTTACTTAATTTTCTGTAATAATTTCAGAAATGTTTTTAAATTTAGTTGTTTTTTCTTGAAAGAAGGCATTATATAACATAATCTTGAAGGTAAATGCCAAGAACTGCACTATGTATATATATATATGGCTGTAACTGAGGTAATGAGCAGTGAATCTCACCTGAAAAGCAAGGATGATAAAAGGCATTATCAAAAGTGCAAGATATATAGAGAAAACCTATGATTCTATGAAATAAAGGGTGCAAAGTCTATAATCATGCTAGGATAGAAATTTTGATTGGGAACATGAAAGACTGATTAATGGTGGGGATTATATTCACCATCACTAAAAAAGTGCCTGATTTAGGAGTCTAAATTCTCTATGCCTTTATACAGTCAAAGTAGAGAATTTGAGTTCTCTTAGTGAGAACTGCACAAGTGATTTCAGTTTCATTGCTTACAGTAAAGAGACGTGAAAAAATACCTTCAGTTTTCACAGAAATTCCATATATATACATCCTGATGGCAGATTTGCATGTAGCAAATTGACTTGTTCCAGATTTGTATGGACCTTTACTGTGGCACGAAGCCTGTCCTCCACTCTGTTATCTAGAAAGGCAGTCCCTGTTAACACTGTTCAGGGCAGGAATACAAATATGAATTACTAATCTGGATGCAAAAACATTAAATTATCAAAAGACTTAATATAATAATAAAGAATTATATAAATAATTAATAATTAAGGTAAATCAATGACATAAATGCCTGCCTTATGCCAATTTTAGAGCTAATGTATAAAGATTTGTTATACACTACGTGATATAAGTTGTAAAATACAAATAACTTCTGATGAATTCCTTCGTCTTTTAAAGTCTGAACCTTTTGTCTTTTGCTAACAGGACTTTAACAATCCAATTCATCTTTAAGAGTTCAATTTCAAGGGAAAAAAGAAAAAAAGAAAAAAAAACATAAAAAATATTCCTGCAAAATATTATAATTAATTTTATAGATCTTGCACTATTTTCCCACTTATCGTCATGGGCAAGTAAGTTGCAACAGTTTTTGTAATACTTTAAGGACAACAGCTTGCCTTTGAGAAGTCTCCAGACTGGCATTTCAAGCTTGGAAACCAGTCATGTTTGTTTACCGCCTTGAGCAGAGGAGAGGATTCACGTGGTGTCAACAGGAGCTGAGTGGTGCCAGTGGCAGGTCTTGAGTCATAACCATTACTTTGGGGAAGTCAGCATTTTAAATGAGTGGAATATTAAGGAAGACTATTGGTAATGTCAGCATCACTGTTTTGTTCACCACTGTTTTAATAACCACTCCACAATTTACTCGGTATGGCTGTGCCCTTACAGACACTGTAACAGAATAAAGACCTGGAAAATCTTGTGGATAGTGGTATGCTGAACTGATGTGTAGTTGTTACCAGGTTTCAAGAGAAAACACCATACTTTTCAGGTGGGTTGCAGAGTTTTCTTCAAGATAACTGCAGAGCTGCTGGTAAGCATCAATACTAAATTGGATTAGTTGAGGTGATGTATTAACAGCACTATTTCTGTGTCAATGGAGAAAACCAGGATGTTGAAATGAAGCTTATAAAGCTTAAATAAGATACCATCATTTATGGTGGTGTTTATCTTATCCTAATGTTAGTCACGTAACAGCTAGGCATCATGTCTAAGTTGTATAGGTTCCTTATACAGTCAATGCAGAGAGACAGACACTTCCAGTAGGTAATGCATCCCATTTTGTTAAAGGTTCCTGAGGTGTTAATAAGAATCTCTTTCTGGATATGTCAACCTCTTTGCATTCACTGCAGACAAAGTTTAAACAGTTATGTGTCTTTTATTTTTATTTTATTTTATTTTATTTTATTTTATTTTATTTTATTTTATTTTATTTTATTTTAACTTTTTTACAAACAGTTAAAGTTAAGTAAATTGTCTCTTACTCTTAAAGAGTGTACTATTTGGAATATAACAGTACTTGGTGTGTGTGTGTGTTTGTGTGTGTGTGTGTCAAACAGAAAAAAACATGCATATGAAGGCTGTAAAATATCAAAGTATCCTCAGTGAGTGCAAAGAAGGAGAGCAGTCAGAGGGATTTTGTCCAGCAGTCTTTCTTCTGGGCATCTTCCAATGAAGTGGACTATAAGAAGAAATGGTGGCCCATGTTTGGTCCCAGTCCTTAGGCCTGATGGGACACTGGGGAAGGAATTTGCAAGCCAGTAAAGAAAAGGCATCATTACCCTAATTCGAATTAACTCAGAACTGATGCAGAGCTTCGCAGGTGAGAAAATCTTTAGGTGAGCTGGGGATGTCACTGTTCTTTAGCCACATAAGACAGCACTGAAAGGTAGGATTAACTCACTCTCATTTAGGGCAAATATCCTAAGGGGAAGAAGAATGAGTTTTATTCTAGATGGAATATCAGTAGGGACAAGCCTCGCAGTCACCTGGCAC
Source organism: Anser brachyrhynchus (assembly GCF_964034855.1). NCBI lineage: Eukaryota > Metazoa > Chordata > Aves > Anseriformes > Anatidae > Anser > Anser brachyrhynchus. Next base: position 68,730,334 of record NC_137696.1, read on the forward strand.
CCTTTGCCATGGCACTGACACTTGACCAGTGGTTATGAGTGCTTCCAAGGAAAACAAGACCACACTGTAGTTGAAGTTATTCTTCATATATTTTATTGGGTAAACCTGTAGCACTGAATATATTTGGACTGCTTACCAATCTCACCAATCTCTGTTGCTATTGTCTGCAGTTACTGCTTTGTACAGATATTCTACTTCCTTTTGTCACCCGCCTTTAATATTTGGAAAGGAGGACCTCTCTGGCTTCAGTGTCCTTCAACAAAACCCCATGACAGGGCTATAAAAAGGATTTTTAAATTGCTACTTCACTTCTCCTGGGTGTGGCTGCGAGGAACGGTCATCAGCCAAAGCCCATGGCCACATGGGTGGACTCCACCACTAATGCAGCAATACAGGTTGTGCTAAGAGCACCAGGAATCCCAGGGGAAGTTGCATTGTATGTGTGGTGGAGCAAACAGTAGGTGCTGTGCCTTCATATCATGGCTCCTCCATAAATCCTCCTTTGGAAAACATCATTCTTGTGTTATCTATTGCTCCTGTTCTACCGTCTGCAAAAGTCTTCTCATGTTACCTGCTGATCCTCGTTCAACAGAAGAATTAACCTGTGTTGCGGATCCTGACAATTCAGGCTTTAAACTGTGCTGATAATCTTTGCTGATGAAGTATTGGCATAATAAAATAATCACTTTTTTTTTTTTAAACAGGAGCTATCTACTGAATTGATCACACAGTAACACACACATATACAAATTAGAATTAAGTGAAAATAAACTGATAATGAATAATGCTCCCAATCTAAGCCAAACACTTCAATTCTAAAAAAAATACCAGACTCATAGCTATGGTGGGATATGTACCATACGTAGTTCTTCTTTTCCTGAAGAAACAGTCATTTTTCCATGAGGCTGGCTAGGTAAACAGCTGGCTGGGTAAGTGGTTGCAAAAATGAGTGTAAATCAAACATTTCCAGAGTTCTAATTGTTAATATTAAAAGAAAATGAAGTTCCAGCAAGGTAAACATAATGATTTGGGATCAAGCCTACATACAAGGCCTGCTTGCAAGACCAGTGTTAATATATATATATAACAACAAACAAACAAACAAAAAAACAGGAAAATTTAAATTAACCTATATTTTTAGGCTTCCTACTAACTTCAGGGTGAGTTTAAAGGCAATATAATATATATCTAGTTTGTCCAGAGAGAGTTACTCAAATGCAGAGCTAAATCTGCTTATAAATTCAAGGAAATCTTTTGGCTGTTTGTTTGTATATCACTAGGGAAAAAGCAAACTGCAGAAAAAGTATCAGAATTACATTCTGAATTGGCTTTATTTCAATCTTTCATTAATTATACATCCATTTATAAGACAAATTAACTGAATCCTCACTTATATTTTTAGTATGGCATTTTAATTAGGTGAAAATGAGAATAAGTGGGAATAACTAATTAGAAAAAATCAGCATAATGGCAAAGATTCATTAAAAGAAAGGCACAAACATCCAAAGCAGTAAATCTTTAGCTAGATGTTAGCACCCAGACTATCTGATGTGAAGTATGCAAAATGACAGAATCAATTAGAAACTTGGACCAAAGCCGTTTTTTATCTTTTTGCCAGTTGGAAGGAGTAAACAATTAATTCAGAAATTTAAATCAGGAGATATTTTCACCTCTTGAAACTCAGAGACTGCAGAGAAAATTTACAGAGGACTGTGATTCATCTTCTTCCAGCTGCAGCCATTTTCCTTAGGAAAAAAAATGGAGGGGGAGGGGAGAAGCTTTCTTGCAAGAAAGGAAAGTAGAGCTAGCAAAAATATTTCTCAAAGAAATAAATTAGGTTTTACTGTGTAAGCAGGAAAAATAAATTTTGGTGCAAGACTACTCTAAAGAAATGCAGTAAAATAACAGCCATGATGTATAAATCATCCTTACTTTTATTGCCTAATTCTACTTGTCTCATGTGAAAGAATAACGCTCTTGTTGTTTCTAATTGATATTCTGTGTTGGTATAGAACACAGTAATTTGGCTCTGCTGTTTCATTTGCAATGACAGAGGAAATAAGGGTGATTTTCAAGAAAAATAGATTTTAAACTTGTTCAGAGAAGTGTGAATAACTCGCTAGAAACAAATCTGAAATCTGTTTAAATTAAGATGTGTATTTAATATATACTGCCTACATCAAATCAGTAATTTCTGAAATATTCTCATGGTATTATAATACCTAGAAAAGATGTGTAAGGAGCAAACATATACATGGGCAGATATTAAAAGTGAGAAATTATACGGTATGGAAAGATTTGCACAACAGTGCTACTATTATCTTGAGATGAGACCAAATGATAGTATATGGAGCGATGTCACATCACCTAGTTGAAAGATGAGAGAACACACAATTTTAAAACCAAATGCTTTTCTGGAAAATATTATAATTATTTCTGTTCTCCATTTTTTTCATGCTTTTTTTCACTTAGTTCACTTTCATTTCTTTTTAGATCACTTCATAAACTCCAATACCTGGATGCTCCCAAGAACTCTGCTTCTGAGATTTTTCACATGCCACAATTTCATATACACTAATATCAATTCCATATCGCAAGTGTTCAGTGCTTAAAGATTCCTCTGAAATATAGGTAATACACTCATGTCTGTCTATGTACCTGCCCACACATACCGCCCTGTGAGAACTGGTGCCATATTTCCTGTAGCTGGCTGGTGTCTGCTTATATTACACAGGAAACATAAAGGTAAGTGCCCCAGAAGTCCCCATGCTTGGGACAATAATGAAAATGAATGAAAACACTGCTGAACACACGTGAGCAACTGTTGTAGGACAGGGCTTTCTAATGCACAGGCCCATATTTGGCCCAAGGCCCCAGAATTGGGCCTTGGATTTTCTAAGGGATGCAAGAGAAACAGATACTGTGTTTTAAATGGCTTTGAAAAAATTAATTTTAGTCACCAGAAAGTGCTATTAGACTAGAACCTCTGTGGATTTGCTCATTTCGCGGGAAAAAATGCCCAGCTTCCAAAATATCCTTGGCCCCCCCTTAGAGCCATTTCCTGAAATGAATGTGACACATGACCTTATTCAACTGGAGTCATATTTAATTTTCATATTTAATTGCCATAATCTTTGTTAAAAGAAAAGGTGCAGCTCTCCCTCAGCCTCCCACGCAGCTCTCTGTCCTCCTGCCATTGTGACTTGCAGTCCCAGCTGAGTTTGTCCTCTCCCTGCCTGCACCGTGGCCTTTGCGAGGAGCCACAACATGGAGCTTGCTCACAGTGGGTACCGGGCCGAGGGAAACCATCCGGCAGGATCGGACGGGGAGCCACCAGCCGAATTCCTCATGCCATCCAGGTGGTGAAGGGAGCTGCTGATCTCAGCGACAGAGGCTGCGGCTCCTGGGGAATGACGATACCAGGCAGAGATGGCAAGCAGTGTCACTGACATAGGCATCAGGCCCAACGTGGCCTTGACAGCCAAACTGTCCTGCACCCTGGTGTATAAGAAAGTCTCACATGGTACTTGGATTTAAATGACAGACCAGAGACGCTATTTTACCTCAGTATTGACCTCACTACAGGCTAACATGGATGGACATACTAACATAGCACACAGTCAAACGCAAACAATCATGAAACCTTGAAATCTTGATCTTTTGAGAAGGAGGCAGAAGACAGTTGCGGGGCAGTGAATATAAAAAGACGGCAAGTCTCTCCTGGGTTTACGTGGCTTTTTCTTCTAATTAATCTAATTGCAAAAACTCAGCCTTGGAGCCAGAAAATTGCATTCCTCTCCTGATTCTGCACCTTTAAACAGATAATTCAATAATATTTTATTTTATGTTGTCAAAGCCAAGTGAGTACATCAAAATGAAAATAGGCCCTGATCATGGGCTTTTACCGTCCTTACACTAAAAGCCCACACCAGAATTCTTTGGCTTAAGCTCATTTGTCAAACAAATAAACAAACAAACAAAAAACACCCCCTTGCAACAAGGTGTTCGATATCCTTGTTCTACAGCTGTGAATGGTAACAATGTGAGCATGACACAGTTTCTAGCCTAATACTGTTTTTTTTTTTTCTTACAGTCCACAGGCTGACAGCTGGAAATAATGAATGTAACTCACATTTTCCTTTGTAGTTAGTACTGGTGCCAGATATTTTGAGTGAATAAGGATAGTGGAATTGCAAGCTCCTGTATATTTGCACATGCCCACTAGATGATGCTATATAACTTTTCCATCTCCATTACTTTCACAAGTAACTGAAAAAAAAATCAGAAGACTGAAATAGAACTTGGTTTTAATACACTGGTAAACATGCACATAAGCAAAATCTTAGCATTTGAGTAAAAAATATCCTCATTCTGCTCCCAGTTAGCATTTGTTAACAGATGGATGCAATGAGAGGGTGCATCTGATTTTAGGGCTCCTTGTGCCAGATCAGAAATATTGTAACAATGTGATACATAATGATTTTTAACAAATATTTGACAGCAAAATTCTTTCAAAAATGTTAAAAAATTAAGTTTTCTCAGCAGGTTTTTTTTTTTTTTTTTTTTTTTGCTGAATCAGGTACAGTCAGGAAAAAAAATCCTTAAGCTGGCATAAACATCACATGCTTCAACTAAGTCAGCTTGCTTTGGTCCAGATGAAACTTGTACTGCCAAGTAATATGGTGGTGCACAGGATTGGTATTAATAAATATTCTACTATTGCCAGAAAGGGACTAATGGCCAAATCCACACTGCAACTTTTCTGTACTCTTGTCCTAAAGTGCATCCCAAAGGCTATATGCAACGGCTGGTCTACAACGTGATTTGTACTTCTAACTGAGCACAGCAGTAAATATATGTAAATATACTTTTCTTTATAAATCAAATAGGAGGATTTTGGCCACTGGAGAACAGGGCAGAGAAACATTGCAGGGTAGAATGTTTGTGTGTAGAATGGTGTCTGTGACACATCGTTGCATCACCATTCAAGCACTAACCAACTACTGAAGCTGAGTCTCAGGATGGTGATAGATAGAGATACAGATAAGTTCCTCTCCACCTGAGAGTTTCAGCATTTTCAGAAATGCTGAAAGGAACAATCCCCAGTTTTGCTGTCTGGGAACTGGACTAGCAGCTGTCCCTGCCTCAGGGAGGTATCGATCTATGCAATTTCCAGAAATCCCTGCTCAGGGGACATTGCCTGCACACTAATGTGTTCATCAGGCAGTCATAAAAATTGCTCTGCCGTCATAGATGGGCTCATTTCACATCACTGGTGAAGGTCTCCATTATCTGAATGTCCTGAATCAGACTAATTGAAAGGTTAATTGATGAGGGCACATGGACTTGAGTTATGGTTTAGACTTGCTGGAAAAATAGTTTGATTATTCTCCAATGCTTTGGTAGTGATTACAAGATATAGCTTTAAAAGGTTCTTCACCAAGATTTGCAAAATGCTTCCAAAAGGCTTGGTGTCTGACCACATCTTTTAATTTATTTATTTATTTGTGTGAGAGCTACAGAAAAGCAGCCTCATTTGTCTTCTAGACTTTTACAAGCCACTACTCAAACAAACTCTTTCCACTACATGGATGTACAATAAATTCATAGTTTTCAGGAATGCGACTGAGCCAAACTTTATAAAGAACTTATTGAGTATTAGAGGTCTTGGGTGACCTTATTAGAGGTGACCTGCTCCATCATGTGTAAATATTTTTAGCCAATCTGCTCATTGCTTAAGGTTGAAAAATACTAATGCACTTGGATTACAGTTGCTTTGCTTGCATAATTTACCCAGTGAGTGCTCTCAAATGACACCAAAAAACATGTCAAGGCTAGCAGCAGCCTTACACCCTGCTTGTCATGTGCTGTTTCCAGGGTGACCTCCTCCATCTCCCTTCTCCTGCTCCTTGCAGACCACTCCTCATGGGAGAGAGGAGGGAGTCTGCTCCTGCTCAGACCCCTCTGCCTCTGATCAGTGCTGCCCCTTTGTGACAAAGATGACAGATACAATCTCCGTAATACCTCCTTTTTCCCTTGCTGTTTCTACCCCAGCCAGGAACAGAGGGAGTTTGAAGAAGAATTCAGCTTCTAAATCCCCCCGCAAGAACTGAAGAAAATACACTTGGAGCAGGCAAGAGCTGTGCTAGGCTTGCATTTCTTCTCCTGTGCTCTGGCAGGCTCCGGCTCATCACCACAGCTCCGACCTTGCTGTGTAAGGTTTGTCCACCAAGGTGTCGGAGAGCTGGGTGACAATGCTTAGCTCTTGATTGGCAGAGCAAGGATGGATGGAGCAAACAACGTAAGAGCCCTCCACTTCTAAATAACAGTGGCATCTGACAGACGTCTTCATTCTTCTCTTGCAGTACCAAAGAAAAAAATCATGTATTAATACTATTAACTAAAATATGACGTTAATAAAAGTATTCATTAACATCACTGATATTTTATAGTTAAATGACAGAAAGTGTTTTCACTGTCTACTGATTAAGACATGGCAATATCTATGTGCATTTTTCGGTTGTTTTACACATAGGAAAACAGTTGTGCCTGTACAAGAAATATTTTGTATACGATGAAAGTCTTATGGCATTTCATTAATTCAAGATCTAGTAATTATAGTGTTCTTTCCCAGTTTTATGTCAGGTCTGCTATGAGGAAATCAAAATATTCAGTATTTTTAACCAGACTCTAGCACTCTGTTCTGTCATGCAAGCATCAGCCAATGGTGACTAGCTGCTGCTGTGCATTCGTTACAAGAGCCCACAGAAATTCTTTTATTGTCCTCATACAAAGAGTGTGCTTGTTCTTCCAGGACATCGAGGGAGAAAGGAGGAATTGTATGAGCTGCTGATCTCTTTGGAAGTGGATTTGATATTGATTTAAGATGGTATTTGCTTGATCATACACCAGACAGAACTTCACATAGACACTGCTGCTGTCAAATTTTTCACAAATGTGAAAACATATCTTCTGTTCTCATCAACTTTCCAACTCTGCTGGTTCTTTCTGGCTATCTTCCCTTCCCACATCATGAATCTACAAGTGCTGGCTCTGCTGTTTCCTCTTTTTGTTTGGGCCAGAGGAAGGTTTCTCTATGGGACTCCTTGCTCAGCTCTTCCATGATCACTTGGACACCGGCTCAGCTTTTTTTTCCTTGCCCTTTTTTTTTTTTGTGTGTGTGTGTGTGTGTGAAATTCTTGGCTTTTTCTTGGCGTTTAACAACTATTGAGGAAGTTCTGCTTACCTGAGGTCATCATGGCTGCTAACTGCTGCTGATGTGTTTAGTCACAAAAGATGTAATGCCTTTAATTCAGGTGTGCGAGTTTTTTGTATGTATAGAAGTGAAAAATAAATAAATAAATAAAGTGAACAAATGAGTTGTAAGCCTTAATCCTGAACTAAAATCAAGAAAAAGGTGAAATAAAGTAAATATTTTTAGTGTCTAAAAACCAATACTGAGTAGAGCTCAGCAGAACATAATGGAGCAATCCTGTTTGAGGCAATAACCTCAAAAGAAAAGATGCACATTCTGAGATTAGATACAGCAGAGCAGCTGGGAAGAATGCTGCTGTTGTTGTAAAGAGAAGAAGGATCTGTAGCAATAAGAGTACTTGAATTTTAGCATTATCAGTCCTAAAGCACAGGGTTTTGTAATGCTCTCCTTGAGCATGAGAGCAATACCGGTCTCTGTCAATTGAACCTGATCATAAATAAGATGATAAGAGTGTAATAAAGGAACAGAAGCTGTTACCTCTGTCGTGCAGATTGGAGAAGTTCTGATGTACGATGACTCACTGTCAGCAAGACTTTTCTACCTGTGGTGTATTAAACTCACATTCTCATCAAGACTATTTTAATATACAAATGAACTTTTGCACTTAATCCCTCTACGCACCTTCAGCTTCCCGTGATAGGAAATAAAGCTTCCCTGCATTTTCTGCTTCATCAGTATTACTTCTATAGCAGTACACACCTGCCTTAGAGTTTTCTTTGTGTGCATTAAAGTGCTTTATGGAGAGATCAACACCCTCCTTTGTGCATGTGGGGAAACTATTAGATTCTGCCAGTATGCCAAGAATGATGCTAGCAGGAACTTTCCTTACTCTGTTAAGTCATAAAATGAGACTGCTTCATAGCTCCTCAATTTCTCTTCTTTGCCAGAGTGCAACATTGTTTTTGGTATATCTCTGTTGCCTTAGACAGAGAGTATCCAATGTGCAAACGAATATAATTGTTTTATTATAGTTATGAAATTCTCACATATGCCCTAGAAAATGCAGACGAAAGGCTATAAAAATAAATGTAATCAAATCAGATTCATGCTTCAGTGCTCAGACTCCCAATGGCTCACAAAACATCCTACAATGAGAGAGACCATCGCTGTAGCAGTGGTTGAAGAAGCCAATTATCCTTGCTGAAAGAGATTCTGGGTTCAAAAGAAGTTTCCACGTGTCTTTTTTGTGGGCTTTAATGGTAGCGAAGCTTTCAGCACTGGAGTTTTCAGTGTTTCAAGCTATTAAAAATATGATAAACCAAAAGACAGAATTGTGCTTTGACTCAGGTGGCTTTTTTTTTGTTGTTGTTGTTGATTGGTGGGAAGTACATGTAAAAGAAAAGTGGGTAAGAATACTTATAAAAACAAAAACAAAAAGAAACAAGCAAAAAACTCAATCTAGTCTGAGAGCGAGCACATAACTTCTCTAAATTAACATGTTTTTCATGGCTCTTTTGAAGATTAGATCTCAAGGGTTGGAGGGGAAGAGATGGCAGCAAATATTATGATGACTTTAGGAGCCTGTGACACTCAAAGTCGTGTCGTACACCCAGCATCAGACAGGAGAGTAGAAGGCATTTCTCTGCTCTGTGCAAAAGCCTCAGCAGTCCCAAGTAAGTATGGAGGCCTCTTGTTTCCAGTAGCTATAGTATCTCCTCTCTAAAGAAAAGCTTCATTATAAAATTTGGAACATCTGCTTTACCATGTTAAGTGAGTTTTATTTTGCTTATTTTTTTTTTTCTGTCATACAGAAATTTGTTACATGCAAATATAGCAAAGACAATTGCTGCTTTAATAAAGTTTGTTTCTGAACACATTTTGGGAATTTATAGTACAACTCATTACTATGATTTGTAGAGTTTCTTAGGTTATATGAAGCATTTCAAGTGAACAGAACATTGTTTTTTTTCTAATCATGGCAGAAATAATCAGTGACTTGAAAAGATGTATTGACTTTATGGCAGCTTATTTAATAAAAATTATAAATGAAATATGTTAATATTCAAATAATTGTGAACAAACCTGTGCCAGCTAACCAAAGACCTTAAGTAAAATGGCCAATGAAATCTAATGTCTTGGCCTGGCCATTTTAATGACAGTGTGAGATTTGCTATCAGGGGACCCAGAATTTAATCCCAGAGGATTTTAAGGGAACGGCGAAGAACCTTGTAATACAAGGTTTGGTTGCTTCTTACATGTGCCTCTTTCACAATTACTAGGCAAAGTGGAGCAGGGGGCTAGAGGGTGTGTTTGGAAAGAGCGGATTATAGGATCTGAGTAAGCATGAGTTTGCAGCAGGGCTTTCCTTGGACATCAGCAATGGTCATTGAAGTTATTAACAACTACATTAATAATAAAATAAACCAACAGGAATTAATTCATAGCTTGCAGTTATTACTGGCTTTGCTAAGACAGATACCAAGTTAACCCCGCAGTTCAGGCTTGGAGAGGGAGACAGAAAGGTCCCCTCAGCACCCTTTTCAACCCATTGCCCAACCATTGCCTTATCCTTAAGACACCCTTAAGGTACCCTTTAATCGTGGTCTCCAGTGCCTTGGATCAATAAAGGATTATCTTTGATCTGTCCCACAGTGCTGTGACTCCCTGTGGGCAGCTGTGCAGGTTTAGGTACTGCTGTGCCAATGTGACACAGAGCCTCGTGGCCAGGCGCCAATCTCACCTGCCCTGCCCCTACGCCACTGAACCTGGTTGCTAGTTCTCCTCTGATAGAATTACACCAGAGTAAATGTGCTGTGTTGAGTAACGTCACCCTCTTGGGACTCACAATAATAAATATCAGGCTACCGGTGCCTCGTCTCTCTGTGCTTCTGCTAGAGGGGGTCAAGGTGGTGAAGCACAGCAGCCCCCTGCAGCTTGTCCCATAGTGACAAGCTCTCTCCTATTCCCATTTCCAGATCATCTGAGACTATCAAAGCACCTGAAAACGTAACACACTGACTATGATTTCCCTGGCTGCTCTTTGGAAATGCTCCTTCCTCTCTTCCACCTTCTCTCCCTACCCCCACACGGGCGCGATCACACTGAAAGCACACCAAAGGCTGTGGAAGAGGGGCTGCTGGATGGGTGACAAGCGGGTGAAGTCACCATAGAAACCGCGACTCTGGCCTCATTCACACACAAAACTGCTCTCCGGCAGCCCGGAGAGAGAGCAGAAGCCATTGTAGGCATAATCTATCCCTAGTTCAAAGCCTTGTGAAGCAATATCAGTGTACACGAGGAAGGATATTTGGGGCAAATTATTTTCTCAATTGCCATTCTCACATGCAGTCCCTGAATCAAAAGTCATGCATCAATCCTCTTATACGTGCTTGTCGAAACACCCACAGAGCTTTTCCTATGCAGGCGGTGTTTATGTGTACCAGGTGGAAAACCTGATACCCTGATTTTACTGTTTTGATGTGTGCCAGCAGTTCTCCCATTTCTCAACAACCAACCGGGCATTATGTAAGAAGCTTGGATACCATCCAGGATGTGGATAACAGCATAATACACATGATAGAAGGTCCAATAAATTGGTAAACAAAGGAACTGATTCACTATTGACTTATTAATTTTTAGCTTGTGTAAGTACAGTGATTTTTCCCTAGCCTTTGCAAGTGTAATTTAACAAATAAAATCTCCAGCTCTATTCATCATATTCCAAAGCCATTAAGACATAGGAATGAAAAACTTATTTTCAAAATGACTTGTGCTAAGCTCTTAAAGGCATTTAGGAGCATAAAGAACACAAATAGATTTGCCAACATTTTCAAAAGTTCTAGTCCAAGAGTTATCTTCAAAAACGGCATTAAGCACAAAAATGGCTTAGATACACGCAAGAAGATATTGATCCTGAAATACAAGTTATAGTGAATAATTACCAGAGAGAATAAAGATGAAAGAAGAGACAGATTATCAGTTAAAAGATGACAATAAAGTGGAGAGCAATTCAGGAGGCACCAGAGGTGGAAGGGAAACAATTGTTTAAGACCAGCTCTTGGTAAAACTGTGTCCAGTTTTGCACCTGGAAGCTTACATATATAGTAATGTGATGCCACCTGGAAGTCGAAATAACCAGATACAGTTCCAGCTTGAATAATTATACACGTCCATATGTAATCAAAATGAGCATTCTGAATTAACAAAATGGAGATTAAAAAATAAATTAGCATTAGGTGAGGAATAAATACAAAAGAAAACACAAACAAAATAACAAAATGCAGTCTGTTTCATCACCTGTTCCCTCACTTCATCTTCTCTGTTTCCAAGGTCGGGGTCTAAGTCCCTTCATACTCATAGGGAATTGGGCACCAAAGCACCTTTAAGGTTGTGCAGCTTCGTTTTACACCTGCGTGACTGATCCGATGGCCAACTGCTGGAATGTAACAGAATAATGAAGAAAGATCACCCACCCATGGCACAATTCTGCTTCTTCCAAACTCTCTTTAGGCATAGAAGAAGGAGGCGGTAAATGCCCCTGGGTGCGGTAACTGTTGTGGTTACTTACTTTAAGCTGTAGAGTGTGATGGGGTAAGAAGCTGTGCAACCTGTTTGAGCACGTCATGATGAGAACCTTAGACATTAGGATGAGTAACACAATGCTAACAATGAACATGGGCCACCTCTCCGCAATGCACCCGTTGTGGCTGGGTGTGCATGAGCAGGCAGACAGGTCCACACTGCCTCCCTCAGGGGACGAAGTGGGCAGACCCCAGAGCACAGCCTGCTCATGAGTTACTACTTTTAAGACCATCTGTTTAGCTCTAGAGAACAGCTTTGAAGTTGTCTTCAGTCATTTGCCTTTATGTTTGAAACCTCTCTCTGGAAAAGGCTACTTGAGCCTACTGGTAATGTGCTAGAGCCAAAAAAAAAAAAAGAAAAAAAAAAGCTATTGTTTTCCTCTAGCAGTCACTCTTTCATTCCTACAGTCTTAGCTATAACATCTTCTGTACAGTTCCTCTCCTGGTAGCCTCACTAAGTAATCAATGAGCTTTAGGTAAGAATGCAGTATATAGCCTACGCAGATACATGCATGCATGATAGGATTTGTGTAAGTTTGGGATAATCCTAGCCTCTGAAAATGAAAGAAAGACCCATAGAAAAGTAACAGGAAACAGTGATACAGAAAGACTGTGTTTTTGTTGTTGTTGTTGGTTGGTTGGTTGTTTTTGCAGTGTAAATAATATCTTAAATAAATTCCAAATTCACAAATTATTTTTAAAAAAATCATTCTGGTAGCAGAAATTATAGTAAGTCCAGGAGAGGCAGAGGGATCCTGCAAGAGGTCATTTTTTCATTAGGAATGGTTGAGATGCCCTGGCCTGTTTCAAGGCATGCTCAGTTCTGTCATTATTTCCAAACAATAGGTACAATTGATTTCTGAAAGAATAAAAGGCAGGGCATAAAACTTCCTGCGGCCTTCAGAAAGCCTGAATGAAATGTTGGACAACAAAAATAGAACCAAGCCTTTATTTTATGACTACAGTTGAGTTCTAATAAACAACAGACCTGATTTTACCTAGTTTTATTCCCCAGTGACAAAGCCAAAGAATCCTCTAATTTTGTTTTTTGTACCCAGTCACCCCTATGAGGCTGAGAAACTGCCCAGGTGTTCTGAAGAATCCTCTAATCTTAATTTCATTTTTTGTACCTGGTCACCCCTGCGAGGCTGAGAAACTGCCCAGCTGTTGGAATGCAAGGACTGAACAGACCAAGACCTGTATGACACGGCACATGACAAGCAGACTCCCTAAACCGGGAAATGAGAGATCCATTAGAAATGTGAAGGCTGAAGGCAGTGGGTCAGATCCAACAGCTTCCTTTACATAGTGGCAAAAAGCAGCACGACCTCCTTCTCTCATTGGGGTGAATTGTTGGGGGGGTGCAGATGGCATCGCTGTCCCCATGTTGGTCTCTGTGGGTATGAGGCCGTGGATGAACAGAAGGTGCAGCCTCAATGTGCCGTGATGTAGCAGCCTCTGGCTGAGGAGCAGTCACTACAGAGGAGCAAAAAGAAGAGAGATGTGAAAACCAGGATCACCATTAACTTACAGAATAATATGGTGTAATAAATGGTGTATGCCAAAATAAATAACCCAGTTCAAACAAACTATTTGGTGCTGCCAGCACGTTCCTATTTCATGAGTAGTATGAACTTAAATGTTATTTATTTTTTGGTTTTACTTTTTCCCCAGTGTTATTCCTCTTTAACACAAAGCTTTTTATTTTTTTTATTTTTTTTTCCAGTATCATGATTTTATGCTGTGCAGTTCTGTTATGCAATATATCTGGAAAGCTTTTCCATTTCCAAATAAATAGGATAAGAGACCAGTGATAAAGTATTAATTGTTTATTCTCAAATTACTGCTTGATACAATAGACATCAGGGCCATTTAGTCAACATATTAGAAATTGGCGAACTGAAGTCTCAAACCTTCAATTTTCCATGGAAAGAGAAAAAAGACTGTGGTCTGATGTATAATTAGTCGTGTCCAGCACATCTCCTTGGGCAGGGAGACAAGCTGCCAGCTGGGGCAGTGCCAGCACCATGCAGCTAGCACAGCACACTCCAGTAGCTCCTCTTTCTGCCCCCGCATAGCCCAGGAGCTTCCCAAGAGAGCAGATGAGGTGAGTAAGCGATGTGGCCGAAGTATAGCAGCCAAGTGCCACCCAGAGAGCCTCCTGGAAAAACATCCTCTCCAAACAGCTTCTGAAATCTGCTCGTAAAGTATTTTTTAATGAAAGGTTGGAGGTCATGCTTTTAGGGTGTTATGTAAGGTGATTCTCATCTTCACCTTAGAAAAAACACTTATATGGCTTAGACTGAAACTGTGCTTGGAGAAGAAATGCTGCATCTCCTTTCTCTTTCTCTCTTCCCTTTTCAATCCGCTGCCTTTTCTTCTTTTGTACAACTACATATAACTAACTACAGTTGCAGGCTGGATTAAAAAATCTCTCTGTATGTGAACAAGTAGTAATGGAGACTAGAAAACAAGGTATTCACAATTTTAATTTGGGGTCAAAATACTTTTAGCCATTGAAGGCAAAGAAGTATTGGAAAAGTCTACCAGGGTGCAGCAGATGACCAATGCTCTGCATGACAAGAAATCTAAGGAGGAATAGTGAAAAAGAAATGAAGAAAATAACAGAAAGATGAAAAGAGAGAAGCAAATGTAGAGAGCGATATATCTATACATAACAGTTTAATAATTTTCTTATGGAGTCAAACCAAAGACCTATTTAGCTCACTGACAGGTGTCTGCCTGTGGCTGATAGTGGATGCTAGAGATCAACAGAAAACAAGATAATGTTATCACTCCCAGACAGTTTCCCAGATCAAACAAGTGGCATTGCAGAGGTTTTCTTGAGCTGTTAGTTTTGCCTTATTGCCTTCAGTTAATTTTCCTTCCTTGCCTTTGTTCAATCACTTTCTAAAGCCATGTAGACCATTAAATTCACAACACACCATGGCGGGGAGTTCCAGAGCTTAACCACAAGAACCATCTTCTTTATTATTTTGGAACTCATCATCTGCTTGTTTCTTTCACTCGGATTTGCATCTCATCCTTTATGGGAAGAGACTGTGAATAGCGCAAAAAGTAACACAAAATGAAGTAACGCTTTTTAGCCTCCTTACTAAGGGTTGCAGGGACCTGAGTCATATTTCCCCTCAGTCATCCCTCTTCTAGCCTGAAGTTATTCCTTGCACAGAGCTACTTCAGAACCTGGCTGCCCCTCTGCACCTTCTACCATGTCTGTGATGAGGGGACCAGAACCACACTTGGA
Source organism: Anser brachyrhynchus (assembly GCF_964034855.1). NCBI lineage: Eukaryota > Metazoa > Chordata > Aves > Anseriformes > Anatidae > Anser > Anser brachyrhynchus. Next base: position 68,745,395 of record NC_137696.1, read on the forward strand.
AATCAGAATCTGTCTGTACCGTGAAATTATACCAGAGCAATAAAGATATTTCCTGTTTTCTTCTCTGTTTCTTCCTAAACAACTTCTAATATTTGATTTTCACTGTTTTGTCTGCCGTGGACATTTGTGTTAACGTATTTCACTGCATGACACCATTTAATTCCTGCATTGTTGTAGTCAGCTGAAAGCCCCTTGTTTTCTATGTAAAGTTCAAGTCTTTCTTTCTGTATATTATTTCCATCCACAGGTGGATGGAGAAAATAAATAAACAAACAAACAAACAAACAAATAAATAAATAAGTAAATTGAATTTTTACTGTATTAACATTTCTGTAATAGTTTTTTTCATGCTAGACTTATTCTTGAAAAGGACCTGCTGGTCATGTAAAAGGCCTACAGGATCCAGCAGCAAATTTCCTAATGGAAATATAGTTTTTATCAGTAAGAGATTACGCTTGTGCTCCCCTTCCTCCTCCTCCCCCTCAAATAAATGATATGAGCAGAAGCAATTTTGTACCCATGTCAATTTTTATAACTGTGTCAGCACTGACGTTTCAGCTAGAATAGAAAGTTTAAGAAGAAAGTCAACAATCCCAAATGAATCTGAGAGATAGGCAATTTTTTTCTACCATAAATAGTAGTACCATATCTTTACTATCAGATATATGGCCTGACAATATAGGTGAAGATAATATGATGACCTGCTTTTCAGTTGGACACTAACATGAGACAGGAAGGATCTTTATCTTCCCAACAGCGCAATGCAACTCGTAGTAGGCAGCATGGGATGTTATCACACCCCATTTTTGTTTTGACACAGAAAGTCTATCCAGACAATACAGAGGGAGCAGAAAGGATGCTAACTGCTATTCAGTGCTTAAAGGTAGGAATTGCTATGCTTTTCCTTCTGGAAGATGTTGTACAGATAAAATGATTTGTTATTGTGATGGCTTCATTGCCTTAATTCTGTATATTCAGGGAGACAAGGAGTCCAGAATCTATCTTCTATCAGAATCTACCCACCACTTTCTTAGGAAAACTACAACACATTGGGTGTATTTCTCGGTTCCAATTACAGAACTATTTTGTATTTTTATTCCTCGTTTCAAACAATCGCTCTGTTTAGTTGGTACGGCTGCAGTCAATACTTATGATGGTTTTCAAAACCCATATCCTTCAGCCTTAATCTTTCATTTCTCATTTTCTGGTTGTCCTCAACTCATCGCCTTTTTATATGTCCACTTCATGCAGTTCGGAACTGGAGGACATGCAGACAGGGGCGGTATCTTCCCGAATCCAAACACATGTACATATATATACACACAAAGGCATATATTTATATTGAGACACGTGTGCCATACATGTGTATATGCACAAACATTTATGTACATACGTATGTGTAATGTCTTTGTGTGTATATACTGTGCATCACGACGTATGGATGTATGAATATGCACACGGGTGGGGCCGTGGGGTGGAAACGCCCTGAGCGCCCGTTCTGCCCTCCTCGGAGGCAGGGAGAAGGAGGGAAAGCCCCTTTGAAAGCCCCTTTTCTGCTCCTCTTTGTCATCGGGAAAGGTTTTCAGCTCGACACGTTACAAGCCACCTAAGGTGCCCCAGAGCAAAGCCAAACTCCGCTGGCGGTGCACCAGGCAGGTGGAGCTCCCCCAGGTTAATCAGATGGCTGCCTCCGGGTTTTGCCCACGCCATGAATAAACAGTCACCGGTCGGTTAGTCCTATATTCACGCGAAGAAATAACGCCCGGGGGTTATCTTCAGTAGACCACAGTGCTTTGCCTTTGTTTCCACCTTTCCCGGCTCGTAGCAGGCTTTTGTCAAGGGGACGCGGTGCGGATCCGCTGCCCTGCGAGCGCAGATAAAGGCGGCGAACAAAGGAAAGCCTCCCTCTTACCGGCCTGCTGCTGATGCGCAAGGCGCCCGGCATCCCCGCCCGCTCGAAGCCGGCTCCCCTGGAGGAGCCGCTAAATAATTGATGGGGATCGATCGCCGGGGTGGATCGGGAAGGGAAGCCGGGCGCCTCCTTCCCCCATTTGCGCCGTAATCCGGTGGCACCGTGTGCAGATAGATAAGGAAGGGGACGCAACTCAGCCTTCAGGCCTGGGCGGGGTCCTCGCCGTCTCATCTTTTCTTTTCTCCGCTGCTCTCCTCCCTCTCCCCGGCCCGGTGAGGTCAGCTCATGAATATTGCTTCATTTTCCTGAGCGGCTCCGGCAGCGCTGGGGACCCCGTGCGCGGTGCCCGGCTCCCCGTGCATGCATTTCGCCAGCCGGGCAGCAGGCAGGGCGGTGGTGAGTAACGCGGCTGCTTTAGCCTCAAGCCTTTCTTCCTTTTTATTTCCTTTTTTTTTTTTTTTAATTATTATTTCTAAAGGTGGGGGGTGGGATGTTACTTCAGATTCAGATTCAACAAAAGCGCCGGGCGTGGAGGGGGAGCTGCGAGAAGCCTCCCACGCCTCTAAAACCCGGACAAAAGGCAGGCGTGCCCCGCCAGCCGCCACCCCCGGGAGGGACAGGGGTCGGGGGACAAGCGCCAGGGGCTGGGGACATCCCCACGCTGCCGGGTGGAGCCGCTGGACTCTCCCCTTTTGTTGCCGGCGTGTGTTTCTGCGCTTTTTCCACCTGCAGAGACGCAGCGTCCTGGCGCCACGTGGGCTCGCCACTGGAGGGGAGATGGGGTCGCGGAGTTTTGTGAGGGTTTTCGGAGGTTTCAGACCCGGGCTCAAACGGGGCTTGGGTTGTGGGGAAAAAAATAAATCAGGAAAACAGTAGGGAAGAGTCAGAGTTAAGAGGAAGGTGCAGGATCTAGGCTGAGCCCTGACTTCTTGCAGTTTCTTTAGGTTTGGCTTTCAAGAGTGGCTTTTTGGACCTGTCCAGCTCTGAAAAGCAGCAAAGCAGCAGTTTGGGAATTGTATTTATGGTGATTGCTAGAGAAGCAAAGCAAATCGGCGTTGTGGTGCAAGTCTAAGTTTTGGTAGGTTTACACTCCCATGCTCCCTTTTTGCTTATTAATGCCTGGGAAGATCCTGCCAAATTATGTTCTTCTGAGCATTAATTTTCAGTGTATTGGTTAAAATCAGGGTGATAATGACAGTGCATTTGAGAGGAAACCTTGTACCCCAGCCAGTGAGTGCAGAGCAAACACAGTGTCATTGTCTGGTGTGTTGCAGGGAGTAAACCAATTGTCAGGGTAGGGTATAATGTCTACATTGACTTTGACCAGTTGGCTTTTACTCTGTACTTTGTGGTGGGACAGTTGGGAATCATAAGGCTACATTAGGAATGCTATTTTGGCCCGCATTTTCCCTTTAAGGACAACTGAATAAAGGCTATGTGAAAACAGTTTATGGATCATAGCTATTATTTTTAGAATGCCTTACGGAACATCTTTGCAGCACGGTATGGCACCTAACAGCCCATTTCAGCCATCTGCTGTGGCCATGAAAACTCTAGGTCAGGCCCTACGGGGGAAAATTGCCACCTGAGCACCCGCAGGTGAATACCGTGTCACATCTAGTGCTGGGCTGGGGTGTACTCCTTCCTTAATCCCTATGTTTTGGAAATGTGCTGGAGGGATTCTGCCTCGGTGCTGCTTCAGTGTAACCGCTAGCAAGCCTGAACCGCTCCTTAGGTCTCGACAATGCTTCTGTGAAAGAAACTGATGCAAAGATGGGTGTAAAAGTTGATTCAGTGGCCCTTTTGCTCTTGGTTTGCGTGCCTTGCAGGCCTCACTTTGTGCCGAAGAGGCCCTGTCAAGGCTGAAGGAGGAGGCCCCGGGGGACGCAGGCAGGTGCAGCCGCAGCCCGCACCGGGCACACGGCGGGGCAGGGCCGGGGCCTCCTCCCTGTTCCCCCCCCCGACCGTCCTCCCCGCTTCTCCTCCCGCAGCCGGCCGGCCGGAGGAGGCGGAGGACGCCGCCGGCGATGGACTCTCCCCGCAGATAGCCGCCGCCATGAGCCAGCCGCCCGCAGGGGGCGCCGCCGCCGAGCCTCGCCTGCACCCGGAGGGCAGCAGCGGCAGGAAGCAGCCGCGGGCCTCCTCCCCGGCCAGGGCCCGCGACGCCCCCCCGCGACCCCCGCCCGCCGCCCGCGCCCCGCCCGCCGCCGCCGCGGCCGCCGCCGCCTCCTCCAAGGCCGGGGCCGGGGCCCCGCGGCCGCCGCCGGGCCAGGCGCCGAGGGGCGGCCGGGGCCGCGCCGCCGAGCGGCCGGGGCGGGGCGCGGCGCCGCCGGGCGCTGTCCAGCCCGGAGCCGGTGCTGAAGCGCCGCCCGCCGCCGAGCCCGGCGAGGAGGCGCCCCCTGCGGGCGGCGGCGGGGGGGAGCGGGAGCGGGAGCGGGAGCGGGAGGGGGCGGCGGCGCCGCAGCCTCAGCCGCAGCCGCCGCCGCCGCCGCCGCCGCCCAGGCAGTGGCGGGGGAAAGCGGGGCGGTCCCCGCTGAAGGGCGCGGGGGAGGCGGCCCCGGCGCCTCCATCTTCGGCGGGCGCCGCCAAGGGCCGCGGGGCGGCGGGCGGCGGCGGCGGGTTCTGGCGGGAGGGATGCCTGCAAAGTGAGCTCATCCAGTTCCACCTCAGGAAGGGGCTGGCGGCGGCCGCCCAGATGCAAACCAAGGGCAGCAACCACGGCAGCGGCGGCCCCGGCCCCGGCGCCGCCTCCGCCTCCGCCTCCCCGGCGGCCGCCGCCTCGGCCGAGCCTCCCCCTGCATCCTCCGCCTCCTCGCCCTCTGCCATGGCGGCGGCGGCCGGGGCCGAGGGGCTGCGGCAGGGCGAGGCGGGCGGCGGCGGCCGGAGCGGCACCCCGGAGGGCTCCCTGAGCCCGCAGCTGCAGGACGAGATGCAGGAGGAGATGGAGAAGCTGCGGGAGGAGAACGAGAGCCTCAAGGTGAGGGGCCGGCGGGCGGGAGGTGGTGGGTAGTGGGAGGTGGGAGCCGCGCTGCACAGCCCCGGGCCTGGGGGGCTTCCCTGCCGCCCTGTTCCCCGCGGGGTCTCTGAGACCCTGGCGGGCTCTCAGCCGCGCTTCCCTGCTTGGTTGCGGCGCTCCTGACGAGCTCGGCGGCACTTAGGCGGTGTCCCCGCGGGGACCGGGGCCGGTCCCCACGCTCTGTGTTGGCCGCCTTCCCCCCGTGCTTGCTGGCGTTTGTGTTTTTGACCCACCTGTTGCGTCCCCGCCCCTTCTCGCCCCGGTGCCAGAACGAGATAGATGAGCTGAGGACCGAGATGGACGAGATGAGGGACAGCTTCTTCGAGGAGGACGCTTGTCAGCTTCAAGAGATGCGCCACGAGCTGGAGCGAGCCAACAAGAACTGCCGGATCCTCCAGTACCGGCTGCGCAAGGCCGAGCGCAAGAGGCTCCGCTACGCGCAGACCGGCGAGATCGACGGCGAGCTCCTGCGCAGCATGGAGCAGGACCTCAAGGTACGGGCGTGAGCAGGTGTCGAGGAGAGGGTGCGCCAGGGACGGAGACACGGACGTGCTCTCGGCCCTCATGACTCAGGCGTTTCCATCCCTTCTGTTGTACACCGCGCACCCCACACGGCACGTAGGATTGCAGCGGCCAAGCCTACTGTAGTAATAGAAGCCCTTCAGTGAGTGGCCCGGTGGTGAGGCTTCGTGGGTAGGCTGTTCTCAGCTTTGGTCCAATCATTTTTCGTGAAGGTAATGTGCAATAAGTGACTCAAATACAAATTGGGGTCTAGAGTTTTGGATCTTTTATGATGAACACAAGCCATGTCCTACCACACAAAATTAGATCAGCCTCACTGAACAGCCCCACTGTTGTAGGGGATTGCAGTGCTCTTTTGTAAAGATTTCAGAGGACTGTTATATTAAATACATAAAATCCTGACTCTGTGGGTGTCAGTGGAAAAACTGTTATTTTCAGCGAAGCCAGGATTTTCCACATCCACCTGAAACTGTAGATGCAGCCCATCAAACTTCAGTGTGTCATCAGCTGTATTTAATCCATAGCATCTGAATGAACCACAGCCTGTTGCAGAGGACAAGTTTCAGTCTTTGTTTAAAGACTGACATTAGTAAATAATGTATCATCTTCATTCTAGATTGCTCCAATTACAGGGGGAAAAAAAAGTTTCTTTTGCTAGTTGGAAGTTGTTTAATTTTTGCTTCCATACTGTAGATTTTGTTAAGGCTGTTACTGAATCAGCACTTCTAAACCTTCTTCAGTTGATGGGTCTACCAGGCATTTCTCATGGAAAGGCAGACTTCTGTTACAGCAAATTGGAGCTTATTGACCATGCTGCTGCCTGGGACTAGTCACCTGTGTTGAATTCTGTGGACCGCAGTTGGAAATGATAATTTAGTACATGGTCATGAACAGGTCAATTTCAAACTTCTTTCTGATAAATGCAATGGATTGAGAGTCTGTTATGCCCAGCCCTGTTTTTCAGACTTGGATCATCTTTTCTGAAAAGTTTCCAGCTTGTCATCATTCTTACTGAAACATAGATACCAGACCAAGGCATGTTCCAGTAATTTTCTTGCTAATGCTATTAAAAATGCTAATATACTTCTCAGTATTTCTATTTGATACTCCTTTTCTGTGCACATTAAAAAAACACATTTGCTGTTTTGGCCATGACAGTTGTATAAGTAGCTGCTCACGTGGCTACAGACAACCTTGTGCCTTCCTGCTCAGAAATAAAACTAGTGAAATGTTTTTTTGATGCACCCTACTCAGGGGTCAGGTAGAATTTCTGATCAAAACAAGGGGCATTTTGCATGCTCAAAATGATGTGAACAGTTGTGCTACACAACTTGCAGGCAGAATTTGAACGGGAACCTTCCTGTCCCAAGTGAACATTGTTATTCCAGCTTCTAGAGTTGATTTCTTTGTTGGCTCTATGCTACTTTGTATTAGCAAGTGATTTAAACAGAGGGCTGGGAGGGAAGTCGACTCCGTAGTTAGGTGCTCACCTGCCACATAGGAGGTACCAGCTAAGGCCTCAGGTTGAACAAAGGACTCTCTTCAATTAGGACTTCTCCTATGTCTTTCCTAATAACCATGCAACTTACTACTTGGGAAGGAATAATGATTTGATGATTGTGTTGTGCTTTGGGGTAGGGATGTTTGTCAAGTGCCATATTTCTGCCAAACTGAATTTCTGGTTCTTGCTAGCCATATTTGTAACTCATGTGCAGTTCTTTGTAGTGATCCCAAATCTGCTTCTGAAGAATTTCTATCCAAAATAACGTTCTCCATTTTACAAGGGTGATATGTTACGGGACTTGGTTCTTCAGAGGTACGGTCTTGCATACAGCTGTGTTAAAATGCATCTTGAATAAGTAAGCCCCAATTCCCCGGTGATCTCGAATGCTCTGTAGGATTTACCTGCATTAATTACCACTCCGCCAAATTTTGTTGCAAAACATCACTACCAGTAAGGATTTTGTTATTTCATTGTATTTACTGATTCAGAGTGTAACTACGGGCTGCAGACAGATTCTGATAGGATGCTGTTGAAAATATTTCCCCAATGATTTTCCATTTACTTTGGTTGGACAACTAGATGAGCAGTTTAATACTGACTATGGGAAAAGCCATCAAAATACAGCCCTGTGGTGTGATTCTCAGCTCATCTTGCAGTCTCTTTGGAGTATGCTTATAATTGAAATTCCCCTCCACCCTCTCTTTCTGTTGGGCATTATGTGTCTTGAGTGTGTGTGCAGTGGGGGAGGTTATTGAATGGTCTTGTGCCACACTGCAGTGTTGTATCAGTAATTCACACACACTGTGTTTCTTGTCAGGGGAGGCTGACTCACGAGCTGCTGCTGTTTTCTGATGGATCGGATTCTTCTAGACTGCTTGCTTACAGTTATTATTTTTTCTTTAGAGCTTTAGTATGTCAAAGAGAGTTCTTTGACATAAGGATTGCTGTAGTGAAAGCCCTAACGCAAGCTCTCTGAGCTCCCCTAAATAATGTTAGGAAGGGTAAATTTTACTTTCTGATGTTCTAAAAAAGCATGAAATTTGCCTTTTCAAATTATATGTCTAAATCACCATCATAGCAGTGATTAGCATATATTTAAACATTTTTAGTGTATGATTATAGTTTCTAGTGGTTTCACCAAATACAATGCAAATAGCTTGAATGGCAAAATTCTTATTACCTTACCTGAGGAAAAGGAATTAGATATTGTCATGTTCGTTTTAGCTCTTCCTGTGAAAATGCAAGTTAGAAACAAACAACCAAAAACAACTACAGAAAACCACCTCATATTCATTTTAATTTAAAAATATTGACAACATTTGGAGAAATACAAGGTCTGTAAGAATGTTGTTTGTTCATAATTTACTGTTTAAATTAGCCAGTAGTACTCAATGCCAAATAGATTATCTGTCTGTGAAGGAGAGAGAAACTGAAAGGGTAGAAATAAAGGTTCATCCATTTGTGGTTCTATGCAATGGACAGGTACAGTAGGCCTGGAGAAGGTGGGCCCTGATGCTTTTCCACATGTCAAGTGTTTGAAGGGCATATCCCTTAGTGCATTGAAAAGCATGGGCTGGCAGTGGCTGAAAGGAAACAGATGCTGCACTGTCTCCACGAATAATGAAGATACTGTTTCATTGTTGATGTAACAGAAACGAAGAAATAGTTGGTTACCAGTGGTTGCAGTGAAGTCCGCAAGAAGAACATGCCAGCTTTTTGTAGGAATTGTCTTGAATTTTGAATCGTTTGGAATTCTATCTGTGTATGCCATTTTCTACATGTTTCCTTACGTGCCGCTTCCATAAGAACATCAGAATTGACCTGTAAATGGTTGCTTAGACACTAAGCACTTCAGCACTAATTCTTTTGTAATTCTTTTTTTTTTCTTCTTCTTCTTTCTTTTGAAATACCACTTCATTTAGGTTGCAAAAGATGTATCAGTGAGACTTCATCATGAGTTAGAAAATGTGGAAGAGAAACGTACAATAACAGAAGATGAAAATGAAAAATTAAGGCAGCAGCTTATAGAAGTTGAAACTGCAAAACAAGCACTACAGAATGAACTGGAAAAAATGAAAGAGGTTAGTGTTGCTATTTACTTCTACACAAAGTATTTGAAGTTCTCAAATTTTTATTGTTAAAATTATCATTTTTCTTCCTGTAACTTGTTTTGGGGGGCATAAAATATGACAGATAAAAGTTGAAAGTAGCAAAGAGTGCTAAGATACAGATTGATGACTGGGAAGTTGAGAATGAACTAAAATATTGAGTGATTTCTGGAAGAAATGGAAAGCAAACTGTGGCTTTGTTTTTCTCAGGCTGGGAGGGAAATATAGAACTGATAGTAACAGAGTTCAGAAGATTTGAGACTTTGTGCTTAAGTTAAGACGTGTGGATAGAATGTTGAAAGGAGTCAAAGGCATCTGACTTCACAAATGATGTTCCTCCCACATTTTTACAAAGACCAGTATTTTCCCTTTGCAAGGGACTGGCAGGCACACTAAGACAGGGAATCGAGACATCTCCATGTTGTTCAGGCATGCTCTTTTGGAGTACTGAAGACTGGGGGACTCTACCTGCCCTTTCAGTCTTAGCATAATTTTATTTTACATCTAATTCATCTACAAAATTACTCCATTTGCCATTAGATAGATGCTAGATACCATCCCATTAAGTAAGCAGAAAATTGTATTACCGTGGTAATAGCCTGGCTGACAGAGATAATAAAGCATGCAGTAAAAGGAGAAACTGTTGAATAAGAATGAATTCTCGGGACAGATTTTAGAAACAACTCTCATGTCCAATATTTAAAATTCAATGAATGACACTGATTTTCACATTTAGTAATATTCCCTAACAGAAATGCCAATATCTACTTTGATCTTACATGAAGCAGAAGAGATGTATTTCAGTTGTTAAGAAGGACAGGAGATTCTCAGTTGTATGATAAGTTACAGTATTTTAAGAATTGCAAATGCTTACTCTAAGTGATATAGTATTAAAAATTTTCATATGTTTCCTTTACAGGAACTGAATTTCAACCATGTTAGTAGAGGATAAACAGGTGGTTATTTTTTGTCACCTTCTGCTGCTTTTCCAGATAATTGCAGATTTGAAAAGGGCATGAAATCTGAGCCTTATTTAGCTTCCTCTCCTCTCTTGAGATTTCCTTTTTCTGTTTTCACTCTGGTCTATGCCGTCAAATACCACTCAGTTTCCGGGACCATCTTATTTACGACAGCATGATCTTTCTGTAATTGTTCTTACAACTTGTTGTTAAGCTTGACTTTACTCCAAGTTTTCAATGTTTCTTGTCCTTCAGACTCTACTTTCTTGTAGATTCCTATTTCTGAATCCTTTCCTCCTGCTCTGTGATGGGTTGTACCACAGGTAGCTTATTTGCTTTTCCCTCGCTTCTTCTTATGGGTCTTTGCACTACAGTGAAACGTAGTGGCATTTTAATACCTTGCATTCTTTGGGAGCTATGTAGCTGCAGGAAATTAACCCAATAATTAGGCTTCCTCATCTCTTTCATCAGAGGTCTTTTTCTCCTTATCCTGTCTCTTCCCTCTGGCCCACTAGGCTGAACTGTGGTTCTGCTGTTCTCATATTCCACTTCTTTTTTAGCTTAGGTATTTGCATCTTTCTGTCTTTGCCCTCGGAAGCCATCAATGGAAGGATACTTCAGGCTCCAGAACAAAAAATGTTGTATTTAAGCTAGGGGCTCTTCTACATGATACTATTTTCCTGAAGCTGAAGCAGATGAATGATTCCCTTTGGCACAGAATGGGGGCACTGAGCCAGAGCTCAGAAATACATTAAGACTCTACACCAGAGTAGAGGTGGAGCTGGTGAAGAGTCAGAAATACATCCTTATACTGATCTGGGGAGAGCTGCCATGCCCAGTTATTATGTGTGTCATCAGAATTAGGCAGGAGTTTTCATTTATATATTTCACAGAGGCTGCTGAGTTTCAGTGAGCAGGAGGAGGCTATTTGTCAGACTAGGACCTTCAGCACAGGGTGGGAGATGTTGGAGAATGGTTGAGGAGATGCAAGTCAGAGAAAAGCAAGTTTGAAGCAAAGGCAAATTATTATGCACTTTGCAAACATGCCATGACTTTGGGAGCCAACGGAAGGATGCTGATGAAGAACACTAATGCTTAAAAATTTGAAATTTAGAATCTGTGAAAAAACTATGAAAATGTTAACATGAAACAACCCATAGTAGTCTAAAGTGAATTAGATTTTTTCTGTGACAAAAGCTTTTTCTTATTCTTCAGCAATTGGAGGTTTTGTATGTCACTGTCAGATAGTCATAACATTAACCTGTGTGCTTGTGAGTTATTTCCTGTGGTTTCACAGTATTACAACCCTATCTTATTTCAGTACACCCATTATAACCAATGGAACCTCCTCCTCAAGTAAGTTCTAATCAGCATAAATAGGAATGTAGAGTCAAGGCCTTTTGTCTGGATTGTGTTCTTCACTTTACTGCGCTTTGAATTAATGGCAGAATACACTCTAAAGTCAATGAAGCTTTTTGATTTTACAGCATAGTAGCAGTGCTCAGAGTATATATATCTGATTTCTGTACTTTTATGTTACCTAGTGTACTGCAGAAACACAGACCTAATTTTGTGCACCAGCTGATAAAACTTCCCATTCTTCTCAAAATCTATTTATTTATAACTGCCATGGGAAATTTGTTCTCCTTTTATGATGAATGGTGTGAGGTAGCAAAGAAAGGTTGAAAGACTTAATAGAAAATGTTGGAGGCAGAAACAGCATTTTTTGTCAGTTGGTCTCCAGAGTGTGACCAGAGCCAAAGCTTTCTGTGTAGATTCTATATTGTTTTAATATACAAGACTTGACCGCAAACATGTCTATAATATAAATGCTAGCAGATGTGTTTGTGTAGACAAAGCTAGAGTGTGGAGACAAATCCAGAGGTCTCCACTGAACATTTTGGGGTGAATATAGACTTGTGAATGTATTAGTACAGAGAGGTAGGAAATAGTTGCAATTTCCTTTCCTGGTTTGGAGCTTTTGGAAATATATATAAATATATATGCATATAATATATATATATCATGACAAACAGAAGTTGTTGTTGATTGCAGCAGAAGCTTGCAAGCATCCAAGGTTTGGAAGGTGTTCCGGCAAGGCATATGTTTTCTAACAGTTACTCTTACTTGCAGTCCCCCAACCTGCAGGTATTTCATTTTGCAGTGTTATTCCTGTGTGCATCCACATGGAAACACAAGATTTTTAATCTAGGTTGTCAATTTTCAGAATTTATTTCTAGCAACCACTGCTGATTTCCTCTTTATTGTTTGATATTATTAATTGTAATGCTTTTTTTTTTTTTTTTGGAAGCTAAGAACAAACTAGAGAAATAAAGTGTTTCCTGAAAGAAAGAGAAAGCAACTGTAGCTAGATGCAATTTTTAAATGTAGAAAAAAAAAAAGTTAATGACTTACATCCCTTAACATATTCATTAATTTGTTTTTAGTTCTTACACTCATTTTAGATATGCAGTAAGAAAAGTAAGTAGTATTCAAATTGGCAACGATACTCCTACTGACAGAAGCTTAATAATGCAAAATATGGTAAGCATTTGTTGAAGCCTAATTAACACTTACAGACCTTTTAATGATGAAGTATGAAGACAAAATAAGAATTCATTCCTTTGCTATAAGAAACATGTAATATATAGGAAATGCCCAGTTAGCCGTGTTTTAGAAGGTTTGTTGTGAGAGAAACGAAGAAGGAGGAGAGTATGACGGATGTACTGGACCCTGGGCTTTATAAATCCTCATTGCAATGCAGATATGTAATTGCAGGAGGCACAGTGTTTTTTTCAGAGACATACGTCTTTATGGATAGAAATAGATTGCTCTGCTAGTGCTCCAAGCTGGGCAGATGCAAGATAGCTCAGTTCTTACAGCCACGTTAGAGTAATGTCATCAAGCTGACGTTTTCTTCTTCTAAGCTCTGGTTATTGGCTCAGGTAGAGAGGTTGAGACAACCATTGCTACATGGCATGAACCAGAGACATCTTGTGCCCAGTCAATTCAGAGTGCAGGCAGAGGAGTTTACATCTCTCTGCATGGATCTGTGTTTTCCTGGAGTGGTGCCTGTCTTGTCAGTCTGTTTTGTACATTGCGTGAAGATGGAAGAAGTCAGCATGATCTAGGGAGCTGGGTACTGGACTTGCAAGGAGGAATTTGAATTCTGTTCCTGATTTTGATACAAACTGGCTGCGGGACCATAGGAAAGTAATTACACCTTTCTGCTTACTCTTGCAACATTTGTTCTGCCCTGTTTATGTAACCTGTGGGCACAGATTAGATCTCCATACATCACTGAGTGCTCAGGCTGAGCAGAAATCAGGACAGTAGCTGGAGATTTCACAACAAAAGCTGCTGTCAAGGAAAGAAAGAAGAAAAACAAAACAAAACAAAACAAACAAACAAAAAAAAAAACAAAAAAAAAAAAAAAAACAAAAAAACAACCCACCACCACAAAAAACAAAACTGGAGAGCTGTGAAAAGAACTGGTAAGGGATAATCTCATCCCAGTCCCCTTGATCACCAATATCAGCCACTATGTCTCCTTGATAAAAATCTCTCATTATTTTTCTCTCTAAGTCTCTTCTTCTGTCATTTAACCACAACCACGGATTTCTACTCTATCTCTCTGTCTCCTATAACTCTTGAAGTTTCAGATTCTTTACGTTCTTTCCGGATCTTGATCCCATGTCTTTCCCCCTCTTTCCCCCCTTTCTCCCCCCCCATGTGTGATCTTTGTAATGGAGCCTTTGCTTGGCTGTTTTTCTGTCTTCTGGTTCTTAAGTCCCAGTCTTAGCCTTTTCCCTCCCTTTCCCATCTTCCCTTCTTCCTTCCAACTCTTTATCAGTGTCCAACCACCCCCTGTATTTTAAGACTATTCCAGTTCAGTTTCCTCATATTCTACTGCAAATATATTATCCCCTTTTCTTACAATTTCTCTCTTCTCCAAAATTTGTTCTTTCCCCCTGATTCTTCTGCCTGCTCACATCAATCTCTCAGCTTCTTTGGTTTGTTCTGAGCCTTCCTTTGTTTCCAAGTCTTAACTCTTCACTTTTGCATCTGGATTGAGGGCAGTGGAGGGTCATTCACTCTACTGTGAAACAGCAACTATATCAATTATATCAGCAACTATGAGCACAAGAGAAAATGTTTCTGGTTGTAATGCCTGGCTTCAGCCTTTCTTAGGCCAATATGGAGCAATAGTAGCAGGAGTAGTTAGGCATTGTCTTCTGGAGTTGGAACATAATCTGTCAGCTTGAGTAGATGTACAGATTGACAGCTAGGGAGGGAGAGTATGTGATAGTTTATAAATACAGATTTTTCTGCAATTTAAGCTGGTAAACTCCAAGAAATAATTACCTGGTGATCTATAGGAATGGAAGATTTTAGAAGGAATACTATTGGGCAAGTCATGATTGGATGAAATACAAAAGCACAAAGTATATATTGTATATTGACACAAAAATATTCAAGAACAGATGCATACTGGAACCTCTCAAAAGAACAGTTGCTAGAATAACTTAATATGAGCAAACCAGGATATTCTGTTCTTGGAGAGAGAATCACTTTGCTGAAGTTTTCTAAAATATTAACAATGTTAATGTCTTCAACACATTGCAGAAATCACGTCTTCTAGTTGTGTGAAAAAGCTTTCATCTATTTCCTCGTGTTCATCAGATGGTCTGTAGCAAATATCCAAAAAGATGTTACCCATGCTTCTCTGTCCTTTGAGCCTTACCCATAGCTTGTAGCTAGCCCGTCACCCATAACAGTGCAATGCATTTGAACTTTGCATAAAGTTTTTTTCCCTCACCATTAGAGATCATATCAATCTATGGCAGCACTCCAGGCATGTGAGCTATCCCGTCCTGTCTCCCATGTGATCCCAGCAAGGTCATAGCTCTGTAACTGGGTGTGGATTTCTAACTTGTGTTTCTTTCCCATGCTGCATGCATACAAGTCACAGGAGATAGTCACCTGGTTGTGCTGCTTTGACGGAGAACATTTGAGTCCTCTATCGTGCTGTCCTCCAGTAACTTCCTAATTGGGCCACTATTCTTCCATTTCAAGTTTAATGTCTTTCCAAACAGCTACAATGGAGGGAGCAGGGACAAGGTAGAGAGAGAGATGAGATGTTATTACGCCTGCTGATGGAGCTGATCAGCTTCATAGGATCAGTGTAGTAAACCAGTATTCTTCGAAGAGTAATTTACTTGCTCCTGGCACCAGATGGCAGCAGGGTAGGTTTTAATAAGTCTTTCACAAGCCCAGTTCCTCCCTGGGTTTTTTGGAGGACTCAAATATAAGTTGCGGCAGCACTGCTACTAGAGGTCCCTTTAAGCAGAGTGCTTTAGTGATCTGGAGTCTGTTTGTTGCCTCATGAAAATTCAAGTTGCTTTGGTGAACAGCAGCATGATTATGAAATTTCTTTTAAAAAAGATTAGAAACAAATCTCTGCCTTGGTTTATGCACGAAAAAGCAAAACAAAATCCGGTGTCTCCAAACCTGGCTCAGTTATTCTCTAAGTGTCACATCCCTGCAGACGCAGAATCCCCATTTACTTTTGTCAGACTTGCTTATGTGGAATTCTATTACATTTGGTATCCTGCCTAAATGTTTTGTTCCTTTACAAACAGTACTCGGCAGGGAATACTGTTCATAATCTGTGAGGGTGTGATTCTGACTTCTTTGCTCAGAGCACACTGTGATCAGTTCCACTGATTTCACAGTGAGCAGGATAAGCGGAGTTTACTTGAGTTTAGTTTTCTGAGAATGTGAAAAGAATAATAATGGAGAAATAAATTAATTTCTGTTACAAAATCTGTATTAATAATTCTCTGAAAATGTCATGACACAAGGGGGAAAAAAAGTACATTTGCAAAGCAGTTTATACTTAAACCTCATAAAATTACATTTTAATTATGTGCTAGCCATCAGCAATTCATGAGCTGCGTGCTTCAAAGAGAGTTTATCAGAACTGAAAATAAACAGCCTGATTGTCAATAATAATAAACTTCAAAACATATATAATAAATAGAGAAAGATTTCAAAAGGATAAAGCTGGAAAGATATCTCATTGTGAAGAGGTTTTGTGAGGAAAGATGCCTAGAAGGGTTTCTTTTGGAGAGTCATTGAAGCTAACGTGCTGCTTTGTGGTTTCTTATTAAATCAGCATAAAGCTTGCAAGGACATGCAAAAGGAGTGGGTGATTTGCTTGCTAATGGGAAAGCATTAATAAAAGTGGCATCTGTAGTCAAAAAGAATATATCTGGCATATGTATGAAACAGAAAAGAATTTAACCATCACAAAATGAAGTTAAGTTTGAGCAACACTTTTGAGTCTGTAAACATACTGCTATTGCTCTGCCTTGATGGAGGCAAGAGAGTTCCTTCCTTTTGGCAGGATATTACTTTATTTGCCTTTTTTTTCCTGTGATGGATATGAGCAGCCTTAGATTTGCAAGTTCTCCAGTCAAAAATATTATTAGTGATGCTACAGGTAAAATCAGTGTCCCTTTTTATTAAGCTCTATAAAAATAAAATAAAATAAAATAAAATAAAATAAAATAAAATAAAATAAAATAAAATAGGTAATAGCTGTCTTAAATAAAACTGTACTGAATGGAGGCACAGAATGAAAACAGAATAAGAGACAAGCTTCCAAACACTTAGAAACCATGTGTTAGGGAAAGGACACAACTCCCCTACATCCTGGTCTTAAGTCAACACCTGAGATCATTTATTGTTTGGATCATGATTCTCAAAGTTGCTTTTGGTACAGATTTGCTTCCATTATTCAACAACTATATTTGTAAAATAAATGTGTGGTGACTGTGGCTCGGGTAACTGGTTATCAGAGAAAATGGTTTGAACTCACAAAGGGGAAGGCTGGAAAAGATACATCTGTGTTACTTACAGACCTTAGGTTGTGACTTCCTTGAGATCTGAAGGAGAGGAAAGGGCTTTTTTATCTCTATCTCAGTAGGCAATGTTGCGAATGACGTTAGTAAGGTCTTCAAAATACCATACTATGTTAACAAATGAAGGTTTGGGAAATCCATTATTCCTTGTTTTACCTTGTCATCTTGTAATCTCATGCTGGCACTGTGCTGCTTGTAAGTTTGAGAAGTTTACTTTTTTTTCTAGGAAAAGACGTGAAATTTTACGGGACATTGCAATGGTCCTCAATTACAGATGACAAGTTTTTAGTTTTGCATTTCCCAGTTTCAGTTTTTTTTACTCAGGTGGACATTTAAGTGTCCAAATATATAATTTAAACATAG
Organism: Anser brachyrhynchus; assembly: GCF_964034855.1. Lineage (NCBI taxonomy): Eukaryota > Metazoa > Chordata > Aves > Anseriformes > Anatidae > Anser > Anser brachyrhynchus. The sequence continues at coordinate 68,762,705 of NC_137696.1, forward strand.
AGGTACAAACTTGACTGCTCAAATGGAAGATAACTTAAAGTCCAAGTGTAAAAATGAGCTCCCTGCTCTAGCTGGCATTTCAATAATTGTCATGCTACCTTTCACAGTTGTATCCATAGTTGTATGCATAGACCGTACATAATTCACACTGGTTCTTTTGTTGTTGGTTTTGCTTAAGTGTTTAAAAGTAATATATTATGCTTTTTAAATTCCAACTGCAGTTTTATTTTTATCTATTGTCATTTTTGGCAGGTGTCTGGATTTTTTTTTTAATTGTAAGACACTATGTGTGATTTTCTCAGTTTCTTAAGGAAAGAAATTGGGTAATAGGCCAAATTCAACCTCTTTATATTGCTACAGAAGCATGAAGGGGACTATAGAGGTAGACCAGGATTCTCTAGATTAAGAGGAAATCCAGATGACTTTGCAAAAGTACTTTCTATCAGCTGGAATGGAGGCAGAATAGAGACATTTTTGAGTGCTGAACCAGAGGTCTAGATATATGTTATAGTACAGAATCAATATACACTAAGTATCATAGTCTTACTGGAAGTCTCACCAAAGCTTTGATGAATAACAGTAATAAATGATTTCTGCCTTTTATACCACTGTGTTCAGTCCACCGCTTAAGTGCACTAGTCCCTTCAAGAAACACCTGGAAAAACAAAGCATTTGCACTGTGTTAATAAAGGTCAAAGCTGAGGTTGCTTCAGACTGAAGGGAATATTACAATGGCTCTGTTTTTGTTCAGCGCATTTACTTGCTGCTGTCTTCAGGGTTTTTTTCCTCATGGTCTTAAATTGAGTTCTTTTCAGCCACCCCACATGAAACAGTTTTTCTTGTTGCTTTCTTTGGTGCTGATAGTGAGTCCACAGTTAAAAATCCTGGTCATTTTGTCACCTAGCAGATTTATTAGCTATTCTGCATATGGAATTTACCAGTGCATCTTTCAGGTGCCTGTATTCCTAATGGCTTTTGGGCAGAGCTTCACAGCCATGGGTAGTTTCTCTCTGCCTTAGGAAAGTAAGCAGAAAGTAGCACCGTGGAGGTAAGCACTGCTCTGTGTTTTGGCTGAACTCAGCTGCCAGCAGGAGGAATAAGAACCTTGTCATGTCATAATACAGATGGCTGTTGTGAAGCATGTCATGGGCCCTCAGGGTGTAATGTCAGTGCGGTTTCCAGTGTAAAAGCAGGTGAAAGAGATTGGCAAGACCTCAAATGAGAAAATGGACAAGAGAGCCATATGCAGAAAAACTCTCAAAGAAATTGCAGAATTTACTATTCAATATGTTACTCATTACTTTTTCAGAATGATGGTTCTGTGAACCTAGGTGGCTAGCATAAAGTGCTTGGTAGTTACAGAATCAGAAACACCAACTGAAGCAACTATTAAATTGAGTTCTTCAGCCACCCCACATGAAACATTTTTTTTTTGTGTTACATTCACCCACAAACCATGTCCCTAAGCACCAAGTCCAACGTTTCCTTAAGCACCCCCAGGGATGGTGGCTCCACCACTTCCCTAGGCAACCCGTCAATGCCTGATTACTCTGAGAAGCAAAAGATGTAGTGTGATACTCACTTTTGATTGCACCATACATTTTGGTCCTTTTCTTTTAAAGTTCTTGTCTCAGCCACTTCCTCCCCACCCTGCCACCCCTTCCCCGCCCCCTGTCCCCAAAAAAGAAAGAGGCAATCCAACTTGAATGTTTTGTTGCAAATGCTCGATAATGTTTCTTGTGTTTGTCTCCAATGCACTTATCAGATTGTGCAGTGTGTTCCCTGGATCCCTGGGAAGGCAATGGAGAAATAATTCTGGAAGCTATTTCCAGACATAATAAATGCAAGAAGATGACTGGGAAGAGTCAGCATGGATTTACAAAGGGAGAATCATGCTTGACAAAACTGATAGCTATCTATGAAGAGATTATTGGCTCAGTGGATGAGGGTAGAGTACTGGATGTTGTTTATCTGAAGTTTAGTAAGACTTTCAACAATCTTTCGTAATGTTCTCCTAGACAGGCTGATGAAGTGTGGGATAGATAACTGGACAGTGAGGTTGATTGAAAACTGGCTGATGAACTACTAGGCTCAAACAGTTGTAATCAGCAGCTCAAAGTCCATCTGGAAGCAGGTGCATAGTGGCATACCTCTCAGGGAACAGCAAGGGCCAACTGCTCACAGTGAGTGGGAGCCAGGAGCCACATGCAATGACACAGCTGAGAGGGCAGGAGCCCCACCAGTGACCAGTTCAAGTGCCTGAGCATGGAGAGCAGAACAGGCCTGGGGAAGGCAGCTGTCATCAGCTGAGGCCGGATCATCTGACAGGTTTGTGGTGACGAGGCAGGTCTGAAATTAGTTGGGGAAGTCAATCCACAGGTTGGGATCAGGTCCAGTGATGAAGAAAGAGCAAGGTCAACCTAGAAATTCAGGCCACAGGTCAGGGTTAAGATCGACAGGGTCTGTGGCCAAGCACAGCAGTGACAAAGCTGCAGATGGGTACAGCTATCATAGCTGAGGCAGGGACTCAAGGCACAGGTCTGAGCTTAGGTGGAGCTCCTGGACCCATGGGGTGTGGATGAAAGCCCCATGTGAAGCTCATCAGGGTAATCAAGGCCTATTAACATGCTCGGGCCTCTGGCAGTACCCCAGGGGTCTGGATCAATAGGGTCCATGGCTGGGTACAGCTGTGGTGATTTAAAAGACTGTGCTCCTCTGACACTGCTCAAGAAGGGACTGAAGCCCCTGGGCTAAGCTGAAATGGGGCTCCTGGGCCCATGGGCAGAGTATGTGAGTGAAGGTAGTCAGAACCACTAAGGCAGATCATTGGGTGCCCTCAGGACCCTGGAAGGAGAAGAATAAGGGGGTGTGTGCATGCATGTGAATCATATCAGTATATATAAATACCTAATAGGAGGGTAGGAAGAAAGTGGAGTTGGATTTATTTCATTGGTGTCCAGTGACAGGACAAGATGCAATAGGCACAAATTGCAGTGCTGGCAATTCTGTTTAAGCATAAGAAAACATTTTTGCTGTGAAGGTGATCAAATACTAGAACATGTTGGTTGTAGAGGAAGGAGTCTTCATCCTTCAAGATATGCAAGACCCCACAGTACTTGGCATTGGGAAGCCTGCTTTATTTGACTGTGCTCTGAGCAGGGTTGTGTTAGATCTCCAGAAGATGCTTTCAACCTTAACTATTTCGTGATTCTTTGATTTTTTTCTCGCTTCTGTTGTCTGTAATTGGCAATAACAAGCATAATCTAAGATCTCATTTTGCGGCAGAGCATACAGGGGTAGAAAAGGTCAGTTCTGGAAGGGAGGAAATGAAATGGTTTCCAGGTTACTTCTGTTAAACAGAGGACTTTGGAGTCTGTAAAGTTGTCTTCTTACGCAGAACCCAGCCAGTGAAGAGGAGATCAGATGCAGGTACATCAAGCAGGGCATTTTCCCTGCTGCTCTGATGTGCCCCCTGTTTCGTGCAACTAGTTTGTTCTGTGCAATATAACTCTGTGTGTGTTCTCAGAGTATTAAACCTTCCATCAGACAGATACCTTACATGCATTAAGGGGAGTGATGTATGAAAAAGGAAGCATAACAAAGAATTATACCTGCCACAGTGGTGGGGAATACTTCCCAACAAATAGCTTCTGTGGCTGGGCTGTACAACAGTAAAGACTGATTGTGCAACGTGATTCTTCATGGATTACCAGTGTGATAGTTGTGCTCTATCTCTTAACAGTCCTGTAATTGTACTACAGTTAGGAGAGCAGAATGGCATGTTTTGAGCTGCCTTCTTTTAGACTCTTACATTTGCATATATTTATAGCCATATTCTGTGGTGTATGGAGGTGAGCCACTTAACAGGGAGAGCACTCAGCTATAGGGTGTGCTGGGTGCTGTGATCAGCCACACTGCTCTTATGAATTGTACTAGGCAGGAACAAGAACACCAAGCTTATGATGTTTGTTCACTGCAACCTGGAGGTTTATTCTTATTGCAGTGTTTGTAACATCATGAAATGCAACCCTCTGGCATTTTAAGATCCAGGTCTTGATAATGCTCCACAGTTACAAATTGCAAACATTGCATTTATTAATCTGAAGTAAAGGGCAGTGGATTAACCTTTTATAGGTGCAGGTAAATTTTTTGAAGTGTTTGTTTCTGCTGAGATGTTTTGGCATATTATGTTTTTTCTTCCTGTTGTTTAAATTATCAATAGCACTTATTGAGATGTGTAGAGTGAGTGGATATCAATTCTGTTTTTCTTTGTCTGATCCTAGTTGTATGATTGTGTTAATTGAATTTGACTCTCAGCCATGAGTTCAGGTTAGGATAATAACCAAGCTCTTTGCTCAGGTCACAGATGAATACTTGCACTTACAATGTATTTGCCATGCATCTGTTTCCATCAGTGTTGTGTATAATGAGAGGCTTCTATGTCCCTGTAAAGCATGACTGATGATGACATCAAAGTGGCCTAATTACCAAGAGTGTTTTGTATTACAGGCTTGGCTGAATTATTTCAATTTTTACAGATGCTTGCAGTTTAGATCTTTGATTAAGTGACTAATTAGAAGCACCAGTAACAGTGCCCCTGGAAGAGTTTTGAACTGGAATGTTGCCTTGATGATACACAGATACACTCAGAAGGTTCATTTTCCTTGTGGTGTGCTTCTCCAAGTGGTGTTGCTGAGTTCGCAGACTTTGGTACAGTTTCATACAGTCAGCAATTGAGGCCAGAACTGTATAATATGATCGGCCAGTCTGGCCTCTTGAATACCATGGGTCATAGAATACCTCAAGACATTTTATTTAAACAATACCTACTTTTCAGAACAAGTTGCTGGTCTTCCGTGAAAGTTGACAGCTACAAACAGCCTACCACAACTCTTCCTGAACTGTTGCACTCTTCCTGAACTCTTCCTGAACTGTAATGGGTAAAATTATGCACCTCCCTTCTCATCTGAATTAGCTGAAAGCAAGTTACCAGCCAGGCAACATGTATTCCTACTACTGTGCTAAATTCAAGAGTCCAGCATCAATTCTTTATTTGTTTTGTTGTTGTTTGTTTGTTTTAATCTGCATGCTTAGGGTTAACATCATTTAGCCATCTAAAAATTAATCTGTTAACCTAAGTTAGGAATTTGGCCTCCCTCAGAGAAGAAAGATGGGCACTGCTTGAAAGTGGTTCATTCCACTGGTCTGAGGGCGGCATGACTCCGTGGAGAGGAACATCCATTTCTAGAGACTGCACAGGGAACCTCAGTTTTGACATCTACATCCTAGGACTAAATTAAGCCGTTTGGTCACTGTGGTGGTTTCAGCACCACCACACTGCTCTCTCATACTCCCTCAGAAGAACAGGAGGAGAAAACATGATTGAAAAAAGCTCATGGGTTGAGATAAGGACAGGGAGAGCACTCACCAGTTACTGTCACAGGCAAAGCAGACTCAGCATAATGGAATTAATGTAATTTATTGCCAGCTGATAACAGACTAGAGTGGTGAGAACTAAAAACACCTCCTCCCCATCCACCCTCTTCCATCTCCTCTCACCCTGAGTGGCGCAGGGGAACGGGGAATGGGGGCTCTGATCAGTCTATGGCACTTTGTCTCCGCCGCTCCCTCACGGTCCCTCTCTGCCCCTGCCCCACGCGGGGTCCCTCCCACGGGATGCCGTCCTTCCCGAACTGAGCCCGCGGGGGCTGCCCACAGGCAGCAGCTCTTCAGGAACTGCTCCCACACGGCTCCGTACCACGGGGTCCATCCCCCAGGAGCAAACTGCTCCAGCACGGGTCCCCCACGGGCGGCAGCTCCCCCCAGACCCCCTGCTCCTGCGTGGGCTCCTCTCCACGGGCTGCAGCTCCGGCCCGGGGCCTGCTCCTGCGGGGGCTCTCCATGGGCCGCAGCCTCCTCCAGGCCACATCCACCTGCTCCACCGGGGGCTCCTCCACGGGCTGCAGCGTGGAGATCTGCTCCGTGTGGGACCCGTGGGCTGCAGGGGGACAGCCTGCTCCACCGGGGGCCTCTCCACAGGCCGCAGGGGAACTTCTGCTGCGTGCCTGGAGCTCCTCCTGCCCTCCTGCTGCACTGACCTGGGGGGCTGCGGGGCTGGTTTTCTCACATTTTCCAACTCCTTTCTCCCAGCTGCTGTTACACAGTCATGGTTTTTTTTTTGGTTTGTTTGTTTGTTTTTCCCGCTTCCTGAAATCTGCTCTCCCAGAGGTCCACCAAGTGACACTCCCTGGCTCATCTCCGGCCAGCAGTGGGTCCCTTTTGCAGCTGGCTGGAGCTGGCTCTGATCTGACATGGGGAAACTGGTAGGCTCTACCACCCCTGCAGCCCCCCTGCTACAAAAACCTTGATTTATAAACCTTTTACAGTCACAAAAGTACACTTGAACATCACTTCAGCTGATTTTCCTCTTTGACCCTGTAGTCTGTTTCAGAGATGTAGCTTTTCATGTTCCTTCTAGCCTATTGTCTAGGCTGTTTTCCTATTGTCTTAGCATAGCTTTCACTCTTTGTTTTTACATGTGTATTATCACATTTAGTCATGTTAAAACAGATGTTATTTCATTGCACCTAGGTTGTATGAGTGACTCTCCTTTTTAACATTTCTCCAACCTCTATCTGTGGTTTAAATCCACGATTATTTTATGTTTTTCCCAGGCAGGAGTGAAAAATGTTAATTAGGGTAGGACCAAGAATTGATTCCTGTGAGACCCCATTAGGACTGCTGTGGTGTTAATTTGCAGGTGATTTGCTGGTTCAGTGACATTTATGATAAATGCAGAAGAGTGGATGTTTGCTCATGACGGCTAGTTAAAAATGCATCCCAGTGATCAAATATTTATAATGAGCTGAAGACTTCATTTTAGAATGAAATTTCCTCATTCCTAGCAAAGGGAACCTTTAAATGAGAATCTTAAGACAATGTCTACATGAAGATTTTAAGTCAGCCTACAATATACAGCCCCTTCCCTTGCTGGAAATGAGCATCTCCCTTAAAAATCTAAGCAAGTTTCATTTAAGAGGAAGAGGCATGGGAGCTAGTCACGGGTTTTCTCAGCATTTTGTAGTCAGTGACTTCGCTGGTCCCCTGCTCTAGCCAGTGCTGCAATATTTTGCTTCCCCTCATCTCCATCTTTGTCTGGTAAAAATACTGGGAAAAGCACTGGGTGCAGGCTTATGAGTGTAATAGACCAGAGAGCATAAGATACGAGACAGAGGGAGAAAGGTGGGTGTGGGGATGTCCAAACTGCAAAAATGTCTTCCCTCCATTTTAGACTCTAGACTACTTGGTTTATTTTTGTGGTGTGCATTCTTGACATGAGCTGCTCAGCAAAACGTAGATTTAATTTGTGGCAGGATCACACTGGCATAATTTAAGAGCACTGCAATCTGGTCTTCAGTTTTCAATAATCTAAATTCCTAAAAACCTTTAAAACTTCCCCTCATGTCATGTTGTAGAAAATATTTCTCAGCCAATCTGCAGAATGTTAGCTTTACAATAGAACTTCCCCAAGGAAATGAAGACAAAAAAGAGATGAAGAGAAAAAGAAGACCCCTCTTTCTAGTGAGTAGAGTGGTGATTGCTGACGTGAGAAATGGATTTCTTTCCCCTGTTAACAGAAAATCTCCTTCTCACTGCAAAGACCTCTAGACCAAGTGTAAATTTCAGAATTTTTCCTAACTGAATCCATCTCAAATTTTTGCATCCTCTCAAATGTAAAATTTGATTTTTATGTGAGTTCTTCTGTAACCAGAAGTGCTGTCTCTGGTGCACAGACTTGTAGGGTGAGCTGCAAAGCTCCTTTCTCTGTTGTGTGCCTACAAACCTAAACACGTTCTTGTACATGTTCGTGATGCCACCATTCCTTGTGAATCCAGCTGAGTGACTTTAAGAGCTGACTGTGCATACTCTTCAGTATAAAATGAACTTGGAACCACTGTAAACCTGTGGTCAGCCCCCAGCTTTGCAGAACTGGCTTCTGTGTACATCTCTAGTGAGCAGTGCATGTAAAATTGTATTTTGATTTGGTAAAATCTAAAATGTATTTTACTGATAACTGCCATGTCTGTGATTTATGATCCTTGCTGTTGTTGTATGGTGGTGTTTTGAACTGTGTTGGTATACTGTCTGTCATACTGGCAGTCCCAGATAACAACTGGGGTGCATTGTACTGGGCACTGTGCAAACCCTGACGAAAAGACTGACTCTTTTCTCTCAGAAAACGTAAATAACTAAGCTGACAAATAAACAGCAACTTAGACAAGCACTAGGAAATAGATTTAACTAGAATCACCCTGCAACAAAATACCTTATTCCACTGTTTTCACTTCAAAGGTTTTGAGTTCTGAGATTTACTCTTGCATTTCAGGATTAGGGAGCTGAGTGTTAGCTGACTCTGATTTCTGCATCCCTAATGAAGCCTAGTTGGATAGTGCTGGGGAACTAAGCATGTCTAGCTCATTCATCATTTAAAGGGTTCAAATGGCAGGAGGCATCCTCCTCTTCAGGAATATGCTTTCACTGTTTTCAGATATCCTGGTAGATGAGGGAGTGTGCGATCACAGAAAAAGTATCAGAGTTGGTTGGCTATTTGACCTGGTCATACCCAGAGCTTTGGAAAGGCAACTTTCATCTTCTACTGCTCAGGACTTTCTTCAAATAGGAAAACAGAGGAAGCAGGTGTAATGGAAGCAAATGTGCTGCTTTGTTTTATTCATTGCAAAGAATGTTTTTATCTGGTTGCATCACAGAGTTATCATTATTATAGGAAGAAGTTATATTATAATTGTATTATAATATAATTATATTATAGGAAGAAGTTCTTTACTATGGGGGTGGTGAGGGCCTGGCACAGGTTGCCCAGAGAAGCTGTGGATGCCCCATCCCTGGAAGTGTTCAAGGCCAGGCTGGATGGGGCTTTGAGCAACCTGGTGTGGTGGGAGGTGTCCCTGCCCATGGCAATAGGGTTGGGATTAGATGGTCTTTAAGGTCCTTTCCAATCCAAACCATTACATTATTCATTGGTTATTTGTTTTAGTAATGTGTTTTTCATACAAAATGTAAAGGATTTTTCTAGGTAAAATGCAAATGTGTGTCTTTTTCCCTCTTTTCATTTATTTATCTTTTTCTTTTAATTGACAAATGAATAATGGTAAAGGATCTGAAAATGATAAGTGAAGTAATTCATAAATGCAAATAAAATTATACAAATATTTAAGGATAGTTGCTCTTTTCTCTTCTGAAATATGAAGACGTTCAAAAGACTAAAGATGTATTTTTCTCTCCTTGATTGCTCTCATTTCATATTGTTCTTCAGCAGTGTTTTCAAATACACCGGTTTTAATATGAAGAGAACATTTCTAGAGCTATTAGGGGTATGCTTAGACCCACAGCTCTGTGTTTGGTTCATGGACTTGGGTGCTCTGCTTCATTGCATTTCCCACATCCCCTGCATTTACTTTCTCGCCTTAATTTTGCAAGCAAGTAGAATACTGAAATACTTGGGTCTGCTGCCCTTGAAACAGTGTGGAAGGAGTAAAGGGTTTGTGTGATTCTACATACTTGTGCCAACGACAGACAAAGCCAGTGTCTTGAGTTTGTTACTGGTAAACAGCCGCCAAAGTGGCTGGCACTTTATGTAGTCTGTATGTGAAAAAGGTTGGTAGAGTTGCAGAATAAGGGAGACATTTTAAAAAACAAAGATTGCTTTCAGGAGACAGTGTATTTTCAATTTGCCAACGTGGAGAGTGTCCAGTTATTTTTTACCACTTAATCTGATACGTTGAATTAGACTCAGTTGCAGTAAGCTGAAAAATCTGTCTTGTGTCTGCTTTGATCCAGATCCATGAGCTAGCCGACCATACTTGCCTGAAAGGAAAGTACAGTGAGAGTCTTAGGGCAAATTTCCATTTCCCTGATCACGGTCACCCTGCACCAGAGGCAAGTTTGTGCTGCCCCAAAGTTGTTCAATATTCAGTGACTTTTCACAGAATCACAAAGTGGTTTGAGTAGGGAGGGACCTTAAAGCCCATCCAGTTCCAACCCCCCTGCCATGTGCAGGGACACCTCCCACCAGACCAGGTTGCTCAAGGACTGTAAAGATGTTACTTCAGGACTGTAAAGGCAGTGTTAGGTTTGCTTTGATTTTTGAAAGCTCTGTAGATCTGTCACAGCAGTTAGGAGGCAGCTGTGAGTGTGTACAGTGCAACTGTGCAGGAATGAGAGGGGCCAGTTGCAGCTGTGGAGGTTCAGACGCTGCACATCCTTTGCCTTGTCCTGCTCTATGAAGAGGGATAAGGGCTGCTTGGGGAGCCCTCCGCGCCCATAGATCCCTTTATGTGTAAGGAATTCCTCCTGTGGTTGTATACATTGATTTTTAGATTATTTACCCTCAATAATAAACCTAAGTGTCTTGAAATCTTGGTATGTTTTATTCAGGGCTTCTTTATAAATTGCAAGGAGATTTACTGTAGTTTAGAGTCAGGTAGTGAGAACTGAGTTCATTTTACAGCTTTGCTACTCGGAGTGTGGTGCTGTTATTTCATCACATTGTGTTTTTATAAAGTAAATTTCAGATCTTTTTGTATCCGTGAAGCACTCGGCATTACAGGTGGTTAGGATTGCACATTTGGATTGCAGCTTAAGGCTGGCAAGAGAAGGATTTTGCCATCTGGTCCTGAGAAGTACTTAGCGTCTCCAGCAAGACATTGGATAAACTCCAGTGAGGGGTCACTGGAGAACTGGTGCTGCTGAACATCGCAACAGAATTGCCCGTTGCATGTGATCTGGTGTGCACATAATGCAGACATTGTCTGTGGGCTTATCTAGACTGTGGAAATCTCTCAGCGTTGCCAGCACGCTGATGCAGCCTTGTGTGCGCTCACAACAGCGAATGCTGGAATAGTCAGCTCAAACCTGGCTGTACCTCCTTCTTCCAGAGGTAAGCAGAGCTTATACAATACAGTGATATATGCCCCACTTGCTGCTCTTATTACCCCTAGCACTGTTGAAATATTTCATTACTACTTGAGCAGTTTAGCAAACTCCCCATTGTAGAAACAGTATGATAGGCATTTTTTGCTTATTCTTTTCTCCTGCAGATGGGTAGCTTGGTTTGAGGTTATTAAAACCATAAAGCTGTCTGGGTAGCATACTGATCAGATAATACAAAGGCAGTCTTGTGTTTATTACTTTTCTTTTTCTCTTTTTAAAATTCATAGTCATTAAATAGACTGAACTGCATGTAATTTTAAAAAATATGGAAGAAAAATTTTCTGAGCCCTAAAATTACCCTTTGCAACGAATTCTCAAAACCAGTTCTAAAATTTGAGGGGCAGTTTTTTTTTGCTGTAGTTGAGAAACCGTAGAGGTGGCCTCTAGGGACAATCACAATATGCTTTGTGGTACACTGTGCCACGGGAAAAGGATCAGCAAATGGAGAGTTATATTAAAAGAGGATCAAACACAAAGTTTTTTGAAAAAACAACTTTTGAACTCTGAATAAATCTCTCAAAATTGATTATTTATAGCAGGATATACTGCTTGATATGCGGCATTCTTCATTCAGTATGAGTATTGCCTCAGTGTCTTAACATGATGTTTATGGGGCACTGTGATTTTGAAGATGCCATCTGTCAGCTGAGGTGTGTAAATGAGATCGTAACCTCTAGTGACCAGAAATTGTGTCCTGGTGTTTTTCACAAGAAAAGAGATTATATAAATTCCCGCTGAGTCTAACCTACTTACCCAAATCATCCTGCCCATTGAATTGTGTATGTTCTTCATTGCTTTCTGCTATGAAATTATGTTGCTAAACACCATCATTTCATTGGTGAATAATATAAGCTCTGTGCGTGGTTTGTTGTAATTCAAGTAGAGCAGAATAGAAAAGTGTGCCTAGTCATTAAATAGCCACAACTATTGCTGTAGTTAAAATGGTACTATCCTGACTGTATCAAAAGGGGCTTTAACGTTAAAAAAAAAAAAAAAAAAAAAAAGATATAGGGAGAAAGGAGAAACACAAGTTTTTAGTTTTATCTCAAGTCCGTAAAAATACTTTTTGCCTCTAGGATTCTTTTTTTTTTTTTTTTGGTCATGAAAAAGTTTCAAAGGTTTCAGATATATCTCATATCTTCTGAAAAGTTGTAGGGTACACAAGAAGATGTAGCTTAGCATTTCAGAACCTCATTATGTGTGGAGAGATGCTGAGCTTGGCAAGAAGGAATTTATGTAATCAAGCAGAAATATAGTTTAACTATCCCTTAGTTACTTTATCAGTGGGTGGCATTGGCAAGAATCTGGTGCAAGCAAAAGTTTGCAGTGATAACTGATCTGGAAAGGGGCTTTTTATAGTGGTATAACTAATGGTAATACATAGGAGGAAGGTGCATCTCTGAAAGGTTAACTCTTTATAGATTTGCAATTCAAAAAGAAAAACAACAAAAAGCCTTCTACATGCACATACCAATTCTGTAACAGGATAAGACTGAGTCCCTAAGTAGTTAGCTTTATTTTTAAAGGAAGAGGTGAATTAATTTAACTATTCTTGTGCCTTTTCTAGATTCTTCTAGAATCCTGTGATCCACAGGTATCTAGCTGAGATACTAATCATCTTTGGCTTTATTGTTTTATCTACTGAGAGCGCTCAGCATTTCTTCAAGAGACAAAAAAATTTTGATTCTGGTTCTTGGTGAATCCATCTGTGAATTTTAGTTCTTCTTCCGAATCTGAGCTTATATTAATTCTTGTATAACTCTATAGGGATTTTGAGCAAAAAGCCTTATAAGAAACCATCTCTTAAGGTTGCTTAGATTTACATGTGAGTCACTTCTATGGCATTGCCTTTTCCTTTGGAGTGAGCAGTCCACAGAGCTTAATATTCATTAGGAAGGTGATCTGCAGAAGAAGGAGAACAATTGGTACCAGCATAGGTACCAATAGAATACAGGAAAGGATTGTAACGTACAGCATACTTGCCCACTGTACTCTGTTCCTTGAGGATTATGAACAGATTTGAATTCCCACTATATAGAACTGGATGGCTTTTAGATACAGCTGTTTTCTCCCTGGCTGGTGCAGGGAAATGCATGTTTCTCAATTCTCAGTGGCACAAAGGCTCTTTTTACCAAAGAATAATCTCAGAAGGAGTTGGTGACAGTTGTATTACTGCCCTGCTGCAGGGGCTACATTTTACCTGGGGAGCATAAAAACTGGGAACAGCTGCAAGTGGGATGTTATGTATTAACATATTTTCTCAGGCACTTTCCTCTCCTGCTGTTTTCTTGATGATCTGTATTGAGTGTTGACAGTGGGATGGTTGCAGTTGTTTTCCACTGCTACCACTTGCCTGCTAATGATCTTTTTATTGTTAGCAATTATGTGATTTTTTTCCAGTAAGTTTTGAACCCAGTGCATCCTGCTCTAAAAACAGGAATTTCTTTTCTGTTCACTTTGGCTACATAGCACAGGTGAAAATACCAAAGAAACGTGTTCATATGGTGGTACACAGATGTGTTTGTGTGGTGCTGGTCATAAGCTAATTCACTTTCTGTAGGACTTTGTAATCTGAGCAGCTTTAAATCACATTTATTGAATATGTTCAGAGAACAGAACAACCCCAGTGACCAGATCTATGTGTTTGTCTGCACAGAGTTGTCTACAGCATAGGCCTGGGAGAGCTGCAATGGTAGTCCACTGCAAGCTTGAAGCCTGTGGGTGGGACACAGAGAAAGATGTGCTTGTAGATGTACGCCCAGGTCAGCTGGTGGGATGTCACTGACATTGATTATGTGGTTTACCTATGTGGTTTGTGTCATCTCAAGGATTAAAAGAAATTACTGCTTTTATGTTTGCATTTGTTTCACTGTTTAGAAAGAATGACTAAATTATATACATCTTTAATGAAATATTCAGTGCCTCTCATTTTGTTGTTGCAGCAATCACTGAAAAGAAGAGGGAGCAAAGACCTACAAAAATCAGAAAAAAAGTCACAGCAGACACCAACAGAGGTATGTCGAAATAACAGTACTCTGGATCCTCATGTGTAGGCTTCAGGGACACTCTAGAAATGATGTATATGACATGCAGTTTTGCACTTCAATTGCTTGCTGTCTTTGGTCTTCTCTTTATACATATATGCTGCGAAATGGAGAACTCTTACACCATACCTGCAGTCAGCTGGCGTGATGTCAGGGACCACCTAAATGAACCACTGGTGCTGCAACAGAATCCACCAGCTTACATGTGCTCTGTATATTTTAGGCAAAATAAGTAAACGAAGCACCAGTGGAACAAGATTATAGGCTTTTTGTGTAGAGATTTCAGGGTATTTGAGGACTGTAAAGCCTGTTGCAGCATTGCAAGTCTAGAAAATACAAGGTGCCCCTAACGGTATTTTCTGTAGACTATGCAGACTTTCATCGCAAGTAAAATAGGCTTTCTCCCTCTTTTAAATTGAAATATTTATTTCCCTCTCTTCTGCCTACTGATCAGTGAAAAAAATGATCACGGGAAATCCTCTTTGTTTCTAAAGCCATGTACCTGTGATTGTTGATCTTGTAATTTAAGACCATCTACTGGAGGTCTCCTGTTTTACATCAAGTTTCTTGAAATACTTATTTTTCCTTTTTTTTTCTAAGGAGGACAATGAAGACCTGAAATGCCAGCTACAGTTTGTCAAAGAAGAAGCAGCCTTGATGAGGAAGAAAATGGCCAAGATTGATAAGGAGAAGGACAGATTTGAACATGAGCTGCAAAAATACAGATCATTTTATGGGGATTTGGACAGTCCCTTGCCAAAAGGTGAAGCAGGTGGGCCACCTACCACAAGAGAAGCTGAACTTAAGCTTCGATTGAGACTTGTGGAGGAGGAAGCTAACATTCTTGGGAGGAAAATAGTGGAGCTAGAAGTAGAAAATCGAGGACTGAAAGCAGAGCTTGATGATTTAAGAGGAGATGATTTCTCAGGGACCGCTAATCCGCTCCTGGGAGAACAGAGTGAATCTCTGTCAGAATTACGACAGCATTTGCAGCTAGTAGAAGATGAAACAGAATTGCTGAGGAGAAATTTAGCTGATGTGGAAGAACAAAACAAGCGCATAACGGCTGAGCTGAACAAATACAAGTACAAGTCTGGGGCCCATGAGAGCTCCAGGCACCATGATAGTGCGAAGACAGAAGCACTGCAGGAGGAGCTAAAAGCTGCACGAATGCAAATCAATGAGCTGAGTGGCAAAGTCATGCAACTCCAGTATGAGAACAGAGTTCTCATGTCCAACATGCAGCGCTATGATTTAGCCTCTCACCTTGGGATCCGTGGCAGCCCCAGAGACAGTGATGCAGAAAGTGATGCAGGAAAAAAGGAGAGTGATGACGATTCCCGCCCCCCTCACCGCAAAAGGGAAGGGCCCATTGGTGGGGAAAGTGACTCCGAAGAGGTACGAAACATCCGGTGCCTGACACCCACGAGGTCTTTTTATCCAACACCGTCTGGATGGCAGAAAAGCTTCACTGACAGGCAGCAGATGAAGGACATTCGCTGTGAAGCTGAGCGACTGGGCAAGACAATAGATCGCTTAATTTCTGACACAAGCACCATCATAACAGAGGCAAGAATTTACGTAGCTAATGGGGACCTGTTTGGACTGATGGATGAGGAAGACGATGGCAGCAGAATACGTGAGCATGAGCTTCTCTACCGGATCAATGCGCAGATGAAGGCGTTCAGGAAAGAGCTCCAGACTTTCATCGACAGACTTGAAGTTCCAAAGTCTTCAGATGATCGAAGTGCAGACGAACCTTTGTCAGTGAGTCAGGTAGACTTTTACTTATTACGGCCTACAGGTAAAAAGGCTTGGCCAAATGAATTAAGCCTAAAATTTGATGTATGGCATATTAAAATTCTTACACTAAACTGTGGACAAAAGTCTCTATTTCTTAAATTACTTAAAATCCTCATTTGGCCATATGAAACCTTGTTCTACCAAGGGGCCTACTCATGAACAGTGAATAAATCTGGTCTGCATGAATTTAAAAGAATTATACTCTAGGTATAATAGAGAATATAATGTACTGTAGGAGGTGAAAGATTTTACTCCTTCTTCTGGCTTTGCAGCTGCATTTGCCAGAGTTGTGCCTTCTAAAGCAGTGTATGATAGTATTTTTGGCACATAAATGAGCATGGTTATTTTCTTGGTGGTTGGGTACCTGCTAAATGAATAAAACCAAAATGTATTAATTTTAAACAGGAGGAAGCATACAATTTCCAAAATTATAAAGAATATGACAAACCACGGAGAAAAATAAACCATGAAAAATTATAAAGTCACAGAGCCACACAGTAGTGTGTGAATATTGGAATTGCTGTAACTGGTTGTATCTTTTGTTAAAAGGCTGTGGGTCACTGCTTACATGCAACAGTGACTAGCGTCTTGTATGCAGTTCTTTTTTATTCTTCTCTCATCCTCTAAGGAAAGAGCCAACGAGCATCCTGCATGTGACGTGCAGAGTTGTTCCAAAGAGGTTTTGGGGAGCAAATTCCTTGCTGACTCAAGATCTTCTGCCATGAAAAATGAAAATTACCTACCCTTATCTTATATTGCAGTCCTATAGTTGGCAAATGCTGTTATTGCTCACGGTATTATCCAGATGTTTTAGTAAGTCTCTTGCTATGTTAATTTACTTGTGTTGTCCTGCTAGTTTACAGTCAAAGTAGTTACCAGGTGAAGCTGAAAGCTATTATTTCTTATCCGTATGCTGACTAATTAGTCTTTTGTTTCCTTGTATCAGAAAGTCACAGACGCAGTGAGTTTGAAGTTAATCAATTACTATACATGTACTGCATGAAATCAAACAGAAAAGACATTTGGCATGCTCACTTTCTGATTTAGCAATACCTCTGAGCTTGTAGAGCTCCCATTAACTTAGAGGCAGAGCACTGCATGGGCTCATACAAATTTAAAGCAATCTAATTGGTCTGAACAAATAACAGTAATAATTAAATTTGGCATTTCAAGGTTTGACCATGCAGAACTCCTACTGATGTCAATGGGAGATGGGCACTTGGTCCCTCCACAAGCATAGTCTGATTCACTATTTATTTTGTTAAAACTTTGGACTTGCTATTCCATTAATTGACTGTTCTCTTTGTCTTTGTATTTACTTTCCCAGATGTTCCAGCCTATCATTTTACTTATTCTCATCCTTGTATTATTTTCATCCCTTTCATACACAACAATATTTAAACTTGTCTTCCTTTTTACACTGTTTTTTGTACTGTAAACCATTCATCATTTACTGTTCATTGTAGTATTATTTTCAGTTTGTTTATTTTGTCCACCCTCCAAGATAAGACGTGCAAGAGACATAGTTTCTGTAATAGCCACTGCTGTAAAAACACTGAAGACTACTTGTTTGCCAAACCTAAACCAAACCCCAAAAAACTGCAAAAAAACACTAAAAATCACCCAGTTGAATAGAAAGACTGCTCATCACAGTGTTCCAGGTAAGCAAACAGAGAAGAATATTTTTCACTTTGCCTACTTTTTATCATTTTTGAATAAAATATTCTTAAGTGTCTGGAACCAATTTAATATTCATTAATTTGTACCAAATCAGAAGCAAAAGAGAAATATGCAGAGTGGGTGTGAAGAGTCTTCCCACTCTCAGAAAAATTTCGTATTCTAGCCACCTATGAATAGTGAAACCACATTTGATGTGTGTTCTGCAATTATATTTCACAGCCTGTATATATTTTGTCTGGTTTTGATGATAATACTTTTCAGCACTGTATTAAATGTATTAGACACCAGGGAGGGACAAAACGAGAATGGAGATAGGACACTCTGGTGTGGAAATGTGGCAAGGAGCTGGAGCCCTGAGAATGAGATACACAAGGAGGAGGTATCAGAGCAGGCAAGGATTCTTCTGAGAGATGTAGGCTGTCTGCATTGCGTGTGTGCTCTAGAAAGGTGGTCACAATACAGTCTGAACTGAAGATGGTGAAGTCACCTTCTCTGATGCCAATTATCTTTTCCTAGCAACCTACTTCATTAGATAACATTTTCTCATGTACTCTGTAGCTACCAGGGCTCTGGATTCTCTCCCTCCAGTTTGGGAATGAAGGAACACAGTAACTCTTGGCCAGCTGAGTGACCCTTGTTTAACCATGTGGGTGGTGGTGAGCAACCATAGGTAGGGAGGCTTGTGTGCATCATCAGTCACTGAATATTTCTGTCTTGACTACAAGAGGCTGCACAGAGAGCAGAAGCCACTCATGATCTTCCTATAACGCCGAACATAGGCAGTTACTACAAACACAAGATCTTCCACTATGAAAACCTCATTTGAAGTGCCCCAGTGGAGCTCAGTTTTATCTATTTTTTTTTCAACCTGTGTTGAAACCAGAGTCACACAAACTTGAATTCTCCAAAGTTGATCATGTACAAGTGAGTGTATTAATTAAAGTCTTGTGCAGATGCCTTAATAAAGGATCTAGTAATAAGTGGTAGTGAATAAAGCAGCTGCTTTTATAGCTGGCAATAAGGATTTCCTTTCCATGGCAGCACTGTTCACTTAACCTGTTCATATGTGAGAAGGGTTCACCTCCGTGCCTCTCTCCAACTAATCAGAATCCTGCCAAGGGCTGTAGCCCACTACCTGAAATAGCAGAGACAATGTCTTTAGAGAAACCCCTTATAGGTAAGCTGAGGTTGGACAATAGAATTTATTTTACAAGAACAAAAAAGATAGTAAACTTACTACTTTCAGTATTAAACAAAACTCTTAGTTTTCTCCGTATTTGTCTAGCTCTCCTGTGTACTCTCTGCAGGTGTAGTAACACTGATCAGTTAAATCACTTAACCTTAATTTAATGCAAATACTTACTCCTATCAGGGGATATTGTTGTTCTTATTTATTTTGTAGTTATCAAGATATGGGTAAAAGAAATGATAGTCAACATGTAAGTAAAGAGATTAATTGATAACTTCATCTGGTGTCCTGTTTAAAGAGAAAGTCAGGCCCAGGGGAACTTTGAAGAGTTTCTAAGAAGCTCTAATTTATGCTCAGTTGCCTAAAAGTTAAGTTACACATATTAGAAACTATTACAGCAAGATATGGTCAGTCAAAACCTACCTTCATAATGAATTTCTGTAACCTTAAAGATAGTTCTCAAATCACTGAGCAAAGGCCTTTTTGCTGCTTTTGTCACAGTCAGATTTTGCAGCAACTGTCTGAGAAATTCTGTTGTTTTTTTTTTTCTCTTGGCTTTGCCATTTGGATATTAAAATATAATAGTTCTAGGCTTCAGCTTGTCGTATTAAATCTTAGAGCAAGACCGACTTTTTGAGTTTCTTTTTGTTTTACTGTTGCCCCTGGGAGAAGAAAAGATTTTTTTTTTTTCTTAAATGTTAGAGGCTCAGTCCCATAAAGGATGAAAAATCATGCTCAAACCTGATCTGAAGTTCTGGGCTCAGGTTTTAACCTATACTTTTTTATGCCTTTCTCAGCCTTGTATGTAGTCAAGATGATTAGAGAGAGCTTGCTTTACACTGAGTGGATCAGTAACTGCTACTGTAAAACAGTAGGAAAGTTTAATACACTGAATTTATACATTGAGTATATCTTGGAAATAACTTGGAAAAAAATTGCGTCTTTCTCAGAAATCAGAAAAGTAACCATGAACCTATTGAGTCAAGAGGCCGAGAAATCCTCTGCACAGAACTGGCAATTATAACCCCACTGACTAGTCACAGTGATTTTTGTTTCATGTAGTTTTAGATTTCCTTTACGTGAATTGGACTCCTCATCCTAATTCTGTCAGGCATCAAGAAAGCCAGTCAACGTTGAGACTTCTGGGGACATTTAGGGAGCTGTTGTAGAGGCTACAATCTGAAATTAAAGGATCCTGAAGCATCCAAAATCATTTTAGAAGGTCCCCACAGTCTTTGAATCTGCGATGAGCAAGAACAGTGAGGACCTCTGCAAACCTCAGTGCAGAGAAGGAACTACAGAGAAGGAGCTGGGGTTATTTAGCCTAGAGAAAAGGAGGCTCAGGGGAAACCTTATCGCACTCTACAACTACCTCAAACAAGGTTGTAGCAGGGTGGGCATCGGCCTTTCCTCCCAAGCAGCAAGTGATAGGACAAGAGAAAATGGCCTTAAGTTGTGCTGGGGAGGGGGGGGTTAGGTTCGATATTAGGAAAAAACTTTTCACTGGAAGGGTTGTGAGGCATTAGAATGGGCAGCCTAGGGAAGTGGTTGTGTCACCATCCCTGGAGATTTTCAAAAGAAGTGTAAGATGTGTTGCTTAGGGACATAGTTTAATGGTAGACTTGTCAGTGCTAGGTTAACTGTTGGACTTGATGATCTTGGAGGTCTTTTCCAGCCCATATGATTCTATGAAATAAAATGCATTCTTCATGTGCTGCACTCAGCTTGAAGGGAGTGATCAGAGCTGCTTAACTTTCACACTGGATATTGCAGAGAAATTCACAGCCCTCCATTTTTCACTATTTCAGAAGCCTCTGAGAAAGCTGATAAAATCAGTATGGACCTATAGCCAGAAGATAACATCTAGCCAAAAAAATAAGAGTTCTGTGCTTTGCTAAATTGAAATAGCTTGGTCTCACAAAGAAATGTGACAGTTACACTTGCCAAGAAAGGCTGCAGATTTTCTCCTCTCAGTTATTGGCCTGGTGGGCAAAGTTCACCTCAGAGGTGAGCGGATAAATGCAGTTGAACACGTCCGCATCCTCTAGCAGGAGTGCGTGGGAGTCAGACAGAGAAGAGCCAGACAGCACACTGCTGATTCATTAACTTGTCTGCCGCACAGCACCTAATTCTGAAGAGCAGTAATAAGAAGAAAATAAGATTTCGCTTTTATGTGGCAACAAGCCAGATATGCCACATTACCTATCACTTAAAATCTCAGTTATACCTATAGAGATTCACAAATCCCCTTCTGGAAGCAAAGAAGTGCTTCTTAGACCATGCTGCAATAGCGGAACACAGTGGGTATCGCAGACTAAAGAAATGTTTATTGTTGCTCTCTAAAACCCATGATGAGAGGAAGCTAAATTAACCCAAATTTATACATGTTTCTTCAAGTGAAAGGAAAGCGCTTCTACAATAAAGCATAGATTCTCCCTAAGTAGGATTAATATTTTGAAGTCTTCTTTTATAGCATAAAACTTGGATGTTAAGGAAGTCAATGTGCACCATAAAGCTAACCAACCTTTGTATGAAGTATGTTTCCTCTCACAGATCACCACTGCAGTTACCCTGTGCAAGTCTCCCCAAGTCATTTCATCAGTTGATGAAATGCAGTTCCTTTGAAGCACAGCATAGGAGTTGCGCAAGTATGCAGTCCTATAAAACTGAGAGATACAGTATCTACTGCTGCTAATAGGGCTATTAAAATGAATTTGGTAACACAGTATGGTAGGGAGTAAATGTTAGAAATCTGATTTAAAAGTGCACAGAAAAGCTGTACAACCTTTTGCTGAAGGGGATGTAATTAAGCAACATGTTTTAAATGGGTGCAGGAGTTTCATTCTGTGGATACAACTAATGCGAAGCTGAATTTCGGCTGGATGCTGGGATTAATATTCTGTTCTTGCAAAAAACTTTACTAAATTTCAGCCCCAAGATAGCCTTATTTCTGCATTTCTCTGAAATATTAAATTTCTGTTTCCTGTGTTCCCAGGGAATTCGTTCCACATTCTTTCAGAAAGAAGAGATCTTGCATATGTAGATCTAATTCTGATATTTTTACATTTGTATAAATTGGAAGTAAATCAGATGAATTTTTATATCACTTAGAATATAGATGCATTTTTTACTTCACTGCAAACAGAGAAATACAATTAATTTTCTTTCCTATTTCGAGTCAGCTCTGAATACCCTGAGAAAATACCTCTACAAATATTTTCTTTATTCTTACTGAAAAATTCCCATGATACTAGAAAGATCATCTTCTCCAGGATCAGTGATATTTCTTTCAACCAGAAATATCCATGCCTGAAGCTCCAGTTAGAGAGAGAATAAGTGTCTGCTGACACATGTCACCAGTGCTTCAGAATCAAAACCAGAAGAGAGCAGGTGCTATAGTGCAGAAACATGCCTGGCAGTCGGAAAAAAGAAAATTGCCAAAAACATGGCTGTCTAAATATGTGTTATAAAAAGAGATGAACTGCACATGAACTTTGGGTGTTGTTTACAAAAACAAGCAGAGCTTTAGGATATTAGATGTCCTTCCCCTTAATCACCGCAGAATTTGATAGGTGAGTAGGAGACTTCTAAAGGCATCAGTGTCAGGGGCCCAGCTCCCATTGGCTTACATTTCTGTCTCTGATTTAATGCCGAGGGAAGTGATATTCAAACCCAACTTTTGCCATTACACATGCAGTTGCCTATGGGGAAAATTACAGTGGCTCTATTTAAAGTAAACATCTAAAGTATCTGCCACCGATTTCCAATGTACCCTTGGAGAACTGGCATGACATAACACTTTGTTGGCTCTGTTTCTCCGTTAAGACAGATGTGATTGCAGAAGTGCACAATGGTTAGAGGAGGCAGAATTTGTACTGCTTTCTGCCCATTTCCTGAGATATATCCACAGCTGAGATGTATTTGCCGAAATTATTGAGGTGTAAATTGTAACATTTCAGGGATCCGATGTAGTGGTTGGGCTGATTGCAGCGGCAGCAGTGCTGTTCTTCCCTCCTCTTACCCACTTGATGCTGACGGAACAACATGGGTGTGCTGTCACCAAGCTAGCAGAGCAGAACTAAAGGTGCTCTGAAATGGTCTTGGGCACAGACTTATCCACAGCACACACTGAGTATGTAATCAGATTAGAGCCCATGCTGAAACTCGCCCTCTTTTGTCTTCAGTCTTGCACGATGAAGAGAAATTTAGCAGAGGAGCGGATTAAAATGCCCTTGCGCTTGTTCTGCTGAAGTGCTGACTTCTAACAGGAGCTGAGCTGATACCAGGCATGGACAAAGTGCACTTTGCCTATGGAAGGAGCGTGTCAGAATTAATCAACCTACAATGGCCTTCCTGCTTATTTTGCCTGTACCAGAGCCCAGAAAGCCACATTTGCTGCTTTTTCTGGTGATACTGAAGGATGGACAGTTTCTGTTGGATGAATTTTACCCCAGAGCAAAAGCCATTACTGCTCCACTTAGGGGTGTGAGGAGCAATGAGCCCAGGTTTTAATAGCTCACTTTGTGGGGTTTTGTTGTTGTTTTTTTTTATCCTAACTTTGCTCTGCCTTTCCCGTATTAGAAGTTTAACATGGCCATTTGACTCATGCACAGAAGCATTTAGTTTTCCCTATCCAGCCTTGAGCTGTCTCTGAACTGTCCTTCCAGTGCTATGTGTAGGTCAGGAAATTTTCTGTCTCCAAGTGTCATCCTACAAAATAGTGTGAGTGAAATAAAGCTTGTGGCCATCCAGGACAGCAGTTCTGCCTGGCTTCCATGCGGGTTTAACTTCAGGGAGCCCAGGATACGAGGGAGCAGAGCTCCTTCATGGTCCTCACGAATGAAGCCCTCTGTCTCCTTAGTGAAAGCCAAGCACCTACACCCTCATGCAGATCCCCCCATCTCAGCAAAGGTCAGACGTGAAGCTGCAGTGTCACCTGGAGAGCCCCACTCAACTGAGTGGGGTCCAGCTACACATGAGTCCCTCAGTCTCACACATTTCTAATTCCTCTCACTGTCAGAAATGTACGATTTTGCCAGAGTGAAAACTCAAGGCTGTGATTTAGTCCATTGTTTCCTTTGCTTTTGCTGTGCTGTATTTCCAGGACTTCTCATAGCAAGATAAGGGATGTTGAGTTAGCAATATTAAATACACAAGGATAATAGCCAATTCTGATGGGAAATGTATAGAAAGAAAAAAAAAAAGGAAAAAAAAACCTTCATATTGTCTCCATTTGCAGGGGTGCAGCTGTGCCGGCTGCAGGGAGGAGCTGCACTGTGGCACCCAGCCTCCAGCTGCGTGCTCCGTTCTGCCCCCAGGCATTCAGCTTTGCTGCCAGCCATGGCAGCTGGCCTGCTTGGAAGTAACCTCCTCAAACAAGTCACACTTTTGCTTTGTGAACGGGAAAACTGTAATTCCTCAGCAGTTAGAGGCTGAGGATTTTCTCCAGGAACATTCAGTCTCATACTTGGGGATCTTTGTTTGGTTTTAGATTGTCCGTAAAATTTTCACAAATGGCCCAAGTCCCATTATTTATGTTATGTGGGGACAGAATAAGCACCCAAGTAATGTGTTTGCTTAGACTTACAGCTAGACCATATAAGGAGAAAAAATGTGTTTTCCCTGAAACCTGCTTTAGTATTTACTATAAAATGCACCCAGACCTAAAATCTTTGTGCTGTGTGTAGATTTTATCACACATGCATCTTATTGTCCTGAGGAGGGGGGTGCTGACTGAGCAAGGAGGTGTGAATCCTCATATCATGTCCTCCGTCTCGCAGATCCTCTTGTCATCAGCTGCCCTGCCCACAAAAATATACATCACCTCTGCTTGGTGCATTTGAAGACAAACATCTGATGGGTCAATTTGCCCAGAATTTTATGCTCCCTTAGGCAGGTACGTGGTGGCACCTCTCAGGGCCCACACGGGGACAAACGCTCCCTGAAATGTGAGTTTTCTGGCTGTGGCTGTTCCCAATCACTGCCCACAGGCACAAGTAGCCGGTGGGTCAGCAGTACGTGTGCGCAGCGCTGCCTGGGGTCTCCCTGGCCGTGCCGCAGGAGAGCAGTATGACACGTGCGGCAGTGCAGGTGCGGTGGTCAGCAGGGAGGCAAGGAGCCAGCCAGAGCTCCTCGTGCTGCAGAGTGGCTTCAGGGTTTCCTGCAAGCTTTCACTTTCTTGGTCATTCTTGTCACACTCTCCTTCCCCTTTCCATGTCCCTTCCTGTGCCGACACTTGCTGTGGGCACTCCCAGTGTTTTACGTCCAGGCTGAGGTGCTTTTGGAGCTTCCTTGCTAGCCGTATGCCAGGGATGAATTTCCCTGTGCAAAGGAGATTCCGTTGGCTTTCAAGCACTTTGCTGAAACAAAAAGTATCTTAACAGACCAGGGAATCTGATCCAGAAAGCTTATAAAGTAGCAGGAATATTTGGGCATATCCCAAAGAAACCATTATCACCATTCCCAGAATGCGGGACAGTCGGATTACACAATGCCCAGTAATTCTGCACTTTGTAAGTGATAGTATATGAACGCAGAAAAAGATTTTAGGGAGGAGTCGTTTGCTTTTAGCTCTTTAAGATAGCTATTAACCAACTAAACTGCTTCTTTAAACAAACTCCCTTTACAAAGCACTTTATGAGGGTCAAATTGCAAAGCTCAAAATGATCGTACTAAAAAATATAACCGTGGAAACTGGGTCTGGGAGACAGAAGAATCTTCCTTCACAACATGGACGCTAATAAAAGAAACCTAAAATTGCCTATTGTCATAACTGTAATGTTAACACTGGCTGCTTTGGCAAGCTTTAAAGACTGGACTGCACTATAAAACCTAAAAATGTCCTGGACTTGGAGTTGTTTACACAAAATATGAGGAGATATAAAGTTACAGAGCTGGGGGTTGGAAGAGATGGCTTTAAAGCCATCCTCCGTGCGCTGACGTCACGTGGAAGCCAGCTGCTGGGATGATGCTGAGCGGAACTGTTTTTCAGTTTGCAAAAGTTGTGGAGTTATTCGAAGAGAGTTGCAAATGCTGCCCCAAGTGAAAGGTTGTGCTTTGCTTAGCTTTCTCGTTTCTTTTCAAGATCAGGATTTGCAGAACTGGATCTCAGCTAGCTACGCGCTTCATTGCTTTCACTGCTGTTTAGAAATGGACTGAAAAACTTCTGAAGGATTTCTTATTCCATGAAAGGTATGGTTATGGTTTATTTGAAATCAGTAGTTTTGAACGGCTTTGAACAGTTAACATAATTTTAAAAAATGCACATTACTAATATGATAAACAGTTATTTAAACATCTCTCTGATGTTTCTATTTATATGTTATATGGTGTTTTATGTATGGTGCACATGTTTTTTTTTCTTAGATAAAGACTCAGAATTAGTTTAGTCAATTTCTTTAGTGCAAGCACAGATATATCAACAGAACAGGGATGACAGGTATCATATGAGCACTGGAGTTTCTGTTTCCTTCTTTCTCTTTTCCTCACTTTCTCTGTTTTCTCATTTTCTCTCTCCTCCTTCCTTCCCCCTCCCCTTGCCCCTTTCTCTCTCTCTCTTTCTCTCTCTCTAATGTAGTTTCTTTCCAAGTATAAAGTGCACAGTATCGTGGCACCTGACTCTCTTTTATAATTGAACAAATAAATTACTTTATGGTTTCTTTAGTCGTCCAAAATATAGCACCTTGTTGGAAATATCATTTAATTGCTTTTTTTTTTTTTTTGTAAAATCAGTGGAAGTTTTGTGTATCTGAATGGTCATGCACATCCAGTCTAATTAATCTCTGTTGAAAAATAACGTCTCCTCAGCTGATGTCACTGCAGATTATTTTACGAAGTTAGTAGAGGTTGATTTCAAACTGTTCTGCATTTTTAATTGGTAGATGAAAAAGACACAGTTAAGACGTGGGGGAATAGTAACAGTAATGTCAAATAATAACTTAAAACATTTTTTTTTGCTTGAAAGGAGGGAGGGCTAAAGGAAAATTAAGGGAAAACACAGCTGATGTAGACAAAATTGATTATTTGTTTGAAGCTGATTGCTGCAATGAGCTTCTGACCTTGTCTAGGACATGCAGAACGTGCCAATACTGCAAGAGCACAGATACTGCTCTGATCCACACAGCAGATGAAAAGGTGTAATTTTTCATCCCTTTGTGTTGCTTAAGCCATATGCAATATTCCTCAGGATATCTGGGTACACCATACAGAGAGAGGATATACTACCTGAACTACACATGGGATTTTATTGCTAGTACGGAATAAAATAATCAAGCAAACAAACAAACAATAAACAAAGACCAAGAAAAAAAGGGAATAGAGCCACAGAAACAGGAGTTAAAACTATCTGAGGAAATTACCCACTGTACAATAGCAGAAGTTTTCTTCTCAGAGTTTATGTCAAGAGGATATCAGAGAAACATAAGAAGCAATACAAGGTTTTTGTGGATCTTAGAGCTACAAGTAACTGTCTGTAACTTCTGTCGCTAAGCTCTTCACCTCTTCCAAGACTTGATTGCATTTTGATCATCTCGGGTTCTTTTTATAATTACAGTCTCATATGAAACAGCTTGTAAATTGTTAAGATGAATGCAAATGTAACAAAAGTAGTTCCCAGCACAAAGAAACCACCAGGGGCTTTTTTAATGATATATGCATGCTTGAAAGGAGTACACATCTATTCTTATGTGTGTATATATATATATATATATATATGATGTATAGTCTTGAGTTTCTTACTAGTAATATGCTGCCAATTGAAGCATGGCCATTGGTACTTACAGTACACTGGCAAAATCACCACTTCTGCAAGATATATACGGATTCTTTCTGCCTCTCTAGTTCATAACTTTACAGTGCTTGCACATTTCTGTTTCTTTCTGACACGTATTTAAAGGACTCCAGTGGAGTAGAGTAACTAGGGAGGTGACTTTTGTTTATTTCTCTGAGGTGTCTTGAGAAATAAAGGCATAAATGCAGCCAAAAAAAGAAAAAAAAAAAAGACTACTAAAAGTTATGACCTTTGAACTAACGAAGTGAGGAAGTATTGAAGCAGTTATAAAGTTATTTAACAAGAAGTGCTTAGATTGCAACAGATCTTGTTTTTTTTTTTTTTGTAAGTTGTTTTAAGATTTTTTTTGTTGCTTTGTTGTTGTGAGAATTTTTTTGTAAGTTGTTTTTGGTCAACACTTAGTGAAGTTTGGCACAAAGCTTTGGCCTGAAGAGCTGCAGTCTCTATAGCCTGGCCACCTTCCCTAAGAAGCCACAACCGAGCCAGTGCTTGACCTCTTTCGTGGTGAGAAGGCTGTGTTGTCTTTGAGCAGCTCTTAATTTCAGGAAGTTTTATGTGTTTGTAAAACTGCCCCACACATTTTTAGGCAGGTGGAAGAAGAAGGGCCTGAAATCTGTTCGTAAATAGTTGAGGGACAGATTGCCGTTTCAGAGCTCTTAGGCAGGTGTGAGCCAAAGACTGAAAGAGTAAGCTCCAGTACCAGGTTATGTGATGGCTTGGTTACACTGTTGTGAAACAGGCTAGCAGAGATGTCTGGAAAATAGCTAGTTTACTCTCTCAGTCTTCAATCCCAACCTGTTTGGGGGTAAATGGTTCTGCAGCCCCGGGGTTAGGTTTGGGCCCAAGATGGCTGTCAGGTGGGAGATGCTGTAGGAGGCCTTCCTCTGACACAAAGACACCGGGCTCAGCAGAGCTCTCTGCTCACTTGCTGATGAAAGAAGCTGACTCCAAGTTTGGCATCAGCTTACCAGTCAGCTGAAATAATGCAGACACTGGTAAGCACTGATTATATAGTAGCCACAGCTGAATCAACAAGACTTGCCCAATAAAATACGGGATGAAGAAGAACTGTGTGAAGCTCAAGGGTGAATTTTCACTACATCAAAGAAAATGTGGGCGGTAAAATGGGCTATTCCTGTGAGCTGACAATCACTGACTGTCAGTCAGGGAAATGGACAAATTCCAGTAACATAAACTAGGGCTTACCTCTAGTTAACTCTCTGATAAGCCATTTGCCTAGCTGTACACTTGGTTTCTGGCGGGAGACCAAGGCAATGCAGAGGCATTTTGTGACTAGAAGTGAATTCCAGGTCCACCTAACTAACACAACAGCATGCCTTGAGAGACAAAGTTAACAACTCAAGCATCACTGTGTATGTACCAGCTATTATACCACAGAATCCACTGTAACTGAATGAATGAATGTTACTTCGGCCTAGCTGGCATAGTAAGTGTGCTGACGGTAGTGGAGTTTCCATTGTAAGCCTAACAAAGCAGGAGGAATATCAGGCCCAGTAAATCTGTAACTGTTTTGCTCCAATGTCAAATGAGCAGATCCAAAATATTTCTTTTAAAATATGTGTTTAGTAGTTCTATTAATATTTTTTCATTCACACATACAAGGAAACCAAAGAGTTCTGAAGAGGATTGAGAAACTGAAGCACAAATGAGTGAAATATTCTGAGCAAGGTTTTGAAATAAATTTAAGTTAGTGCTCTTGGAAAACAGTTTCCAGTTTTCTTTGTGCTGGTCCTAGAACTAACATTTATAGATGTAGATTCGTGAATCCGAAATACATGAACTCTTTAGAGTGACCTACAGTCAGAATGATGCTTTATGCTATGTGTGTGTTTGTTACCTAATACTTGCTTTTCTCTTGACTTTTCCTTTGTGTGTTCTAAAGCATTCGTATAGCCATGAGAACTTTCTTCTCATGTATCGTTTACTGTCTTAACTGCTGAAAGAATGTCATAGTATTTTCCATGCTAAATGCATGTGTGAAAGGAGTGAGTCAGCAAACATGATACCTTTACACCTGCAGTTGTCTTTTGAACAAATGTAAATATAGCTTTCACCCTCAAGGGCAGACCTCACAGGATCCCAAGGTCCAGAAGTGCCATTCAGTATCACATAGACTTGAATTTCATTGAAAGCATGTTTATAGTGAGGAGTAACAACAAAGATGTGAAGTGGCCATGGTACACAGCCTGTTGCGGCAGACAATGGTGAATCCTGTGATGCCAGCTGTGCATCCCTCCTCTTTTCAGATTGGGCCTGTCTATCCGTAGGTTTGTGTCTTATAACGCTTAGTTCTTCATCTTCCAGCCATACTGCAGATATATATCATGCAATCTTGTGCTGCTCTCTTCTGCAAGTGCATTTCCATTAATTATTTGGTTGGTTTTTTTTGCTTGTTTGTTTTTTCTGGAAGCTAGATTTAGACAAGTAAGACTTATTCTGATAAACTTTCAGGAAACATTCAGGGAAGAAAGAAAAAAGCAGAGCTATCTTGTTGCTGTTACACAGACTGTAACCATGGACCTGCGTAAACAACTGGAGAATACAGAGAGGAACTGGAATAAGGAGAAGATGGAGCTGCTGGAGAGATTTGACAATGAAAGGAAAGAATGGGAATGTCAATGGAAGGTCATGCAGAAGAAAATTGAAGAGGTACTTTTAAACAAATCTCTGAACACTGACATTTTTACTTAAGTCTTTTCAATGACTAGAGGTCACTTCGATTTATTTTTCTCTGAGTTATATCCTATCTCCTATCTGTCACTGGGATTTTGTAATAGCTGATGGTAGGATATGAAGCCTGGGGTTAATCAGTATTTGTAATTGTTCATTTAATACTCACAAATACGATGTAGGAGGTTAAATGTAACTAATGTAACTCTGTCAAGTTTGCTGTATTGTTGGCTATATATACTGCTGCCAGTTCTTCTGGCCATGAGCCACAGTGCTCATTTTATACATGTTCAGACATGCTGAACAGATCTGCATGTATGGGGTTTAGGAAAATGCATATTTAGTAACAAAAAAATCTAGGTATCGTAATTCTCTGGCCAAAAAAAAAAATGGGGGGGGGGGAGTTACATGGCACAGGTCTGTTAGGATAAACGGTAATGTTAAAAAAAATGTAATACATCAAACGCTGTATGATGCAGAACTTTTCTGGCTAGAACCTGCTCCATTTATGGACAGCATTTAGTAGAGAAAACGGCTACAATAAATAGTATGAAAGCCCTGACACCACTTGTGTTTACACATACTAACAAATACTCACTCTGTGCCATTTCTAAGGCATCTCCTTCCAGAAATAGTTTAGGTAATTTTTTGTTACTCTTTTATCTCCAAATTGTCACTTCAACAGAACCCTCTGACACCCTGAAATGCATAAATGGAATCTGCTTTGGCAACATACAGAGACAAGTTTTTTCATCATTGAGCTTTCCACATTTTTCATGCTAATATACACACGGAGTAGTTTTGCTTGCTCTCTGCCAACACCTCCCTGTGGCTGAGCAGCACAGGAATGTATGGCAGAGACTGCTTACAAGGAAGTATGAGAAGGAAAATGAATTGCAGCCATATACTGCCCTCAGCATGCAACATAACTCCATAATGTCAGCTCTCCCCTATATTACCTACAATTTTTACAGACTTTGGTGTGACAGTCTCTGCTGCATTTTGTCCTTTGTGTTAAGACATTTCTTTGCTGTCTTACCTAATTTCACCACCGAAGTGAGGGGGCTTCAAAAGTTAGTAATGTGGTCTGTGTATGTAGTTGAAAATAAGCTTGTTAGGTTTATGACCTGTTTTGGAATGACAGTAATGTGTTGTGAAAAGGTATTCTGATAATTAGTAGTCCTGACAATGGCAGTGAAGGCCATGTTTGTTCAATGTTTTTTATTAGCATATGGATTACGAAAATGTGACAGAGACAGAAAAAGAGATAAAGAATGGAATGGAGCTGAAGAGAATGGATGAGGCAAATAGCTGCGTACTACAGGACCAGACAAAACTAGAGATGATACCCCAAATTTATTGGTATCCTAATGTCCCTTTTTAAGCTATGTCTATAACTAGCTACCTTTGATATCAGTTGCCTGATGTTTCTTCACTAAAAGCCACAAGGGTGGAGAAAAGGGGAGATGCCTTTTAAATGCCATCATCTGTAGAAGGTTTTCCTCAACAAAACTTGTGCTACCTTATCAGCTTGTAATTTCATTTGGTAGTTTTCTCTAGCCCACTAAATACTAACTTGGTTCGTGGATTCCTCCAGGAAGACCTATGTGATTTAGGAGATTGTATTGCTAAGTTACGAGGTAGTATCCTTCCTTCTTGTTGCTGTGCTGAACCCATATGAGGCTGTCATTTCTTGGAAATTACAAAGTTTAGTCCTCAGGTTTCATGAGCAGCTGGGCTTTGTGAGTGAATTTGAGAGTTTAGGATGAGGTCAAGTGTCAAGTCTCTGAACATGAGAACACTTCAGATCCACAGCACTACCCGTGAAATGTCCACGTTCTTCATGTTGTCATTCTTTTTCACTGTCCTTCCAAAAGCTGTTGGGTTGGCCTTACACACTGTGAGAGAGCAGGCAGATGGCTGTCCAGAGGTGCTTGCTTTGTGCTTTCTTCATAAGAGCAAGTTAACAATGAATGTTTATAAAGAGCCATGGTATTCTTGGCACAAGAAATGATACTGTAAGCAGAAGAGGTTTTTATGATGTTGCTGTTTTTTCTACTTTATAATTTGTCAAAGTTCCCTGGTTTTGATGTGCTGGGTAACAGGAACTAACACCTTTTCATTTACTAATAAAGCTACTGGTTCTTAGCAGACAGTGTGAAAGAAAATATGGGGGTGACAGCACATTGCCAAATAATGCCATTCTGGACTTATCACTAAGTCATAGAGAAGAGTGCTGTGATTTAATAGAAAGTTCTATTTTTTTTTCAGCTTTACCAAGAGGTAAAACTTAGAAGGGAGAACAGTATGAATGTCCATGATAATAAGGCCATTCAGAGCAAGATGCTGCAGCTGTCCATGCATTCCCCTACTTCAGAAGAGAGTGACACAGTGGAGCTGAACTATCAACACAATGTGGTAAATGACAGGATGGAAAAAGGGAGTTTGCTCAGTAAAACAGGACCTGAATGTAAAGAAACCAGAGCCAAGAGCAAGAACAATATTTTGCTAATGGACAATTTGGCCTTTGAGAACCACGAGGAACCTGAAGACAGTATCAGCATCAGAACTTCCAAGAAAAATGCTAAGAATTATATTGGTGATCTCAATGTAGTAAGTAAAGTCTAGCATGTTTCAGTTACAAGGGTGAGGAAAATGCTGAGAGCTTTGGCCTGCCAGGGTTAACCTAAAGAACTGATCTTCCAGATTTTATTTTTACAGACATTTTATTTCCTCTATTTCCTGCTCAGTTTGCCATTGTTGTGTGTCTTCCCACTGTTTAAATGTGTTAACAGCATGCACTTTACATCAATTCCTAACCTGGGGGCATTTTAATATCTTTCGCTTTGCTAATTCCCTTTGCTGTGAATCTTAAATTCAAATCACCACAAGTTTCAAAATAATTCTGGAGATACCATTTAAAGGCTTATGTTAAAAGACTATTCTTATATTTACAAAGGCTCTAAAAGAACTTGCCAGAGTTAGTGAAGAATTATGCAGCTATCAAGAGGAAATTCGAAAGAAGTCAAACCACAGAAGGTAAAAACATATTTGGACTCTTTATCTTAGAGGAAGAAAATTAATAATAAAGCTGTGTTCCTGTTCACTTTGAAGGGAGGTTTGCTCTTGAATTGATTAGCAGCTGAGCAGTTTCTATCCTCTCAGTCTTTCAGTGCATAAAACTTTCAAATTAAATTTGCTGAAATATAATAAAAGGCCATTTTTTACTAGAAGAATTGAGTTTATCTGTAGAAACTACAAAATGAGATAAGTACTTGTATGAGATGACATTGTATGTGTGTTTCTAATGGCTTTATAGAGGTTTGGGGAAGTAAATAGATATTTCTCTTTGCCCTGGTGCTGTTTCCATGCAGTTCTGTACAATGCTGTATGGGTATATTAGGCTGGGAGGTTTCTTACATAAAACCCAGATTTAGCCTTAAATGTTGGAGATATGTCAGGGAATTACAATCCAAGACTGCAAAGAAAGCAAGAGAAGGAAGAGCAACCCTACATCTGTATGAATGGAAAGATGGTAAACCACACCCTGAAAAGTACAGTAAATGAATATTCCACAATCTGTTAAAAATTCAATGCTCGTGGTCTCCTTTAGGAAGCTAAACACCAGATTTCCTCTTGAGTTGTGCATAAATGCTCAGAAGGTAAGACTACTCATGGTGTGACGGGGTACACATCATGAAAGAAACTGAGATAGGCTATGTCTAAGCTATGACTGCTGAGCTCCCTAGGAAATCTGCATTGTGGCAAGCTCACATGCACCCAAAGAGCAGAGGGACTCCTTACACTCCTCTATGCAACCATACAGTCAATGTGCTGCCTGTCACTAAGATTTTATTGCAGTTAGGTTAGCATTTGCATCTTTTAAGAAACTAGATTCATAGCTGATGCCTAGTTTCTAATCCAGGCCAAGAAGGGTGATTTTTGAACAGATCTCAAGACACGCTTGTACCATGACGTGTGATGTTAGGAAACCTACACAAGGGATGCACTATGTACTCAGGTTTTCCTCATTCAGCTCATAGTTAGGTAGACTCTCACTGGAGTCATTAAAGCTCACAAGATGCCACTATCCTTGCTATAGGACAGTTAAGAAAACAACTAGTCATCTAACTATCTATCACTAAAAACTCAGACAAATAATTTTAGTGTCAAGAGAAAGGAACACAAAATTCCCTGGGTTGAGCTTTCTTCAAATTCTTCACGTATTTTTCAAATAAGTTGTGTGTATCAGCTGCAGCAAAACCCCTCCCAAATCCTTTTAAGTAGCCAGCATTAAAACACCTGCTCTCAGAGAGAATGGATCCATGCTGAGGTCCTGAGGGAAAACCCTTATTGCTCATCCCTAAAATACCTCTTCTTTTATGTCCAGAATGAAGTCACTTCCTTTCCTGGGGGAATTTGAAGAAACCCAAAACACAGTTATTCTGCCTGAGATGAACCATGTGTCCAGCAGTGAATCACAGACTTCAGTTGCTTTTGAAACAGAGGAGCATAATAATAGGAAGAATCTGATGAGCTCCACCAAGGGTCTGAAGGACATGTCCTATGGTGGTCTTATTGGTGACAGAGGAGCAGACTTCAGACCTTGGCAAAAGAAAGAAGCTCCACCAGTTCCTCCACGGAGCACTTCTCGACACCTAGCAAACTCACTTTCTGCAGTTGTACAGCTTTCTGAAGCACCTGTGAGAGATCCAGGCATCAAAAGCGCTTGCAAAGTTCAGGACTGTAGGAGTGGAAGGAAACTGGTGAATCCTTTGCCTATAAAACTAAATGAAACTGCAGTGACAAATGAAGGGCAGACTGTGAAAGGTCCTGTGATGGTAACTGCTGCAATACCTGTAACCAAAAATGACTGCAATGTACCAACAAGTTTCTGCCACAACACGTGGGCATATGATGCTGGCAAAGACAGTAAAAGTGAGTCCTCCCCACTGTCATCCCAGAAAAGTTGCTCAGATGGAAATATGGCCCAGAGCAACAAGATGCACCAGAAACAAAATCCCAAGTGTCAAAGCAGTCCTGTTTACAGTAATGACTTTTATGCCCCTGCTGCCCTGCACAGTGATCTTTTGGGAGACTCTAGGTATACTTTGGGAAAGACCCCAATAAATGAAACTTTAGCAGCAAAGATTGATGAGTTTAACCGGACTGTATTTCACACAGATAAACGTAGCAATGCTTTGCAAGAAAACCAGGTGACTCGAACAGCATCAGAAGATCACAAACCCTGCAGCCCACCTTGTGACTCTGCTATTAGCAGGACAGAAACTGTAGATACATCTTGTGTTTCAAATCCTAAATTCTCTGCACCAAAGGAACAAGAAACTAGCAACCCCAGCAAAGCTGTCAGATCAGCAGGGCAACAAAAGCAAGTAAATGGACTTCCAAATACTAGCAGTTATAGACACATGCTTCATGAGCATGACTGGAGACCAAGTAATTTATCCGGTCGCCCGCGCTCAGCTGACTCAAGGTCAAACTATGGCGTTGTTGAAAAGCTTTTGAAAAACTATGAAAAATCCACAGTGACTTCTCCGTGTAATGAAAAACGCTGCAAAGATAAATGGACACGGGCAAACACTGAATCTACTGATGGGGGTTGTGAGACGTTGAGTCAGTATTTAGAAATGCTTCAGATTGAGCAAGGAAAGCAAGAATTTCCGAGGAATTCAGCCAGGCATATTGGGCAGCAACTCAAGCAAGGAAAGGAGAGACAGAAGTTACCAGAGGTAAGGTTCATAAGAATGGCAAGAGCAAAATAGTTCAGCTTTGTACCGAGCTTCAGATTCTAACATGAGGCAAGCTAACATGATAGTGTAAATAATTACATAAAAATAGATACTTTAGGCCAGGATCTGGATGAATCAGGAGGATTTTCTTTGAAGATAATAGAGTTGTAAGAAGGCAGAAGCATGTAAGTAAGCATGACCAGTGAAGATGTGTGCCAGATTCTCCTCTCTGCTGCTGCTGCGTAAAACTAGATTTTAACTGCAGTGCAGTTATTCAAAGACTGAACTAATGAAAATTGCAATCAGATTTTAACTCCCTCCCCTCTTCCTTTAGCTGGCTAGTTGTTTCATAAGACTTCCCAAAAGTCTTAAGCACACTCTGTAATGTCAAAATCTTAGAGGAGACAGGATTCTTCAGTCCTGGGTGCTGCTTGTTTCAGGATTTTCTTTGAACTGCATTTGAAAATGGGTGCTGTAGCTTCCTTAAAGCTTCCAGTAATAAAGTGACCTCCTCTTACTCATGTCTCAGTTCCAGGCTTGTCCTATATATTCAAGAATAGGCTCACAGGAACAGAAGAGTATGGCATAACTAATTAATTTATATTTGGCAGAAATGTATTTGCAAAAGTTTAGAAGTATTATCTTTGCCAACATTCTTTCTTAATGAGAAAAGAAACAGATGTGTTTGTTGTTTTTTTTTTCAAATATAATATAAGTTGCAGGTTTTATGAAAGGCCACAAAGAAAGAAAAATCAGTTTTTCTGAAGAGCTTCTTGGCCAAAGAACACAAATAGACATGCCCCTTAGCATCTCAGAAAAGAGAAGGCAAATGTGTTCAGAGCTGAGAAACTTAAATGGGTTTAGACTGTCAGCTGGTATGCCTTAAACTGTCAAAAATTCACAGACTTCGGTGGAGCCATGTGAATTTAAACAGCTGAGAATCTGACCATATAGATTTTCTACTGCTTGTCTTTATGTCAGCCTTTTGGTGATGCAGCGTCTTGCTTAGCAGAAACACCTTTGCTATAGCATAGAGGAAAACCTCTGATTTCTTTTTTATCCAGTGAAAGTTTGATAGGAAAATGAAATTTCATCAATAAGTATGTAGGGAAGAAATAATGATCAGATAATGGCT
Source organism: Anser brachyrhynchus (assembly GCF_964034855.1). Lineage (NCBI taxonomy): Eukaryota > Metazoa > Chordata > Aves > Anseriformes > Anatidae > Anser > Anser brachyrhynchus. The sequence continues at coordinate 68,799,795 of NC_137696.1, forward strand.
GAATTTACATTGATGTCAGCCAAGAATAACTTTACTAAGCCAATTGGATCATTTTCTCCACTCTAAATTGCTCACACTTTATGTGGCCATTTACGTTGTATAAAGTGTAGGATACTGCCTGGTTAGGGGGTACCATTCTAAGTCCAGCAGCATTCATGTCACAGAGGTATAAAGAGCTACACATGGCATGAGGCACAGAGGAATTTGGTTTATTTTCATTATTTCAGATTTACATCACTGTAGCTAATATCAAAGCCTGTTGTTTTTCTGGTGTATATAAGGCTCTGCATGCAGACATGACACTGCATTAATAAATAAGCATTCTGAATTATTTACCGAGAGTAAACAGCTTCATGCTGTGCTAATGGAAAAAGAGTTCTTAGCGAGATGTGACTGCTGAAATAGGATCTATCAAAAAGTGCTTGAAAGTACATAGACTCCAGTAATGTAAGATGGCATTCTGACTTCTGTGTGTAGAACAGTATACAGAGTTCATTCACAAATCTTCCAAAAAGGAAAAAAAATTAACAGGGAATGTTCAGTTCTGTCTTGCATTAACATTTTGTCCCTTTCCTTGCGTCTGACACTTGTCTCCACATATTTTAAACTGCAACTGATGTGAGAATCCCTATACATAGAAGTAGCTGTTCTTTTGCATTCTGTGCATTGCTGCGTTCCTTTAATAGCTTCAGACCACCTGCTCTGCGGTCACCCCAAATGTCTTCCTACATTCCTATTGCATTCCACAAAAGACTTTTGTGCCCTAACGTGTTAAAGCAAGGAGCTGCCTTTCTGTTGCAGATATCTGTGCCAGCTAAATGTTCAAGTGGGAAGGGTTTCTCCCGACCAGCCCGACCAGCAAATCGACGCTTACCTTCCAGATGGGCATCGAGATCACCGTCAGCACCGCCTGCTGTGAGAAGGACGGCGTACAACTGCTCTGTCTCCTTTCGTTCAGAGACCTCAGTAGTCTGAACCCAGAGATGGGTTGGGTGGTGGTGTGAAAGCTCTGCACCTCGTTGTAACTGTGTTCAACATGTGTCACAGCGACCAGTTCTACCCTGTCCTATCTTGTCCAAGAGTGACCCCATCACATGCCAGACAAAACGTTTTGAATCTTAGGTCATCATCATGGTCTTCAGTGTTTTTATTAAGATGGAACAACTATACCCCTGGTTTTCTTCTTTTTTTTTTTTTTTTTAGTACTAGCTCACAAAGAATTTATTTTGAGTGGCATCTTCCTTAATTTGCCAATCAATTTTGAGTTGGAACAATGTATAGTGCTGTATATTCTGACTCTTCTGCAAACAGCAGAACGTAAAGCTGTATGCATGATCATGTGTTTGTAGGTGCATGTGTTGGACTAGGAAGTATACAGGTCTGTATTTAGAAGAGAAAAACTGTGCTAGTGTTGACATTGAAACTACAACCTATATGCCGACATATATATATATACTTTGTGTTTATTTTAAAAAGTTTGAAATATACAGTCCTGATGACATTTATATTTTGTATATCTTTTACATAGGTTCACAGGTGTAGTATTTAATGTACAAAAACTAAATATGCATTTTTGTGACTGATTGCAGCGATAATGCCTTGCACAATATGTATCTGAAGCAGACTAGCTCGACTGATTTGTCAGTCATGCTTCATGGCATCCTCGTTCAGTTTCCTAACCCTTATGATACTGGGTCAAAATACCCAGACGTATTTTTTCTGAATTAAAATATTATATGATTTGTAATACATTAACCTTTTTCAGCACCAGAGACATTCCTGAAATGACCGAATCCCTTTAAAAAGCTTAAATGTGCCATTATATATATAGCATACTGTAAACACTTCGGTAGTTTCAACTAGCATAACATACAGTTTATGAAGGGAAGATAAGGGTTGTATATGCTCAATTCTGTGAAACTTATTTTTCCTTCTAGCGCTATACTTTGAGGTTTGGCAAAGTCAGAGAACAATGGACTTGTTTACTTTCACTCAAGGCAGGAGAACAAGGACCGTTGTTGTTCCCAGTGCTGCAGACACACTCCTTTTTTACTCTCCTCCTAGACTAGAGTGCCTGAGCCACTTGCTAACATACCGCTCCCTGACTGACTCGTGGCAGTCAGTTACAAAGTTTACGTGCACTCTGGCAGCAAGCTGCATCTAGTACGGAAATACTGTATCGAGATATCATCACAGTGGTGCCAGAAATCCCAGGCAAATGGCATTGGAAGTGTGTTTTTGCTATCACCTGGCTCGGCATTATGGGCCATTGCGATGACGTGTACAGAGCCTGGCTTGTTCCTTCCCACAGTGTGAAAGAAATACAGATACTACCCAGACTCTTGCTGAAAAGACGGTGTCCCTCATCCTGGAATTTTTGCACCCTTTTCTAGGCTGTTGCTGGATGCGTAGTGTGGTAAAGATGATAAACATTACCTTTAAACAACATGTCTAGGTTAAAAGGAGTAAAGAGGCACTTCAACATCAGCCTAATCTTGTCTTGCAACTTTTCTTCTTCTCCTGGAGAAACATAGTGTGTTCAAAGGAATTTCAGATATCATCCCAGAATCCATTAATGTGCACATTTCTTATGTGAATGTAAAAAGGATTTCAGAGAGAGTATAGGCTTTTGTCCTAGTGAATTGTTTGTGTGGCAATATAGGGAAAATTAGTTGTGCTTAATTTGATAGTGATATGTTGTCTTACTCCAGTCATGATGAGAATCCACACCTTTTTGCGTCCTTTTAGGTCCTTATTCTTCTTTCCTCTGCATGACTATAGTTTTGCAGAGAGAGAAAGCAGAGGACAGCTTCTTCTGAGCAATATACCCTCCAAGGTAGCATCAATAACTTCTTGGGCAAGCCAGTGTTGGATTGAGCAGGCATTAGAGCCATAAATCCAACCTTAGCCACACCATTGTGGCTGCCTGCTTGGCAAAAGCATGCTCAGAATAATTTGCCCAATCTAAACTTCCTGGTACTTTCTATGTGTGAGTGGCAGGAAACCCCATAACAATATATGAAGGCTTCAAACAGATCAACAATTCATCAAAATTCACTTGGATATTATTGCAAAGTAATTACTGGAAATGGTATAAGAACAGAGAATCTTGAAGAAAATATACAATTCGGACAGACACAAAAATCCGTGTGCTCAAGTGAAAAATCAAGAGTACTATAAATTTCCTTGTTTGACCTAATTTAGAGATTGCACTCCATTAACTTCCTTAGAACTAGAAAAATTACAAATGATTTATAGTGAATTGGGAACACTGCTTAAAAGTTTCTCTAACTGTGGAAACTGGCAAACTGAAATGCCTTGCAAATTGACCTTTCAAATGCCTAAGTAGCTGAGCAGCTTTAAATGCCTAAAGCTGAGGAAAAGGTAATATGACAGAACTGTAAAATTATGGTTCTTAATTTCAGAGTGCTGACTGCAATCAAACTTCCTTCAGTTACCTTCATGGTAATGTTAAGCAGTTTTGTTCTGAAAAATGGTGGTGCACTTTTGTTTGACGAATGTAACTATGAAACAGTTTCCCTTAATTAATCAGTGAAGTTGTTTCTTTAGCTCACTTAATTTTATTTATTTATTTTTTGATCACTTTGGACATATATCACATTGTCGAATAACAGAGAAAGGATCAAATACTTACAACATTCCCTGATGTATGTAAGTTTAATGAACAGAAGGTTTTTGAAATAAAGAACAAGTCCATTTTGTCAAGATTTTTCTGTGTCCATCTAATTATAGACATTGATTCTGATGCCTGAAAGTATCAAAACTGGTGATTTAGGTCTGTAGGTGGCTAGATGAATATACCAATTTTAGAAACTTGCTGCTGAAGCTATTTAAATATTCTCTTCAGTCATACCCATGACAAGGCCAGTGCACTGCTGTGAGTTTTTTAGTTCCCAGAACTGTGATTACTGAACCATAGTACCGGCTTCATTGCACTTGCTGTAGGAGGAAAGAGCTCCAGGTTCCCCCATATGACAGGAAAATGTACTTATCGTGGAAGCTCTTGGGGAAAAGAGGCTCTATACACATGCACACAGACACACTTGTAAAAGAACCACAAATTATCTAGGTAGAATTGACTCTACTTGTAATGCGGGTGTCACCTATGGAAGCTGATCATTTTCTAAGCCATTTTTTAAAATAAGTTTTTGTTATTCTTCCACATGCCATCTCAAGTCTTAATGTTGATACAGAGTCTTCTTACTTGTGCTCTGAACAAATCTAGGATCTTGCTAGTGTATGCTTAGGGGCACTGAAATAAATGCAGCCGCGAATTTTCAAAGCGTAAAAACCTTAAACTAGGTAACAGGGCAGGCACATTGAAGGGCAGCCTCTCGCACTTGAGAAATCAGCTGCCCACCGAAATATTTGCAAACTGATGGAGACATCATCAAACTCTTTTAGGGAGTAGCACAGTGGGGAGGAAACACAGAGAAGAGTTGGCCAGGTCTTGCCTCCATATACAACATAGCAGGCCACCCAAGTGCTGCAAAACCAGGCTGGGTCAGAACCTCTGACGGGGGCGGAAGGAGTAGAGGGAAAAAGTTACCTTGACACCTCCGGATATTGTTCCTCAAAGACAGAGTTTATTTCCCCTAAATGTTTTATCTTTACAGTGTTAGTGATAGACATCTTATATATCTTTAAAACGTTGCTGAAGGGATGAACTTTGCTTGTTCTCCATCAACAATGCAATTCTCTTTGACTGTTACTGTAAAGGAGTTAACTATTATGTATAGCAAAGAGTTGGCAATCAGTGTAATATAACTCTCCAGAGCACTCAGAGCACCAGTTTATTGCTCCAGTTGTCTACTTAAGAACTTGTACCTGTAAATAGGAATTTTCTACCAAATGTCTTCGACAGCATTTTAGCAAGGTCCACAGCAGCCCAGCAGGTAGGCCATTTTCCTCAGAGTTTTGTTGTTTCTGGACCGAGCCTAAATTTCCTAGCATGAGAGAACTTATGCAATTCTCACAGTGCTGCTATGCAAAGAATTCCTTTGGCTTTGAGACCTGCGGTGTACAGCTGTAGCAATTACACTGCTGATATTCTCTGTTGAATGGATCTGTAGTGGACTCTGATTGCGTACATGCTCTTTAAACTGGAAGGCAGAATGCATTTCCTCTTGGTGCACTAAATCAAAGCCCCTTGTTGCCTCTGGCCTTTCCATCCCTCCGCGATTCCCAGTGGATGTATATTTTTAGGTTGTTTATTGTCATTGCTCTTTATGTATATGCCATACCACAGGACTTTCTATTTGTACCACCATCAAAATATTTTTGGACAGCCTATTCTTAAAAATGCTGATATTATTATTGCCATTCACAAATATATTAGAAGTTGATCTGTTGGTTCGCTTTACTGAAAATGCAGTTTCTTCATCAACTGTTAATGGCATACATTATATAAAACTTGTTGCTTTTGCTTTCTGAAATGATGATTGATCTGCTTGTGAGGTTTGCTTCTACCCCTTACCCACATTTCTTTTCTGTTTTGCAAAGTGCTTGTGTCAGCAGAGATGTGTTCCTGATATGTACGGTTCGTTCAGTGGCTGTGTGGTTATGGGAGCTCATACCTAAGGGTGCCTTGCAAGCTATGTTACTCTACAAAGAACTGTATTGGTTTTTTAGTGGTGTAAGGAGACTTGAACCCTCAATAAGATCAAAGTGAAAGTGTGCAAATAAAAGCTGGAAAGGAAACAGATCAATCAAATAGGAGGGTGTAACACTTGTAGTAATTGTTGTGGATAGTTCTTTGCTTCTAATGGAAGATGTCTGTGTGCTGCCTGCTTCATACCACCTGAAACTTCCCGTAATGTACCGTCTTCTCTCAGTCAGCATCTTTGTATGTACCCTTTTCCCATTCTGTGAGCCGATAATAGCAAGAGATACTGAAATGGATGTCAGATTAACACCAATCCTTCCTCTTCCCATGTCTGATGGTGTGGTGGTTATTGAGGAATGCTTGTTTCATTTGTTAATCCTTTCATTGGCAGCAGCTGGTTTTACCACCAGGAACATGATAGTGCTCGTAGCATGAACATTACTGAATGCACAGCAGATTGTATCTTCTACCCACGCAGGATTCCCAACAAGGGGACACTCTGTCACACTGTTGAAATGTGGAGATTCCTGAAACATAAATGTAAATCAGCCTTTTGCCTGAGGACAACAAGAGCTGGGCTGTACCTCAGCTCCATGGGTCATGCCAGGCAGCCTGATGAGAGTACAAGCAACGTCAGTCCTCTGTACAGGATGTTTTTCACCAGACTGGGACAAAAATTTCAGTCTTATGGTCTTTTCTGGGGGGATGCCCTTCTCTAAGGACATCTGGGGAATGAAGGAGAAGTAGCACCTGTCCTGGGACGGAGCATCTCATGAATTTGGATCAGATCCATTTCACGTAGTCTTAAATCCCTTACTACTCCCTAGGTAAAAGAGCAGTGAAAAAAATATGCAACTACTAGTTAGTGTTTATTCTTATAGGAACTAATTTTCCTGGTACCTATCCAGAGGCTGCTGATTTAAGCCTTTTCTTCAGTAATCTCAGTCTACAGTGCTTCTGTTGGAAGTTCCAGAGACTGATTCCTCCCAGTGATGCGTGTTTGTGTGGGTGAACAATCACTGTGGCCAATAATCACTGAAAAAATGACATCATAGGGAAAAATCCCTACATCTTACTTTTATGTCATTTCATCTAATGTGTGAGCCCAAAATATCTGGGCTGTTTTGCATGAGATAATGTTTCCCTTTACTAGGGAGTAGATGTGATCCCAATATGAAATGGAGGGAAGAGAGCAAGCACTGCACAGATGTATAATACAGGTAAGCAGGTTGTACTGGCTGATAGTAACGAGTGAGCTAAAATCCCTTGACCAGTCACCCCAGTAAAGGCAAAGGTTCTTTAATATTTGGTCTCAGTGGGTGCATGGACTTCTACTAACTTGGTAGCGTGTCACAGGGATGTAGCAGATGTGCCTGCATAGTCTTTTATCAGTGCCCCTTAGATTTCCCTAAAGCAGTTTACTGCAACTGGAAGAATTTGTAGCATCAAGAAATCATACTTGTGGAGAGAGAAAAGAACTAAAGAAAAGGACTTTCTTTAAAGAAAATTGCACTCATATGTGCACTTTGGATGGTGACACAGAAAATCATACTGAGTTTTGCTTCTACCTCATGAGATATCTGCAGTAGTTCGACAATTCTGGTACCATATATGATGTAGAGCTGCTTAAGATATTATTGATGGAAATGCACCACAGACAAATATATGTGTACATATGGACTACTTGTTTCTTTGCAGAATCCTTGTAGTTTCCACAAAGGCATTCTCATTGGGAGTTTGAGATTCATTTTTCAAAATCACCCGAAGGCAGATGAGCTACCTGAGCTATTCCTGGTAAGAAGTCCCTCAGGGAATTCTTCTGAAGCCAAAATGCCTGCTCAGAGAAGTAGCCTGCTACCAAAGGAGGTAAGAGGTTCACAAGCTGGCTCTTACACTGCCACATCTCCTGTCTATACATATATCTATGTAAAAGTGCATGATCTTCTGGGTGAGATGATATTGTCCAAACTGACATGTTAACAGTTTTCCCTCCAGGAAGTCTGACAGTGTCCAGTGTAGCTGTTTTGGCTCTAGGATGCCATTTTGTGTATAGATGGGTACCACGGTCAGACTCATATTAAACACTGGTAAATTATCTCCAATATTGTAAGTAAACAGACTGCTCCCCAAAAAATGCTACTGACATGCTTTACATATTAAAACCAGCATGTCAGTTAATGGGATCCAGCAGTTTCTGAAAGCTCATTTTCTTTTAAGTAAGTAAATACAGTCAAATCTTTTAATGAAAAAAATGTGCTTATACATACCACCTTTTCCTTCCAAATACTGGAAGCCTACTCTACAAGCTCTGATCCTAATTTTGCCTCTTGTACTGCAGGGTGGGGGGAGAAGGTGGATGGAGAGTGGAAATAGAGAGAGTTAGAAAAATCCTCTAGCTTAGGCACTGCAAAATGACACTGCATGGGTTGGAGACTTTTGTAGTGCTTTGGCAGTTTAAGAGTAAAGAAATGAAGTCACATTCTTGTCCATGCAGAGAAGCTGAACCTCCATTTCTCCCCTCCATAGTTTTACTCCTTCCCTGGCTCTCCTTCCTTTGGGAGGTGAAGAATCAGCAACCCAAACTGAAGAGAAAAGGGCCTGGCAAAAATAGCTGCCTAAAAGTTTCTCTCAACCTTCCAGCTCCTCTTCTGCAGGCCTCCAGACCTGCAAAACACAAGAGGTTTCCATGGCCTGTCTCTGAGAAGCCAGAGAAAAGTGTCATTTGTGGTGGCCTGCAACAAGCTCTAAAGCAGCCTGTTCGGGGCTGAATTTTTTTGTTGTTAGTGGTGGTTGGTTGTTTTTTTTGTACTGGGGAGAAAGCTTTTGTTTTCTGCATTTCTGTGCAGGAGTCTGTCTCTCTCAACCACCTCTTGGATGGGCTTCTGCAATTTTAATTCTTTTTATAGCAAAACTTTACAGCAGTTTGGACAGAAAGTGAAGAATTCCTCATTCTCTATTGAAAGGTAGCCAAAAATTGAACTAGATGTATAAAGGGCCAAGAAGAATTTAAAACTGTTTAAAAATCTCCAGCCAGTGATCTGCTGCCAGCCCACCAAGGTTTTTAGAATTGATTTGTCCCTTTACTCTTGTCTCTGGGAAATAAACCAACTTTTTTCTCTCGTAGTGAGGGGAAAGTGGACGATGGGAGTAATTTGTAACATTCAGGAATTAAGATAACAGTCGTCTTGTGATTTAAGCATCACTATGCTGCCTGTACAACCTCCTAAGAGTAGTTATGTGTTAGATATTTTGTTTTTCCTAGGAGGTGCCATTCAGTGCCAGACCATATGTCTTTTGGTCTTGGCTGTTGTGTTTCATAGGAGCTATACATTTAAATATGTTTGGGAGAAGCAGGATGATGTAATGCTGGAGACACCACCTCTGGGGCTCTGTAGTGTTTGAGAAAAATCAAAGTTCACCAGTTCAGAGTGCTTGCTTTGCTTTTATGTGTGTATACACATGCACACAGCACATGTACACAACACGTGTATATACACACTGATCTATTTGTTATTGCTTCCTCCTTGCTTTTGCTCTTAGTTCACTGTATGGAAACAGCAACGGTGGGGCCCATACACAGTTAGAATCAGTGTTAGCTAAACTGAAACAAACAGTGGCGTTACACTGGACTTGGGATCCCAACCAACACCCCAGTGAAAGGAAACGCTGAGGCATTTTAGGGTAGGGAGTAGGACCGAGTCATTTATTACTCATTTCAGCTAAAGCAGCCCTAATCCTTTCTCGTGGTATCTTGTTCTAACACTATAGGTTTGCTGCTATATCTATAGGGCCAGTTTGAGTAAGTTCATATTTTTCCCAATGTACATTTTCCTGTGATTTGGAGAAAGGCTGTAGAAAAAAGACTTGGAATAAAATTGAAGATTTCCCCAATTCAGGATGATTTGGGGAAATTCTGTTCATTCACTTGGCACACAGAGGTCAAACATAAACTGTGTCCAAACTGAATTCATCCAAAATTGGACAGATTCAGACCTCTGGTTTAGTCCAATTTGTTCAGTTTGTCTTTTTTTTTTTTTCCTTTTTCTTTCTTTTTTTTTTCCTTTTCTTCCCAGATTAGTCTAATTTGCATAGTCTAGTGATGCTGTCATTGATGTCATCTCACTTAATGTTAGGGAAGGGAAAATCTAGCTGGTTTTGTATTCAGAAGAGTGCTCCACTCCAGTGATGTTATCATGCCATTGTGAAATATCGATCTATGAACTAGGTCAGAGCTATGTTATATTAACTGTAGATCTCATTGAAGACCGAGGAGGTAGCGTTTGTTCTGCTCAGACTCAGTTCACAGAGAGTAACTCGTTGGGTACAGCCTTTATGTGCTTTCACAGGTTAGCAAGGTATGAATTATTTAGAAATTTGATCACTATCTCAAGTAATTTGATAACTAAGTCAAGCTTATTCTAGCCAGTGAACTGTGTAACATTGGGTAAGTAATTCTGTAAATCTATATTTACAATTTGAAGAGTCCCTTTTTAAAATGTACATGCGTTCTGTAGAGCTTCATCCTTGTACTTACATTTCAGGCCTAATCACTTAATGTTTACTATTAGTTTTCTGTTCTTGTTCATCTTAATCCAAGAACAGAAACAGCATCAAGATTGTGCATGGGACTGCGACTGTGGGGATCTATGCTCAGGTTTCTTGTTGTACCAATAGACGATTTGGCTAATCTCGCTCAAACCACTGGGTCAGATTACCAAAGAGGAACCCAGTGCTTGTTTCTGCAGGAGTGAGTGAAGCACTTGCATAGTTTTGCAGGTCTGGACTTTCGTTCCCCTTCTGCAAAATAATGGTTATAATAATACTTTCTTTGGCTGACTTGTCTGTTTAGATTATGTTAGTCACTCTGCAGACATAGCAGAGAGACAGCAGGAACTCCCTATTTCAGGGTAAAACAAAGAGCAACAAATCCAAAATCCACTGAAATCATTAGAAGTCTTTTCTGTCTTGAATCATGACCAGTATGTTTAAGATCAGTTTTCACCTAATATTTCCTATCATTGAATTTGTGGGAGTAATCTGGAAAGGAGCCATGGATGAAAGACATGAAAAGATGCAAAGAGAATTCCTTTCTTCAATTAACAAGTATCTCCACATTACACTTTGGCAAAATTTGCTGAGTTTTTGTCCTAGTTCTGGAAAATTGTTGTGGGCATCCCAAAGACCAGCGGACAAGTCTCACAGAGTGTCATCAGAGGAACTTCCTATTATCAGCCTAGTGGATAAAAATTATTAAAATGTTGCTGAATCTTCCATATAAGGCATATTGGATTCAAAACTGAGCTGGTCTCTGCCTGTCAGTGTTGAGTTAACAGATTCCAGGCAGTATGCTCCAAGTCTGCAATACTTTATTCTCCTGCCCCTGATTAAGGTCTTGGATCCATACAACTCCCACATTTAATTGCACTCTTCTCAGTTAAAAGCACATCTTTAATCAAGCAGTGGGCAGCTGCAGTTAGCACAATCAGATGTCCTAATGAAAGAAAGAAGTTGTAGGTATTGCCAGCAGAGCTCACACAAACCATGCTGAAAAGAAAGGCAAGCTGATGGCTGGAAAAGTTTCTGTCTTTTCTCTTCCCTTTAGTCACCCCTCCCCTCTCCCGCTGACATTTTCTAACTCAGCAGAAGCTGCCAAATTGCAGATGGTTGCGGGGCCTGCATGAACCAGAATAAAACACGGAAGCCAGTATCTGCAGGAGAGGTTGGAACAGAAACAAATGCGCCTGACCTGATTTTTCAAGCATGGCCAGATATAATGCCAAAGTCCATCTTCTGATATTTGTTATGTGCTTTATATACCAATTCTGTGTAGAATGCAGTCAAAAAGTGCTGTATAGCCATTTTTCTTCCTCTGGTGGAGTTGTAATAGCTGTGGGGTGCTTTGAACCTGCTGGCTTCCAAACTTTGCTGTATCATATACCTCAAACACAGGTTCCTGGGGGCAGCGAGACCAAATCCGAAAACTTTTGCCCACACAATAATAAGTGGAGATATTTTGTTACCAGATGTTTAATTCCTATGCAGCTGATATTCTGTTTCAATGAAGATGTGGTATTGCATGCTGGGTCTTGCAGTTTCAGCAGGGTACCTGTGTATGGAAGAGGAGTAAAGGTTCATCCCAGAGTTGCCAACAGTTGGTTCCAAGGTTCACACTGAGTTCACTTTTGCTTTTCATCACCTTCATTGATGCTTTGTCATCAAAGGTTCGTGCTGGAGCAAAGGCACGGATACAAACTCAGTCGCTAAAAATTTAAGAACGCAGAAAGGGGAGAGGGGTGCTGAGTCACAGGCAGGACTCATCAAGCACTGCTATTGCTCTCCTAACTCTGTGGCATCAGAATATCCCCCTCCAGGAGAGGACCACTGCTGCTGTACTAGCCCAGTCTGACCTTCGCAGAGGTCAGCAATATCGTGTACTTTGGGACAAGGAGAAAAAAGCAAACAAACAAACAACAAAAAAACCCACAGAATTAGAAAGTTGAATTAATTCTGAAGATAATATTTCTCGTATCCCTGGTCACAGGAATATGTATCTGTGCACTTCTTAAGCCTTGATGGATTGGCCCTTCTGTGTTTTTTGGATGGAGTGCAATGCCATTGTTTGTGCTCTGTAGCTGGAGAGCAGAGGCACAGAGAGACCCATGTTTTAAAGGCACTGACATGTGTCATTCTCATGGGAGTTTGGTTTCCAAACCACGTTTAAGCATCTGGCCCTCTATTGTCTTTCCTCCCTCCACACCAAACTGAGATTGCAGGGTAGGGAAGGAAATTGAACCCATACCTCTCACATTCGCCATTACAGCCACATGCAAGACCATCCCCACCAGCTAAGATTAGGATTTGGACCCTGCATACTAGTACTGTTATAGCTCTTGAAATTGCTTTCAGCTGTAAGCAAACCTAACCTGCATTTCTGTCTTAAGGGGTGCCTGCTTTAATGAGAACATAGGCTGTCTATGCACATGGTGAAAATGTACATTTTTTAACTGCTTTTCTTTCATTCCTCCCCATGCTCTTATGAAAGAAAGAATAAATGTAACTTCCTCATCCACTTTCTTGATTGGGTCATTTTATGTGCTTTTAGTCTTGTTCCTTTTTACAAAACCTTTTTTGACTCAGTCCAACAGAAACTGCCCCAAACTCTTCAAGCATCCTTTATGGGGAATTTTGCCATGCCTCTAATTGTGCTTTGGAATTGCCTCTAATACCATCCAGTCCTCACAAAATAGGCAGGAGCAAACTGTGTTTTGGATAAGAAACTCTCCCTGTATTAGCAAATGACCCAGAGCATATTTCATACTGTTTTCCACCCCCTTCTTTTTGCATTCTGACATGCATTAGTTATTTTCACCGCTACTGCAAAGCAGGCAGATGCCAACACCAAGTTAATTCCTAACAGGGATGCCCTGGGGCATGTCCACACAACACAGTGGAGCTGGGGCAAGCACTGACCTGAGAGCTGCTAAGCCACTGAATGTCACTTAGTGGTTGTCTCTGAGTCACTAAGTAGTGCTTGTATATGGAATTAGCAGCTGGGTCACAGCTAAGGAGACCTGCAGGTTCACTTGGTGGCTCTGAAAAGTGATTTTCTAGAAGCTTCAGACATTCACATGCAGGCAATGAAATTACCATGACTATATTACTCATGTCGTTAGAAAACACACATACGGAAGAATCATCTTTCTTTTTAGAAACTGGTCATTTTGTTTTGTATAGCAGTGGGCAGCAGATGCTAATGAGAGACCAAAAACCATCACACAAACTAAATGACATGTCTCTTTCTGCAGCCAAATTTAGCTTGCATTGAAATCCACGGGAGTTTTGCCAATGACTAGTAGAAATACTAGACATTCCTCAGGGACAGACAAGCAGTAAAAGTGTATAGGGAAAAATCCAGCTGAAAGCTGCACTTCAGATATATATGTAAAAGTTAGTCCTGCTCACGAGAAATTCACTGGCTGGGCTTGCACAGCTGCCACCTGCCATGGGGCGAGTGATAGTTAAAAGGAGCCTAAGTTCAGGCTGTGTGCAGAAGCAGGGATGCAAGTTCAACACCGGTACGAAGCAGATTAGCCCCTGCTCTGGAACATGCTGTTATGAAATCTTTGTGATACAGTCTCACTCAAAGCTGCTAGTTTTCTCATTTGGTAAAACACAGACCTCTCCTCCTTTAAAGAATACGGTAACTTAGCTAAAACATACAAAGGCAGTGCACAAAGGCCTGTTGCTTAGCACTGGCCAGTGCTCGTGATCCCTGGCTTGATTTAAAAAAAAAGTGTTTAAATAGATAATTTTGTTTCAGTAAAAATGAACCGTTCTCTTAGAATGCAAAAGAGTGCTTAGTGTTCAGCCAAACTTAGGGTTCAGAAAAAGATGTCCTTTAAAGTAGGGTAGACAAAATAAAGCAGAGTGTAATGATATGCTGGGAAATCGTTTAAAAACATCAGAATAATAATAAACATGCATTTTAATGTGGAAAACACAAATCTAGTGGTGTACCTTTTAGAGGCAACAGGGCTTGATAGTGCCAGACACATGCAAACACACATTGATCAGAACTCGTGAGCATGAATAATATACAACAAATGTGAGAGATGGAGAGACCAAAAAAAAAATGTCCTTGTGCTGAAAGTTCCTGCTGTAGGCAGAATCAGATGGAAACTATCTCTGGAAATGTTATAGCCAAAATATGTGTTACAACTGCATCTCCAAATGCTCTAGTCTAATCTGCCACATCAAGAGGCATCCCAAACCCCACATTTCTTATTAATGTGCAGACAAATATTAAGAGACACTTTACTGTGGAATGAGATAAATCTTCCAAATGAGCCCACAGGCTCAACAAGTTTCAAGAGATCAGCAGTAACTCATTTCTGAGTGACTAGGTCATAGCAGAGGTACTAACTATAGTCTGTTATTGAAAGTATCGAGCGTGACCTCCTCCTAACATTGTGTGTGTCTACATATTTACCCTGGTGATGCTATTTACATGGCTGCAGTCATTCGGTCCCTATGGGCCTCAGTACTGCCTGTGAAACTGGATAGTGTTGCCAGTAATGGAGGAGGAGGATGTCACCAACTGACCACGGTAACTTAGCACACATGATGCTTATGCGGCATGTGAGATCCTCAGAGCCTTGGGAAGTAGTGATTTGGCAACGTGAATTCACATTTTGTGTCAGAATAACCATTGGACATCCCTAGTACACGTGTGACATGGTACCCGTGCCTGCTCTGGCTACTTGAGTACTACCAAGACTTTCCAAAGGGGGGGAGAAATGACTTTTCGCTTCCGAAGAATGGATGGATCAGAATGTCCATCCCAATAATGTACGGTTTCTTTGGAAGTCGGGATGCAGACGTTAGCAGCTCCCAAGGATGTCGTCACATCCCATAATCTCAGAAGTTAAGAGGTGTAGAATAATAGAAAGCAAACTTCATACTTCTCAAAGGCAAAGCTATTTTGGGATCTAGCCTCCCAATGATGTTTTAATAGATGTTTTCAGTCCCGGCTTCCAACTTTTGTAACTCACTGACAGCAGTGGGCTTCCTCTCTCCAGATCATAACAACGTCTAAGAGACAAATAAATCTGGTTTATCTTTGACACCACCAGGTATTTTGGTCTTTATTGCTACCTATTTCTCTCTCTTTCCATTTTTCTGTCCTTGCCTGGCAGCTGAAAAAGGCAAAAAAGCACAAGCAGTGTCTTCAGATTTGACACTTTAAGGAGACAGAAATGAGCTTTATGCTATTAGTTGCCGTTGGCAACCTCCGCACAGATACAAATGCTCTACTGTGTTCTGCCTCCCTGCTTTTCACCTCCCAACGAGTCATCTTCACAAGATGTCAGAAAGTATTAAGTAGGGATGTAATTGCTGCTATGTAAAATAGATATATGAAATTGCAATAATTACATTGTACTTGCCATCGTAATGCAGTATGTGATCAAAGGTTTTTCCTACAGCATTATCCAAGCTTTAAATCTGGTCAGTTCTCACAGAAACCTCCCATGGAGCCTGCCTGCTAACAAACCTTGCCACATAAACCCAATGCAGAAAGAAAGATAAAACATGCACTTTTCTCACTGCTAAGTATTTCCATCACTTCATTTTTGAGGAGGGAAAATGGCTGAAAGTTGAAGTCATGTGCTTATCATAGGTCCAGTTCTCATTAGGCGTTAATACAGTTAATGAGTATTCAGATTTAATTTACCTGTGTTCTGAGCATTTGAAGTCTGCAGGTTGGTCGTGTTCAAGTGAAGGATTTCCTCAGGCTTATGTGGGCACGTGAGGTCTCTGCCATGTGAACTGCTGACTGACTGCCGTGTGTCAGTGAGACCTGGGTACCTTACAAGGTAAGGCAGCAGAGCTCAGACCTGTGTGAAAATAAAACCTGATGCCTGGAGGACTGCAGTTAGATCTAATAACGCAGGAGTTAGGAAACTCAGTGTTTTTCCTCTCTGTGCCACTCATCTGCTGTGCAGCTTTGGGCAGATTGTTTTGACCTGTCATCTTCCTCTCTTTCCTCGCACTTTTTCCTCTCTCCTGTTTACTTTGGTTAAAAAATCTTGAAGGATCATGTGCACTCGGGGTCTGTAGACTTCCCTATACAAAGAATTCTTCCATTTGCTGGGGTTTGCATCCAGCTAGGATATGAATCTTATGGTTCAATGAGCTTAGAGAGTGCTCTTGTGAAGACAGCTGTGTATGCAGGTAGTGCAAGCTCAGAGAAGGGACAACCATGTTGACTGACCAAGACCTGTGAATGGGACAGTGGCTGAGTGCAGGAAACAATGGCCATTAGTCTGAAATATTCCTAATTGAATCTGACTTCTAACTAAACCACTGCTGTGAGTCACACCAGTGCTTCAGTGTAAATACTTCTCTCAATCAGACACAATAAAATATAATTGGAGTCAGCCTGTTGTTATTGATTAGAACATAATGTGTTAGAGACCATCCTCTTTTAATACACTCTATTTATAGTGTCTGCATCATGGAACAGTCATTACAGCTTTTCCATCCTTATTGCTCAATCATGAACAAAGCATTTAACATGCATTCCTGTTAGCACACTAATTCATGCCTGTATAAAACGACAGGGACTAAAGCCAGCTTGAGAATGTAGCATTTAAGGAGCATTTCTGTAAGAATCTGTCCAAGTAGAGTGAAATCCAGAGGAAGAGGGGTGTGATTTATCAAGGGATGTTAATTTTCTCTATGTGGGAAGTGCTACACACTGGGGACATGGTATGTATGTTTGCACTGCCAAAAGCATTTACAGGGCAGATGGCACTACATGAGTCTTCTCTCCCTGCAAAAGTGGCTCTGTGCCTGGCTCTGCAGCTTTCCCTCTAGTCGCTCCATGAACCTGCAGTCCCAGGAGAAGCCTTTCTCGAATGGGCTTGAATTGGAAAACAAAGTTTGTGTTCTGCCAGATTCACTTTACCTTAAGCTGTAGTGCAAAAATAGAGAAGCAGATGTCAATTGAATGAGGTATATATTAATGGGCATGTGAGCAGGAAAGTGCCTTTAGGCTAATGCAGTGCAAGTCCACGCACAATTAGAGAGAAACTCGTGTGCCGACAGTATACTCTTCCTACCCCTCGCTGTGAATGCCATGGAGAGTTTAATTTTGTGTCTGCTGTCTCCAGTGCTGTTGCTGCAAGGTGGTGACAGTGCAGTGTCACACGAAACCGCTGATTTAGAGTCTGCTTTCTGCAGAGGACGCACAAGGTTGCCCTCTCAGGAATGAGGCACACATTGGCCAAGACAGACAGTGATGGCACCATGTGTTCCCAGGGGAAACAGCAACTTGCAATGCTCTTGAACATGTCTGTTTGGGCCAATGTTTGAAGTAACCTCACAGAGCCCGAGGTGAGGTCTGCAGATTGTTAGTGTAATACAGGACTCTCCTTAGTGATACGAAGAGGGTAGCTAATAACGGGGCCAAAATTCAGCAAAGCACATAAGACATGATTAAGTGCTTGAAGCTGAACATGTGCTCAAACATTTCACTGAACTGGAGCCAAAGGTGAGAAGAAAAAAGAGAAGGTGATAGCAAAGGAACATCTGAAAAAAAATAAAAGTATGTTACGGGAAATGCTTGTGACAATTCTTTCAGTTCATTATTTACAGATATATTCTTCTTTTTCCCTGTTTGCACCCTAACATAGCACGCAGAGCTATGCTGGAGAGTCACCTTGGAGGGGTCTGCATTTCAGTGGAGATTACTTTAGGAACATAATTTATTCTGATCATTAGTAGTAATCTACTTTTCTGGCAGAGAAAGTGAGTGGCATTTAAAAGTGAGAGGCAAACAGCAATGGAGGAAGACCTACAGCAAACTCTGTTATTTACTAGCCACGGGCAAATAGGCAAATACATCTTGCTCCAGATTGTGCATCCGTCTGCTACAGCAGACCCCAGACCTCAGAGCACCATGGAGCAATGCACACCTGCTATAAATAGTCACTGAGAGCTGTTTGAGAGTGTTCTGTAGGTACTAAATATTTTTTGCAGGACTAGACCCTTCATTTGTCCTTCATGGTATGACACGACATGAAATCATATTGATATGATACATTAACTGGGATAATTTGGGGCCCGGCTCTCATTTATAGCAGAATAGGCAGTAAAAACGGCAACTGAGTTGATACAGACTTCACTTCAAGGGCTTTTACGCTTCCTGCACTGTGTGAAAGGCCCACGGTGCCAGTGAACATTAGTCCTCTGGAGTCAAAGACAGACTCCTCAGTGATGTGCTTGACCTCCTCTGTGCTGCCCGCAGCCGCAGTGGCACCATGAGCAGGACCAGGGGACAGTGCTCCTGCCTCTTCCCTGCAGGAGCCTTCAAAGGCCGTGGTCCTCCATGAGTTCCTGGCTGTTAAAGTGTCTCCGGGGTGAAAGCAAAGTGTATAGCCAGAGGACTATATTCCCAATGCAGAGGTCAAAGTGCAGGAGGGAGTGCAGGAGGGGAAGAGCCCAGCTGGGTCATTCCATGTCAGGCTCCCGTGGATCCCAGGAGAGCACGTGATGTGGTCCCACTCCTCGCTACGTGTGGTCCATGAGGTTGTGCTGTGCAGTCTGCAGACCTACGTGAGAGAATAGCACCTTTCTTAAGCATCCCCAGGGAACATATTGATGCTAGCAGTATCCTGAGGTCTGTGAAAAGGTAGGCCCTATCCTTTGGTCCACATGGTGTGGGATACCAGTTTGATCTTACGCACTGTGTGGTATAAAGAGGTGGCCGATAGCAGCTTGAGAGAGCGCTGGAGAGCACACCCAAATTGCTGTATAGCAAGGGCAGGATCGGTACAAACGCACAAACTTTCACATGGCCACGAGCCAAAGGACGTATATCATCTGCAAGGGGTGACAGGAGATCTCATTGTCTTTTACAGGCCGGAGCTGGGCTGACTGCGTGGCTGTTAACTCAGACAAGCCAAAGCTGTCAAACCCAGGAGCTCCTGCTGGCCCACTGCTCGACGGAGAGGACACTGTCCGGCAGGAGCTGAACTGCTCACAGGTTGCTCCTCATGAGCCTTCCTGTAGTGCCCATACTGATGTGGGAAGGGCAGGTACATGCTTGGAGGATTTCTGTCCTGCTGCCGCTTCCCTGGCACCTGGCAGACCGACAGGCCTCGGAGCATGCAGCAGTCGAACGAAAGAGAAGGTCACCACAGAAGGAAGCCAAAAGATCAGGCGCTGTTCCAGGCACTGCTGCTGATGTATAAAATATAATCCAATTGGCATGCAAACCCCTCTAGCTGCCAAACATATCCCAAGAAGAGCTCGGGGTGGTCTCTAGGGCTGGACCACTGAGAGGAAAAAATGTACTAATGGCAGCAAGATGGGGAAGCCTTGCCAAGTCAGGACAAAAATCATGTGTGTACCAGTTTCCATGCCTGTGAAGAAAACTCCGCTATGTCTGTGAGAAAGGATCTACACATGGACACGGTCATGCACACATATGTGCACACTTAGCTCAGCACACGTGGCCCAGGATGGCTCGCAGCAGCATCGCTGTGCCCTGACCCGGCGGGCAGGATCTGGGGAAACATCCAGCTGCAAACAGGCCCAGGGGAAAAATAAAATCTGACGTCAGACTGAGACATTCCCTGACTCGTTTTGCCATTTGTCCCCACCTCGGTGCTAGGGAGGCTTTGGGAGTGT
Organism: Anser brachyrhynchus; assembly: GCF_964034855.1. NCBI lineage: Eukaryota > Metazoa > Chordata > Aves > Anseriformes > Anatidae > Anser > Anser brachyrhynchus. Next base: position 68,819,614 of record NC_137696.1, read on the forward strand.
GCAGCAGGCCAGTCGTGTCCTTTTGGATGACGGTGTGAAATTGTATCTGTTTAATTGCACACAAAAACCCAGTCTGGTTCATGCAGGTCAGACCTAGAGGAGGATTTGAGGGTTTGTTTCAAGGAGACTGCTCATTATCTGGACTGTCCTTTTAGACTAAAATAGAAATGAGCATTAGACCTGAAGAATTTTCTCCCCCTAGGTACGTAGATGGTTTTAGGCTGGTGAGAGACCAATTGCTGGCTGGCCCAACATCTCTTTTTTCCTTCCCCTTCCCAGCTATGTCTGTCCCCTTGTTGCAGTGGCTCTGGGTCTGTTGAACCCCATGCTGAGCAGTTCAGCACATTAAAACCTCAGCTAATTAACCCATCACAGGAAAATGAATTATCCTCTATCGGGCTGCGGCACCGACGTGCCTTTTGTGCAGGGTCTGACAATCATCAGAAAGCCGTGGAAGCAAGGGGGTAAGGGCAGTGACTGTGGCACTCTGCAGTTAAATCTGTACAGGCTCCCACCCCGGGACAGCCGCCCCAAAAGACAACAGACCCACCGTTTGGCCTGAAATGGTGCATTTCCTGACAGGTTTTGTGACAGGTGAATATAGTGAGGGACAAGTTTAATTCCAGCTTGTGATCTTACTAATGTTTTGCAGTTTCTTTTGAAAGAAAAAATTGCAATTTGAAAATGCAATGGATTTGCTTCCTTGGCTTTCTTTCTGTCGGTACCCAGCAGACATTGAAATAAGAGATGTCTTCTCCAGCTGGAGCAGTCCATTGATATTCAGGATCACTTCCACTGGGAGGAATTACCAACTACATGAATCAAGTGTCCTTCAGTGTAATCTTACTTAACCCAGAAGCACAAAGCTTGATTTCCCAAGGACTATTGGAAGGAGCAGGCATTTCCCGTGCTCAGCATCCCCCAGTCTGCCACGCCAGTGAGCTCTGTGCACATGAAGCCTGATTTCTGTTGCTCCTCAGAAGTCCATGATGCTTTTTCTTTGGTTTCAGCTGTCAACACACTGCCTTTAGCTCATGTGCTCATCCCCGGCTTGTGCCTCAGCAAACTTCAGCACCACAATGTGCTGTGCAGCCTTCACTGGTTCTCCTCTTGTTTTTGTGAGGTTTTGCTAACAGCAGCTGGTGGCTGCTCCCTGTGAGTCAGGAGAAGGGCGCACCAAATCTCTGGTTTGGTAGGCATGTCTCTCATGTTAAAACACCACTTTCAAAGGCAACACAGGCTTATTTTAGGACAGGCAAAACTGTCACGAGGCCATCAGGACTGGTGCACTTGAAGATCCATCTTCAAGAGGTTGCAGGCCCCATATCTTTTTCCTGCATTAGCGCCTCACGGTGGGTGGGGGAACAGCCCTGTACAGCCCTCTTTCCCGCTCACCTGCAGGGAGGACACTCACTCTAATGCAACAAACTCACTCATGGTCTACATGTGGCTTGGTCCTGCAAGTATCTCCCTGGGTGATGCTGAAGTACACCCACCCGAACTGGACTGCTTACCCAGTTCCTAGGAGCACTTCTGAGCTGCAGCGAAACTCTGAGCACTGGCCCGAAAGGTCAGTATGTGTGCAGGCTGGAAATGGCCGGTATTGGACATTCAGTGGCCAAAAAGCCTCCCTGAAACTCAAACCGACTTTGATCTTAACAATTATTTGGCAATAAATGATATCACAAAATAAAATAACGTTGGATACCGAGCTGGACTGTCTTTCTGGTACCAAATGGATGTGAGAATGAAGGTGCCAAGTGGCACTGGAAACACTAGGTCACCATGCCTGATCTGGATCCTTGTGTGAGAGAACAAGAACAGCATCTATCTGCTCACAGTGTTCTGACAACTCATTAATTAACATTTGTGTCACGCTCTGACATTCTCGGCTGGGAGGCAGGGCTGTGCGGTTGCCCTCACGGTGGTAGCAGGAGTGGTTTTAGCCACGAAAGCAGGACTGCTCTGGTGGCTGGATGCAACGCCGTGCCTTCTGCTGGTGTGCCAGGAACACAAGAGTTCAAAGGTATTTCACGGGTCACGTTACTTTGGCCACTTCTCCCCTTCTAGTACTGAAATCCAATGTGTTTTTTGGAAGAGGCAGCTTCCCCTAATCCAGCAGGATTGTTTTCATTAAAAACAAGCCTCTTGGAGCCAGAGCAGCACAGAGGTGGAGAGAGCCTGCCAACGCCTGCAGCCACCCGACCCGGCTCCGGCACAGCCGCAGCCCCCCTGCGCATCCCAAGTCCCAGCTTCAGCTGACGTGGGAGCACAGCCGGCTGGGGACGTGGCTCTGGGGGTGGGCGAGGGACCCAGGAGGGAGGGCTGGGGGGGACAGAGGCAATGGAGGGGGGCAGAGGGAAGGGGAGATGGGGACTGGGAAAGGATGGGGGCTAGGATGTGGAAAAGGTACAAGAAATCATGGAAAGGGAAAAGGTAGTGAGACAGGGAATCATGGAAAAGAGGGCAAGGAGGGAAAATGAGGAGAGAGGGTGACTTCAAGCTCCTGTGAGGGAACTGAGGTACCGGGAAATGGAGGGAAATCTCTGGGGCCACAGGGGGACACGTGTTGCATTACAGCATCAGGGATGGCATGAGGGCTGGTGGGAAAGCTGTGGGCAGGAAAGGGATTGAGCCAGAGAAAACATAATGGGGAGAAGGTGAAGGGAGGCTGGGCTTGGGGAAGAAGAATCAGGAGAGAAAAAAAAAGGGAGTGAAAACATGCAAGAGGTTAGTGTAATAGAGAGCAATGAAGAATGAAAATGGAGAGGCAAGGATGTGCCCATGACTGTTAGAGATCTCAGCTCATTCAGGCTTGCTTCAGCCCAGTTTTTAAGGGTGACTCCTAGGATAGGCTTAGGAGCCTTTGTTAAACAAACTGCGTTTTGGAAATTTCCTTCCAATAACAATGAAGCAAGATGCCTGAAAACTGGCATGCTTCCTGTAGCAAGGAGGAGATGTAAGGAAAGAAAAATAATAGACTTGTTCATAAAGAAAGTAATTACAACCATATGCTCACACAGTAGATCTATTTTTAAAATATCATAGCATTTTTATTTATTTTTTTATTGCTTATTAACCGTCACTGGGGATGAAAAGGGACGTAGAATAGTAAGGAATTAACTGACTAACCTGTGTTTGCAGCACTGCCTGCTGCTGGATAGCCGTGCTTGTATCCCGCAGAATATATGCCTATGCTGTACATCACGTGGCAGCAGGTGGGGAGCTGGGGTGCGGTCTCAGCCTGGGTTTCAGACGGCCTGCTGAGCCTGGCTCTGCCTCTGCACGGCCATCAGCGTGCATCCAGCTGAGCCTCAGGCCTGTGTGCGCCTCGGTCGGGACGCTGAACCTGGTCTCTGTGTGACCTTGTGCTCTCCAGTGTGAAGCACGGCTGCACAGCAGGTGCCCCCGCCAAGTGGCCCCAGGGCAGCACGAGTGAGATGCCACCACAGCTGAGGTGGTTTGGGGCCAGGTTGCCTGGGGCTGGAGCAACCCGTGCTGTTGTTGTGCTGAAGTGACTGCAAGTTTCACGTCACTTCACCTGGCAGCGTGCTGACAACTGCACAACCTGTCACACGCTTCTGGTACTACAACGAATGCTAGAAAAAAAAAAAAAAGAAAAGAAAAAAAAAAGCTGAAGCAGCACGGAGCATAAAGCTGCACTACTCTGCACCATGCCTTGCCACAGTTTCAGTCACGGCTGTGGTGACTTGCAGCCCAGCCCTGTCAGACTTCTCTAGTGTTGGCTGTGGCAGCCTCCCCTTGTATATAAGGCTCATGGGTTTCTGGTCAGAGCCTCCTCCCTTCTCCCTGTGAGGATGAGGAGGGGCTGTGCTGCCGAAGCGGTAGCCAGGGAGCAGGATGCTCCTGGTGGGAGTGATGCCCCACTTCTGCCTGGGCACCAGCCTGGTGGGAAGGGGTGGCTTTCCAGAGAGCTCCCACGGGCATGGCTCCCTCCGCTGCCCAGGCTGAACTAAAGTGAGGGAATCCAGTGCAGAAAGCAGCCACCTCTCCACATCCTCCACTACTGCCAAAGCCTCAGAGCAGAGGATCTAACTGTGGATAAGCAGTGCCGTGAGAACAAGGCTGGGACTGGTGAGCAGTCTTTCTGCCAGATGTCTTGCTTTTGTGAGCTTTACAAGGTATCTACCTGGTATTTTGGCATGATGATCTACCTGGGCATGTGCAAAACATTTGACACAGTCCCACATGCTATCCTTGTTTCTAAATCGGAGAGACATGGATTTGAAGGATGGACCACCTGGTGGGTAAAGAATTGGTTGGATGGTAGCACTCGAAGTGTTACGGCCCACAGCTCTGTGTCCAGGTGGAGATCGGTAATGAGTGGTTTTCCTCAGGGCTCAGTATCAAGACCGGCAGTGTTTAACATCTTTGTTGGTGACAGGGACAGTGGGATCAAGTGCACCCTCAACAAGTTTGCCAATGACACCAAGCCAAGTTTTGTGGTGCAGTCGACACGCTGGAGGGAAGGGATGCCATTCAGAGGGACCTGGGCAGGCATGAGAGGTGGGCCTGTGTGAACCCTATGAGGTTCAACAAGGCCAAGTGCAAGGCCCTGCACCTGCGTCAGGGCAATCCCAAGCACAAATACAGGCTGGGTGCAGAATGGATTGAGAGCAGCCCTGAGGAGAAGGACCTGGGGGGGTTGGTTGATGAGAAGCTCAACACGAGCCAGCAATGAGCACTCACAGTCCAGAAAGCCAACCATGTCCTGGGCTGTGTCAACAGAAGCGTGGCCAGCAGCTTGAGGTAGGTGATTCTCCCCCTCTGCTCTGCTCTTGTGAGACCCCACCTGGAGCACTGCGGTCAGCTCTGGGGCACCCAGCACAAGAAGGGCATGGACATATTAGAGGAAGTCCAGAGCAGGGCCATGAGGATGATCAAGGGTCTGGAGCACCTCTCCTAGGAAGACAGGCTGAGGGAGTTGGGGTTGTTCAGCCTGGAGAAAAGGCTCCAGGGAGACCTTATAATGGCCTTCCAGTGCCTAAGGGGGGCCTACAGGAAAACTGGGGAGGGACTCTTTGGCAGGGAGTTTGGTGACAGGACAAGGAGAAATGGCTTTAAATTAAAAGAGGGTAGGTTTAGATTAGATATAAGGAAGAAATTATTTACTCTGAGTGTGGTGAGGCACTGGCACAGGTTGCCCACAGAAGCTGTGGATGCCCCATCCCTGGAGGTGTTCAAGGCCAGGCTGGATGGGGCTTTGGGCAGCCTGGTCTGGTGGGAGGTATCCTTGCCCATGGAACTGGATGGTCTTTAAGGCCCAGTCCAACCCAAACCATTCTGTGATTCTATGCATTCACCGAGAACAGAGTGCAGCAGAAGCCTTCCCTGCCTGGTCCCGCCAACTTGATTCAGTGCCATTGCTCCCAGCTGTGCCAGTGCTGCTCTCCTGGTGGCCCCAAAGACGCCCACTGCTAACAAAGTGTCTGTGTGCTAGCACCTGGGGTGCTAGCTGGTGAGGATGCCCAGGGCCAAGGAGCACGGTAGATGACACGGGCAGGCACTATGCACTGCAGCTCTCCTGCTTGGGAATTTGTCTGTGCTAAAGTGTGTTGAAAGCTTTAAGAATGCATTAGCAAACAGAGCAGTTAAGTACTCACCAGCATTTTAAATATCTTGTTTCCACGTGTTACATCAGAGAGCCACGTATTAATACCACATTCAAAGTGGTATCTAAGTGAGTGTGCACCAAAATAATTGCTGTTCATTAGCGCTGCAAACTTACTAGAGGGTTGCTTTAGAAGCCTGCCTGCAACACTAAGTGGGGAGGCATTGCCAATAGCAGCAGCTCCATTAAAGAGAGCAATAAAGCAGAATTCTGTAAAAGTCAGACATGCCTGAGCAGCAAGCTCTTTTGGAGAATGGCTTTTGTTCCATGAAGATGTAATGAGAATCACTTAAAGACATAAAAACAGAGCATGTATTAGATGAACTCCACAGACAAGAAAAAATAGTACGAATACCTGGCACTAAGAATAGAAATTCTTCTCTTCCGGATAATCTCAATGTATCTGACTCTTCAAAATCTCTGCTTACAGATGTGAAAAAAAGCTTTATTTACTTTATAGCTTTCTAGGCTATAACATCTTAAAAGAAACCTCATGAGAGCATCATCCAGTTTTATAGGTCTTTCCTTAGTGATTTAGGTGTTCCTGGGAAATGGTCTGGGTTATGGCATCTCATTAGAAACAGAACTCTATTGACTGAAACAGACTGTAAATAAACCTGAGAACCAGCAGGCTGGTTTTTGTCACAGCCCACATCCCACCGCTGCACTCATACACGCTCTTGTTAGGACCTTGTTTTGCAGAGATGCTGACACATGCAATTCCTTCTCATGTCAGGAACACTTGTGGGTGTACTAACATTTCAAAAATCAGGTCAAATGGATTTTTATGTTTTGCTGGCCCCAATTCCACATTTCAAGAGCACCTTGCTGGTGTAGTATGGGCAACGGGAACCTGCTCCCTGTGGGCCTGCTCTGTACTCCATGACAACAAATTGCTACTTGTTACTGTCGTTATATTGATTGATTATTTTTAATTGGGTAGTGAATTGCCATGAAAATTGCCAAGCTTCCAGTACTCCACCAGTCCATTCCTTCCCCTTCTGCACCCTTGCATTTCCAATTACCTTATAAATTTAGTCTGAGCAAGCTGTCTCCCATAGCTGTACCTGTGGCCAACGGTGTGCATGGACTGCACCTTAAGGAGTTTGTGGAACAAAAGTCAAGCTAAGGAAAGTGAGAAGAAAGGTCTGCTTCTCCCCTGGGAAATGCCTGGTGTTCTGAAAACAAAGAGAGGTGGAAAGCACTGGGATAGCTTAGCTTGTCTTCAGCAAGGACTGCCTGCGTGTTTGCAGCCTTATGGCTTTGCCAGAGTGAGATATAGGGCTACCACTGTTGTTTCTCACTCCCTCCAAAACACACACCTTTTATTTATGTTTATATATATATATATATATATACACACACACACTATATGGTCATATATAGATGATATAGCCATTAGCTATATCTCTTATGGACTATCTTTCTCTGGCTGATGCGGGAGACCCCCTACTAACACAGGAATTCTCAGGGAATTACATGCCTTTTCTGCGCATAAGAAAATGGCACTAAAGCTATTAGCACCTGGAATAGCCTGGGAAACTCCCAGATGCCCAGAGTTTTAATAAAAGAAAAGTTATATTTTTTTTTGTGATGTAAGGCCTGAAATTGAGGAACACTTCTCTGGTCAGGCTAGTTTAATCCCAGGAAAATGTAGTTGCCGTCTGGCATAGTTCAAAAAATGATGAGAGAGATGGAAGCAGCTTCAGGACGTCTCTCAAATACCAAGGAAAGATCAGCCAGACTTGAAGTCCCTGAGAGAGCTCCCTTCCTGTGCCTTGCTATCCCTGCCATTGGAGAGCTTTCTAAAAAGCTAAACAGGACTTCCAATGCTGCACTTAATTTGAAACCCTTCTTTCTTCTCTTACCCACCATTGCCATGGGGAACTGTTTTCCCCTTTCTCCTTTCAGCTTTTGCTTTCTCGTCCCCCAGATCTTCACACCAGGGATCCTACTCCAGGGCAGTCCTATCCATGCTGCTGTTCCCTCTGTGTCTGAACGCTGCCAGAAAATGGTTGCCCAAAGGCTCCCTGCTGTAGAGAGGCTGAACATGGTCCTGCACAAGCTCTAGACCAGACCTTTGCTCAAGCTTATGTACTGCATTTAAGCTGGCAGTGCTATCAGAACACAAGCAGGGCCAGAGGGATTTGGAAAACTCTCTGCACATCCCCCTAGCACGCTGTGGCTCCTCTACCAAACATACACACATTTTTGTTGGCTTTTGGCTTCTTCTTTGCATAAAGATTGTAAAGGGAGTTTCATGAGTTAGGGAAATGGGGGGAGTGAGTGTATAGAACCAGGTACAGTGGAGGCTTATTCTCTTGGGTTATCATGAAATGGTGCTCTTAAGTATTTTAACTGTGATAAATGCATCAGGATATATGAAACAGATGGGAATAATTTAAAATTTAACTCAGTCCCAGCCAGACCAGCTTGCAACACGCATATTGCTTCCTACAGTCAAAATGTGATTGGGTGCTTTATTTTATTTGTGGGAAAGGGCTGAGTATACATCTTGAATGGATTAATTTCACTTCTTACATAAACTTACAAAGCTGTCCATAGAGCTAATCTATACGAAAATTATTCTCTTGGCCCTAAATCCTATCTCTTTTTTTTTGTTTTCTTTACACTCTAAAAATCCATCTTTACAATACGTACGAGTTGTGTGGTTTTGCAATTTTTTTTTTCCTTTTAAGTACAACTAGGTTTTCAGGACTCAGAAAATGGCAATGTGTATGAGCCCTCCTTCTGCAACATTTGAGTAACAATATTAGTCCCAGAGCTCTGCTGCCATCAGGGAAGACAAAATGTTTTTTATGCATGGACGTAACAGGCTTCCAAACACCAGAGTTCCCAAAGGGACAGCGGGAGGGTTGATCTGTTGAGAGTTTTCGCCCCTCACCGGCAGCCAGTCCAACAGCAATACACTCTGCCAGCTCCCACGTGTTCAACAAACACGGATGCTTTTATCAGCTTTGTGACGCTGTTTTAACTTCATACCACATCAGGTATCATCTGTTCTCCTGCTGCTCATGGACATCTTCAGGTCGCCACAGACAGCTGCTGTGGGCTTGGGTTAATTTTGGGGGAATGGGGTGGTCTGATCTCATTTGTCCTGTTAGGCTAGGCAGTGCTCAGGTCCAGTACTAATTGTCATGAAGCCACAGTCCTGAGGCACAGCAAGTGACTGGACAACTAGATTATTAAAAGAGAGAATGAAGGTGTAAAATAGATGCAGGGGGAAAATGCTAACCTTCAGGGAATAAGTAAAAGAGGAACAATGGTAAACTCCAGATAAAATTATTTGCGGATAAGTAACCAAAACTGGTGTGGTAAGGATAAGGCCCAGTATTTTGATGAACCCTTCATCCAAAGCACTTCCTAGTCATTGCTGAGAGAAAAAGAGGCCAAAGTGCGTAAGATGGGTAATACTTCTCCTGTTCTGCAGGCAGTGGGGTGATGATGGGGATATGTGGGTGGTGGGTTTGTCTGGCAGCCTGCAGGAAACTGGTGCCTGTCGTGAAACCAAGGCAGTTCTGCTGAGCCCCAGCAGCAGGGGGAGGCATCAGGTTTGCTAGGGTGAGCACAGAGGAGAGCAAAGGACTGGAAGAACCAAAGACTCCCTGTTTTCTTCTCCGTTGTGATCACGATTTACAGCAAGTCTGCCCAGTGCTCCCAGGTGCTTTCAGTATCTGCTAGCAGAGATAAGCTCTGTGTTGAAGGGAAAACACCCCCATTGGTAAACAAGCATTACATTTGCTAAGCCATGATAACCTCATACAAAATGTGTTCTGGGAGCGGACTTCATCCTTCCTTCACGTGTTTGTGCTCTGTGGGACCTCCCATGGCAGAATTAGAAACAGAAGTGCAAATCAGTTCCTCGGTCTCTCTCTTGTAAGCTGAAGCATTCTCCTAAAGGACTTGGCCCCACAGTAAAAGTAGATTTAAGTTGTGAAGCTACTTGCGTGCTAATGCTTCCAAGTGCCTGTGGATTCTGTAGGCAGGGCTCAGAAGCTGAGACCCGAGCACACCGTGGGCCAAAGGCAAAAAGACCCACTGAGCACATCAGTAAAATACGAACAGAAATGGCAGCCCCATGAGAAGATAAGGCTCTGAAATCATGCAGCCAGACTCAGCATTGCCTTCAGCTCAGAAAACTGGGAGAGGGAGGGAGGGAGGGAGGGAGGGAGGGACTCACTCTTCCTGTGCTGCTTCACCATGTCCTGCTGGGGGAAGATCCCGACGTACATCTGGAGAAGGAGGAGACAGAACAGTAAATATTTGTGTGGGAAGAATTGATTAAGCCCTGTTCATTTTCATTTTCTTAAACTATTATGTAGTAGCAAGGGTGAGGCAAATATGAATGCTTTCTGTTTTTTGTGAATTGGTTGCATCCAAAACCTGTAAGGAGGAATTTAATAGCTTGAAACCCAACATCCTTCAAATTGTTCCAGAACAGTTCTGGGGTGTGAAGCCCTTGGGAGACAACCTCTGGATCTCAAGAAGCTGTTCACAGCATTCATTTAGAATTTGCCTTTCCTCCTTTAATGTTGTCCCTGTTGGTGAGATTTTCGCAGAGCTGCATCTTGGTAATACAGCAATTCTGAGATCAGAGGTGAAGTGATTCCCTCCTGCTTCTTTCATGTAGCAGGATATTTAATTGCTATTTCTTTCCTTGGAAATTAGGCACCAAAGTATTTTGGGGATTTGAGACAAACCTCTGCGAAGAGAACTTTTTGCACTTACAAAGTTTCTGTTCAGTCTAGCCATGGATAAGTGCCATAGCCTGCCCTGAATCTCCCTGTTGTCAGCAGTATGTCCTCTATTCCTTTGCTGAGCCTGCAAGCACAAGCTCTGCCCTAGATGTGAGAGCTGCCATCTGTGCAGCTTGGTAAGAATTGTCCTGGTGTATGGGTAGCAGGACCTCCCCCTGCTGCCACCAGTGCAGTGGGGTGGAGAAGCAGCTCCGGCACTCGCAGCCCCAGATCATGAAATGTGCTCAGAGGTAAGTTGGGTCAAACTGCCTTTGAACAGAAGGCTAAAAAAATATAGCCTCCAAGACAAACCAGTGCAGCCGGGTGCAATCACTAGGGTGAGCTCCATCCATCCTCTGATCACGTTGGGTTCTTGCACCACAAGCAGTTGGTAACACAGCTTTTTGGCAACAGAACAAAACTGTCAGCACTATGGTGGCTGGCCTTAAACACGTGCCGTCTCGCAGTGCTTCTGGGCAGTGGGTTTTGCAGGAGGGTTTGGCTTTGACAGCATGTCCTTCTTGAGGGGCTCCGATGTGGGGAAAATGTCTGTGAACTCGTGTGTTATTTAGAGTAAAACACAAAAATAGGTGGGACTGGGTTAAGTAAAACTTTCACAGTTTTACTACCTATTTGTGTTTTGTCACACCCCAAATAGCTCGTTTCTCACTTTGTTAGCCAGATAAGTTTCCTCACTTTCTGTTGCAGCCAGCAGCCAGGAAAATGAGGGTGTGAGGAAGCAGGCTCTGAATTTGCTCTGTCTCCAGGCTGCTGGCTTTTACTGCCTGCCTCTGAACTCCAGCTTCAACCCTGGGCTTTCACCACTCAGCCATTTCCTGCCCTGATAAACTCCTCTTTCAAATGCTCATATCCTCCTGCACTGCATATTCCCATCAAACCAGACCCCTCCAGCATCACCAACTCCAAGGGCGTTACTCCCTTTAGAAAGGGACTGAAGATGACAGAGATGGGGACTCTGGCATACCATTCAGTAAGTTCTTTGTTGTTGTGTTTATATATGTATACATACATCTGCACACTTACACAGGGGCAGGTATAGGTATTTCTGTAATTTCTCACATGTATGAGTTTGGTTTAATTTTCAAGACACTGATTTTGTAACACCATGTCTATACACTTAGAGATATTTTAAACCTCACAGAATTCTTCATGAAGTGTGCTGTAACCGTGTCACCTTTTTCATGATCAAACTCTTTAGGTCACTTTGTTTATTTGCTTGTTTCCTAGGATAGTGTCTTTCAGTTTGCTGGTCTGGCTTGTATCTCTTCTTCCCTGACGTGATAATTTGCAACTTTTTGTTGAAGCCATTGTCATTGAATAGGTCCAGTTCAACAACTGACAGAGATCATTACGGCTGACAGTCTTAGCCTGATATTTACCTGCTTTTTTTCATCTTGCCTAGCCACCAATTTTAGTAGCAGTGACTTTATGTTTACTTCTTGGTCCCTGACAAAAATGGTGGCTATTGACAGACTCATGCTGAGGTTTGTGGAAGCTCCCAAGGTAAATCACTTTTCAATCATGACTCTTCACTTAAAAAAAAAAAAAAAAGAAAGTTTGAGTTATGTGGTCACACAGATCTTTCTACAAGAGTGAGAAGTAGTACACATTTTTAAAATCCGTTTTTCAACACGGATTGTGTTACACAGTTGGATGAGGTTTTAGGTTAAGGTCATATCTCTTTTTAGAATTTCAAAAACCATGAGAAGTTACACATGTGCAAGCTACTTTTAACATCTGAATTCTTCAATGGGTGAAATCAGCATTGTCTTACGCTAACCATTTTAGCTGGGCATCCTTTGAATGAACTCTGGATAGAAGGAAATTTCAGCAGTTTCTACCTATTACTGCTTTCCCATTTTGATTTTAGATATCTTAAAAGAAGAAAGTGAAACAAATATATAACTCTAACTTCCACTGACTTCTCTTTCCTGTTAACACAGGGAAGTTATTTACACATATTTAGTTATTTACTCAATATGTGTGGATAATTGCTAGCTAGCAAACCACTCTGTGGATCTGATCTTAATTTGCCTGCAGTACAAGTGACTTTCTTCCTGTGTGATTTTGGTTAAATTCATTCATCAGCTGGCATTATTATAGCTTGTGAGGGGGACACAAAACCCATTCCCCCACAACACTGCTCCTTTCTGTGCTTGCTCTCAGAAGTGACATGACTGTTTCTGATGGCTGGCTGGCTGGCTCTAATTCAGGTGAAGGCAGACTTAAAAATCTCACCACAGTTTTGATTTCTTTTTTCCTGGGAGAACTGACATAAACAGTAGTGAGGAACTCCAGAAACTATGAAATCATTTCTTTTCCATCCAAACAGACTTTATGTGGGACATGTTTCCAAAAGGAAAGGGAGTTCTGTCAGATTTATTGCCTGGGTGCACAGTTTACATTTAATTTTCTCCTCTCACCACCACACAAGTTTGTTTCCATATCCATAAGGAATAATCTATGATCACAGCGGAACTGGGGATCCAGATCCTTAACATGACTGACTTCTACCACTGAGGCAACTCCTTTTCAAAAGGACTTAAAGCATCTTTTATTCCCGTGCAGAGGCAAAGCACTGAAACAGCAGATTTTCTTGAACAGTAAAGAGGAAGCAGATTTGGACTGGAAGACAAAAAAGTCCAAATGCCAGATCTGTTCTGGTTAGTGAGATACTTTTGTAGTTAGACAGTCCAAAGTTTTACTAGTTAGACACCCTAAGGCTAGCCTGGTTTGTGCCAGAAGTTATTTTGTCCCCAGGACGCTTCAGCATCGTGGATTGGCAATAGAAAGTGCTCCCTGGCAAGCCAGGAGACAGCTTTCATAATAGAGGCTGAACCTCTAGTCAAAAGAAGAGGCAAGTCTCTTTCTAACAATCTTTTATAAATTGGGCTAAAATCCTCATTTGGCATGTTCAATTTTTGCTTTTAATGGGGCATCAGAGAGCTTCTCTACTAGCTTGTAAACCTATGTCTCATACAATCTGACTCTCATCACAGTCACAGGATGAAATCTCTTTTCTGGAATGCTCCTGCAAGAAGAAACATTTTATCATTGAAAATGAACCTTCCAGGACCATGAGAACAGCTGGAGTTCACTGTTTTTAACGTACGACAAACAGTCCTTGTTATATTTTGCAGTATTAACTTAGCTTTCATGACTTCCTGAGAAGAGAAAATGTTATGTTTGTCTTCCTGTTCTGGCTGTAACAGTTTATTTATTTCCTAGGAGTGCTAATTCAATGTCTCTCTTCTTTCTGTTCTTACGTTCAAACCACTCATGTAAAAGTTTGGGAACATCCCAGAATATTTTAAAGCAATTTGCACTTTGTATTTCATTACACTACCTCATTACTCAGTTACCTGAGAGCATCCAAATGACGACGTCATGCAAGCATGTCTTTATTATGTCAATCCATAAGCATAACGATGCTTATACATGTATACATACATTTACAGCAGTTACATTTCATAGGCTGCAAAGCTGATGTGCTAATCTGAAGCAGCAGGTTGTTTTGGCCTCTGCTTCTTTTTTGTAAAACCCACTACGCCGCCATCGTACAGATGTGCTCTGGAGCTCTGTGTCAGCAAAAATTGCAGCTCTGCATGCTAGGCAAGCACTGGTGCTTTGAAATGAACCTGAAACATGACTGGGATTTTCATTTTTCACCAAGGTGCTTAGACATCATTAGAATGATGAAAAAAAAAAAAAAAGGCAAAAACAAAGCCCAACTTTTTAAAATGAAAATCATATCCAGTTAGCCTACAGGCACTTTGACTAACCATATTAGGGCTTTTTTTTTTTTTTTTCTGTGATGTATTACTAAAAAGAGAGGGATTAGTCAATCGTTGACCTGGACTTTCTGTTAAACTGAGCCCTTATAATCTTCTTTCATTGAACAGATTACTGAAAAATGTAAGCAAAAGCAGTTTGTCCAGGAGCAAAGCTAAGAATACTTTTGAAAGAGATTGATTTTATATAGGCCAGAATTTATTTATTTATTTATTTATTTATTTTACCCCAGTGTGATGCAGAACTTGTCAGTTTGGCCAAGCTAGAGAAGCAGAGTTGTTTGAAGAGTTTGAGTTTTTCTTGGGTCTTGTCCTTCCTTCTCTTTCCCTGCCTGCCTCACCCAACAAAGGGTATGTAGAGCAATCTCATTTGCCTGCACAGACCAAATTTTTTATAGGAATGCTGCCCTGTAAATAATGCAGTTCTTCCCCCTTGTGGCATTTCTAGCAAAACCACAAGTTGTGATATTTTTGGTAAATATTTCACAAATCTGACAGACACATGGCCAGTTGTTTGCGTGTCACTGAGGGGAGAACTGAGACATCTGTAGCTACAGGCAGGGAGAGCGAGGAGGAGAGCAGAGGTCTGAAGCAGCATCTGAAAATGACTCCTGTCACTTTGGGCATGAATTCAGGGCACAGCAGTGCCATACTTCGAGGTGTAGCGTTGTCTGGCCTGATCTGTTTTCAGGGGTCTTGAGCTCTCCCATTTCACCTCACAGTGCCCCAGCGATCATGGGAGTCAGCCAGTGCAGCTTGTCCCAGTGGCAAAGAGGCGCCGCTCGGCACTGTCTGCTTAACATCCTGTTCTTCTGTGCCCTGATCCCCTGTCATTTGTTCAAACAGATGCTCTGCAGCTCAATGGGGACTTTTGGCACTCGATACACTGTCGATGAAATGAAGACACGTTTTCTCATAGGAGATTGTTCATCCCTCTGACTCGGAGTGCTGATGGCAGAGGATGCATTATTCATGTACCATTACAGAGCACAGAGGAAGACGGAGCATTTTGGAGGAACTACGAGGGAATTTCAGACTTTTGTACCATGTCTTATTTTATGACGTTATCAGGGTATAACTTCGGGGAGGATTTTGCTTGCCACTGCTCTTCCTGTAGTGACTTGATGTAATGGGATGGGATGGGATGGGATGGGATGGGATGGGATGGGATGGGATGGGATGGGATGGGATGGAAGAGCTCAGTTGGAAAGGAACTCCAAAGATCATCCAGTCCAACTGCCTGACCAGTTCAGGGTTAACCAAAAGTTAAAACATGTTATTGTAGGCATTGTCCAAATGCCTCTCGAACACTGACAGGCATGGGGCATCGATCACCTTTCAGAAGCCTGTTCCAGTGCGTGACCAGTCTCACAGTAAAGACATTTTCCCGAATGCCCAATCTGACCCTCCCTGTAGCAGCTCTGTGCTGTTCCCACGTGTCTCGCCGTCAGTTACCATGGAGAAGAGACCAGAACCTCCCTCTGTGCTTCTCTTCCTCGGGAAGCTGTATAAATAAATAAATAATCCATATAGCAAATATCTCTGCTTCTGTGCATTATCCTCATTGTTAATGCCAGATCCCTGTATCAATATACACTTGAGCTGTTCTGGGTTCCTGGTGGAAAAATAAAGCAGACTGCCTGGCGAAGGGCAGGCATGCCCTTGTGCCGTGCCGCAGCAATTCCTCTGGTCGCTATTTCAGCCCCAGCACTTCTCTGAGCCCCGTCAGCAGTGCTCAGCCTCTCTTAGCCACCTCCTTGTATCTGCATGCAGCTGTCAGAGGAACGACCAGAGGTTATAAGTGAGGCACAGCAGTAGTTTAACAGCAGAAAAGCACTCCCCCCAGTGAGGTCTTTGCAACACCTCTAACAGAGGCAGGTCTGTGCTTTACTGAGTAGCATCTGCACATCCAACTTCTGTCCCTCTGCACTGCGGGCAAGGTGAGAGGTGCACACATCCACTGTAATTTGTCCTGCTTGGACAATCAGCCTTGGGCTGCTTTTGACAAGAAAAATAAAGTTACCTGGGCACTTTTCAGTCTGGTTCAACAGCCTGTCCCAGAAACTCCCTGTAAATTCACTCTGCTGCAGCAAACCAGCACTCTTATTTTTCATTCTGAGCCTTGAAATAGTAGCAACCTCCTATTTAATTTCCCTGGTAACTGTACGGAAGGGAATAGAGTATTCCCTGGCACAGATATGCAGAGCAATAACTGAGCTTCACAATGAGCAATTTCAAAATATCATCAGTCTTTGCCACCACAGGATATTTTTTCCTCAGTTCTCCCACAAAAACCTTCCCACAGCCAACTGTTTTTACACTCTCCCATTTGTTCCCACTCAGGTTCCCGAATATTTGATTACCATGCTGGCCAGATCCATCAGTCTGCTGCAGCTGTTTTGTAACACCACCAGTGGCCACGAACCTGAAACTTGCTTTGTAGCTGCTGCGCGTTAGCAGGCTTGGGCCATTGGCTGAGTATGGCTGTGGATGCAGAGGGATCTAGTCCTGCTGGGGGGAGCTTGAAAAATCTCAGCTTAAAGTGACAAATGGGTGTGTTCTGCACACCATGTTAGGAAACTGGCTCTTTGCTCACCTTCTGTGGCCAAATCACTTAGGCCCCATGAGCAGCTGGATCAATCAGGAAAAAGAGCAAGGCTGGGCTGGAGGCACTTCAGCCTGGTTTGGTGGGACCAGCTGCTCAAACCAGTCACATTGCACATCTCTAGCCAAGGCCAGCTTCAACCAGGTCACACAGTGCCCATTCCTCTTCACTGTTGATGAGGCCCAGTCACCCCTTCTCCATACCACATTCAGAAAGCAGCTTGTGGCTGTCAGGCAGCTGATTTCTTTACTCAACAGGAATGGGAAACCACCTCCTGAAACACAGTTAAAAACACATTTAACAGCACGTGTTGGATTATATCACAGCAAGATGGACACACATCTGTCTCTGTCTGCTGACTGTGTCAAGGCCTTTTTATAATTACAGCGATTCAACGTCTGCTGCCTGTCTCTGGCTGCAGGATTGGAGCCAGGGCAGCGGGAGGGCGTGATGCTGGGCTGTTGGATTACAGAGAAACAGCTGGCAGCTCCCACCTTGGCAGCTACAGCTGGAGATGGGCTTGGTAGGACAGCCACAACATCTTGTGACACCATTGATTGAAGTGTAGGTTATATCATAATACACGCCCTGCCCACAATGATATTATTTAAAATGCTTGTTTTTATTCCCAGGGAGCATTTGGCCTTCTGCAACACACTGACTCAGGATGGCACTTGATGGCACTCGACCCTGATTTATAAACGCTGAGGCCAGGACAGTCTGACCAGCTGAGCAAAACGGACCCCATCAGAGGGTGGTGAGGCACTGGCACAGGCTGCCCAGGGAAGCTGTGAATGCCCCATCCCTGGAGGTGCTCAAGGCCAGGCTGGATGGGGCTTTGGGCAACCTGGTCTGGTGGGAGGTGTCCCTGCCCATGGCAGGGGGTTGGAACTGGAAGGGCTTTAAGGTCCCTTCCAACCCAAACCATTCTGTGGTTCTATTCACAGATTCACAGATTCACAGATTTCTCTAGGTTGGAAGAGACCTCAAGATCATCGAGTCCAACCTCCGACCTAACACTAAGTACTCCACTAAACCATATCCCTAAGCTCTACATCTAAACGTCTTTTAAAGACCTCCAGGGATGGTGACTCCACCACCTCCCTGGGCAGCCCGTTCCAATGCTTAATAACCCTTTCGGTAAAGAAGTACTTCCTAACATCCAACCTAAAACTCCCCTGTCGCAACTTTAGCCCATTCCCCCTCGTCCTGTCACTAGGCACGTGGGAGAATAGACCAACCCCCACCTCTCTACAGCCTCCTTTCAGGTAACTGTAGAGAGCGATGAGGTCGCCCCTGAGCCTCCTCTTCTCCAGGCTGAACAAGCCCAGCTCCCTCAGCCGCTCCTCGTAAGACTTGTTCTCCAGACCCCTCACCAGCTTGGTCGCCCTTCTCTGGACTCGCTCGAGCACGTCCATGTCCTTCCTGTAGCGAGGGGCCCAAAACTGAACACAGTACTCGAGGTGCGGCCTCACCAGAGCCGAGTACAGGGGCACAATCACTTCCCTCGACCTGCTGGCCACACTGCTTCTTATACAGGCCAGGATGCCGTTGGCCTTCTTGGCCACCTGAGCACACTGCTGGCTCATATTCAGCCGACTATCCACCAATACTCCCAGGTCCTTCTCGGCCAGGCAGCTTTCCAGCCACTCATCTCCCAGCCTGTAGCTCTGCTTGGGGTTGTTGCAGCCCAGGTGCAGGACCCGGCACTTGGCCTTGTTGAACTTCATGCAGTTGACCTCAGCCCATCGCTCCAGCCTATCCAGATCCTCCTGCAGAGCCTTCCTGCCCTCGAGCAGATCGACACACGCACTTAACTTGGTGTCATCTGCAAACTTACTGAGGGTGCACTGGACGCCCTCATCCAGATCATCAATAAAGATATTAAAGAGGACCGGCCCCAGTACCGAGCCCTGGGGGACTCCACTAGTGACCGGCCTCCAACCAGATTTGACTCCATTCACCACAACTCTCTGGGCCCGGCCATCCAGCCAGTTTCTAACCCAGCGAAGCGTACGCCAGTCCAAGCCCCGAGCAGCCAGTTTCTCGAGGAGAATGTTGTGGGGAACGGTGTCAAAAGCCTTACTGAGGTCAAGGTAGACCACGTCCACAGCCTTTCCCTCATCCACCAAGCGCGTCACTTGGTCATAGAAGGAGATCAGGTTCGTCAAGCAGGACCTGCCTTTCATAAACCCATGCTGACTGGGCCTGATCGCCTGCTTGCCCTGCAAGTGCCGCGTGATGACCCTCAAGATAATCTGCTCCATGAGCTTCCCCGGCACTGAGGTCAAACTGACAGGCCTATAGTTCCCCGGGTCTGCCCTCCGGCCCTTCTTATAGATGGGCGTCACATTGGCTAGCTGCCAGTCAACCGGGACCTCCCCCGATAGCCAGGACTGCCGATAAATGATGGAAAGCGGCTCGGCCAGCTCCTCCGCCAGTTCTCTCAGTACCCTCAGGTGGTTGATTTCACCCATTTATTCCTACATAGAGCACAATTACTTGGGAATTTGATTGGAAGACATTTGAGTCAAATGCACACCAAGAGCTAAAAATTCCACTCATTCACTTGGCATTTGTTGTTGTGGTTGATTCCTCACTCCACCCATGTGGGCTTAAAATACCGGCATCTATTTTCTCACGTGAGAGCATGGAAGATGTCTCACCTGGCACTAACTCTCAGCCATTGGTTCCCATCACAATATTTCTCTGCCAACATGAAGCACCCCATGGAAGCTGGTGGCTTCTCCATGCAAGGGCACCAGTTGATGAAATCAAGCCAAGGCACATGTAATGCACGAGGCTCCCGTGAGCCTTCGTGGTGAAGCATAATGCTGCAGACATGGACTGCCTTCCTCACCTCCTCATCCTTGCCAGGGCCTGAGGGCCTGCCTGTTGGTGTCATTTTCTGGCATCTCCACTGCGGGATGCCTGGCATCCCTCACAATGAGTTGAAGACAGCAGTAAATGAGAAGTTGAAGCATTCTCCTAACAAGAAGCTGTAACTCCTGAAGTCTACGATCCGAGGTAAGCCCAAGATGCAAGGCTTCTGTATCTCCTTCTTAAAGTCAAACTTGCTTCATGAATACCAGGCCAGACCAAAATACGTATTGATTGCTGTGCTGCCTTTCCTGGAGCTATATCATTAACGTCACCAAAGTGCCAGCTATGCCGTTTGTTCCTCTGTTCTGCTATAGTCATGGAGTTCTCCCATTTGTCATATTTGCCATGAATCCTGCTGTTTATATGACCTTCCAGTCCCTGGGACTAAAACAAGCTCCCCATCATGTTTTCTTCTGGAAACTCAGTGCAGCCCCTGCTGAAGGGTGTGCTTGGACAATAATTCTGTGTCCACTCTCCACATCCAACCTTACCTCAAAAGAGAAAGGTCTGAGACCAGTTTCCCACCACTAAAACTACCATTTTGGTTTTATGCCAAGGCAAGGCTATGTAGAGTAGATACCTCAGGATTATCGAAATATGCCACTCTTTCAAACTGGACCAATATAATTTGTATACACACACACACCTATCCATCTATATAAATAAAGCAAAGATTGCTTTCTGGTTTCTTCTCCAGATGGGTCACCATGAAGAAATGCTAGAGAAATTCATCTTGCTTCTCCCAGATAAGGCTTAATAAATGGATTTTGCTCTGTGTCATTCAGCCACCCCAGACAGGATGGTACCTGGGTGCTGATATGCCACACAGACTGTGCTCAACTGTCAGCATAAGCTCTGCAACTGCAAAGCTCAAAAACCACAGCCACAAAAAGGACTCCTGCTTCATATCAAAAGTGTTGACCTGCCAACACCGTCTTTGCAAATAGGTTTGATTGTCTCCTGTCTCGGCCAGGCCAAGCAAGCTCTCCGTGCACAACACCTCACCAGTCTTCTCCCCCTCCTCCTCCTTTTTATTCTTCTGACACTTACCTTCTGTCTTCACAGTATAAACTTGCCATTGTTATTAATGTCTTGCTCCTTGTTCCTTCCTGGCTTTACTTTATAAGGAAAGAAGAGAGGAGCAGCCCCTTGAAAAGAAATAAATGTTATTACTATGAGGGGATGAAAGCTCAACTGCTCATGGGTTGCAGTCTGTATAGATTTGCTCAACTCCCCACGTTGCTGTCATGTTCCTGGGAGAATCAGGCAAGGCAGTCAAAGTCCTTAGACTACCCACATCACATGGGCTGTAAAACCTGGGAAAGTGTGTCAGGAAGCCTCCAATATATAAGGCAGATGACCATATTACAACAATAAAATCCTTCTCTGGGTTCATTCTGCTTGTAGGTGACAGATACGGATACAGCCCTATGATTCAGTGCATATGGGTGTGAGCCTGGTGCCAAAGAAAAGCTAAACGTGCCAGAAACAGTGTTAATAGCTGCTGTATCTGACTGCCTGTGTAGGAAAAAACAGAGGTTTCCTTGGTATGAATGGCTGTAAGGTACGTGCAGCTCCACGTATCGGACAGACTGGGTCCAGAAAGGAATCTCAGAGCACAGGTCAATGCAGATGAAATGTCAAAAGGATATTCACATGCTGGGGACCCGAGAAAGCAGGACATTTTATATTTATTCTCTTTAAAAAGCTGTTACGATAGCTCAGATGCACACCTAGGTAATGTTGTGTCATTGTAACAGACAATACATTAATGTTGAGACTGAAAAGATGCCGAGAAGGGTTAGTGTCTCCGTAATCTACCAAAACTGGAGATAACTTGGTGCAGGAATCATCAGAAATAATAGCTTCTGCTAAAGCAGCCTGGGTTATGGCTCCATGGACCTTTATTCTGCTGCAGTGCTTGCTAAAGTGGCCCCTTCTTTCTTCTCACTTGGTGTCTCTTTCCTACGCTGTACTTCCCTCCTTTGCTGTGTCTGGCACAACTGAGTGTGTAGTCATAGGATGGACTAGATCAGAGAGCTCATCTCTCTGAAAATCAACGTTTATTTACGTGGCTGTGTTACTTTTTAGCCAAACCAAAACATTGTCTTAGTTCATGATATGGACATACGAACCCTTGTGCCAATGTGCTGGAAGTTGCACAGAGTTAGGAGTGAGCTCCCAGAGGAGGATGGAGTGCATATAAACTTCAGCAGCACTGTTCTCCAACGCAAAGAAACAGTAGTGCGATGCCTCTAATCCACACTAGCTCAGCACACAATCATGAGCCTGTAGCCCAAGACAAGATATACTGAGAGATGTTGGTGGTCCCATTCCTGGGCCTTGCTTCTTTTGCTGCATTGCTGATTAGCTCTGAAGTTATTATGCCATAAACAAGCAATGCATGCAAACTCATGTATGTTCAGAGGGCGATGTAATCTGACAATTTGCATTCACTTACTGAAGCATTAAGACCAGCAGCAGCAGCCATCTGGCCAGGTGGGCTCTTACAAAAGCATCTTTATGCTTCAAAATCAAAGCAAAGACAGGCAAACCTTCCTTACTGCAGGAGCCAGGAGAAAAAACTGATGCCATAATCAAGTCAGTTATCAAGAAGAGAAAGGGTAGAGATGGGGAAAAAAGCATAAAGCAAATTTCTACTCCAGACGATCTGTCTCTCTCCAAGGCTTCCCCTTTGTTATGGGCTACCAGATCCACGCTTGCTGCTGACCTTCTCTTGCAGCACCAGCCACGGTGTCAGGGAGCCCTGGAGGCTGCGAGCATTTGTTCCTCTACCAGGCTGTGACACAGCAGCTTCAGGAGCTGTCAGTGGGGATGCCAGCCCCAAATAAACCCCTCCCAGTGAACACTCTTCCTTGTAAACACAGGGAAGAAGGTGCTTGACCACCAGGATTTCCCTGAACCTACAGCACCACAGAAGAAGTACATGCTAACGTGCACTTACCCATACCTCCTCACCCATTTTATAAGCTTCTCTGAACTTCTGGGGTGACATTCTGGGGAAACAAAACTCTTGCAGAGCTGTTGGCCTCTGCTGTAGAAGACATCCTACTGGCTTGTGTTGTCCCGTGCCTCAACCCCCTTTTTTCCACCTTCGTCTCAAAGACCTGCATCACACACATTTAAGGCAGTGCTTTGGACTCGTACTTTGTAGGCAGTTTGGGTGCCAGATCCCAGGCAGGCTTTTCACCGCCTGGGCTTGAGTTGAGGCTAATTCCCTACACAGCATCTTTATGTATGACCTATATAAAGATTCATTTCCATTATTTTAGTTTCCAGTTTGTTTTGTTTTGTTTTTGTTTATAAAGATTTGATGATGCTCCATACCTATCTCACCCTGTGCTGATGAAGAAACAACAAAGGCAATACTGCACAGCACGCCAGATCAGAAGCTGCTGAAATATATATGGCCACAAATGCCTGATAGTATTTGGTAAGTAATAATACCAGTATCTAGTCTTACAAAACACTTTATAAAAGATGTCTGCCTAGCTGTTTCTCTCTCATTATGCAGAAGGGAAGGGAGGTGAATGGAAGGGCAGGAGGCTCCTCCTGCCAGTGTCTGCTCTCTTCACTGATGGGGAATGCTCGCTTGCTCTCAGCAGAGATGTTAGCCTGACCCCACCGGCAGAGCATCCCTGCTGTCAGGTCACATAGCTCCTCTGGATTCCTGCGAAGCTGCTCCCAGACCCGTGCTCAGCGCTGCGAACATGCACGCATGCACACGTCAGCTCCCATCTGAGCAGACTGACCCAGCCGGCCAGTAACGCCTGGCTAACAAGTGCAGGGGGGAAAAACCACACAAATCCTAACCACATGCTGAAATGGCGGCATGGTGCCTCGTCACTACCTCTGTAGAAGCAGAAAAAACAACTGTCTGCATTGAATGCATTCTAAATTATGATTTATTTGCTTGATTCAGCAGCTAAAAGCTTGTAAAATTTGTTATTTTACTATATTACTGGGGGAAAAATGTTATTTAAATAGCAGAAAGAAAGGTATTCTACGAAGATCAACACTTTTTGCTAATAATTTAAATCCAATTTTATTCACATGTGTTTGAAAGGCAATAGAGACAGATGATAAAAGTGATGTAATGATCTTTTCATTGCTTTGTGCCGTTCAGGATAGGCTGGTCATATCTTCAGCAGCATCCCACAGTAAAGGTGTCTGAAGGTACAAGCAGATGACATGCAACCAATGCAAGCAGGAGCAGCCCGCTGCAGTGACACAGATCACATTAATTTAAGGTCCAGCTGACTCCAGCCTGCTAGTTAGCAGAGGTTCCCCTAATTACCACTGGTAATCAAGTGATTTGGCTCCCCTGCTACTTTAGGCCAGCTGGCACTGGGCACTTATCTAGATCGACTTTAGTAAGATATGGATGGACTGAACGGCCAGTGAAAATATAGCACAAATTACGAGGTAACTCAAAGATACTTATGTCCCTGTGTTATTCGGGTTCGGTAATATTTTGGGCTTAAATTATCTACTTCCAAAAAGTCAGTTAATGGAGATTTTGTTTGTTTATCCAGTTGTTATCCGTCAACAGGGAGAGATGGGTCAGTGCAGTGTCAGTGACAGAACAGGAATCACAAAAGGTCCGTTTTGCCTCCAGATCTCTATGCCTTTGGCTTTAGCTTTAAGTTATACCACAAAAGCAGTAAATGTTAACATTATAAAAAGGGTAATGAGTTAGAGTGTTACACGTGTGCAGGATTATGCTTTCATTGGAGGAAAAATGCAGGTGCTGGTTATCTTTAAAGGCTTTAAGAACAGCAGATATTCAAGCTTTTTCTTGTGAAAAACAAAAAAATATATACACCCCCTCCCAAAAAGCAAAAAACAACAACAAAAAACTCTAACGTGTAGGTACGAGTTTATTCCTAAATTAACTTATTCAGAAGCTTGATCACAGCCAGTATTAGTTCTTTAACACTATTTTAAAAATCTTCATGGGTTACCATGAAATCTCTGAAGACAGTCAGAAGTTTCCTTTTATCAGTTTCCTCTTCTACCACTGTAGTATTTTTAAATGCATTGTGTTTCCATTTATTATGGTCTATTACCAGGCAAGCTCTAAGCTGGTCAGCATCTCAGCGCAAGGCCTAGCAGCCCCAGTGGGGCCGGGGTCATAGGAGCAGGCAGGCTGCTCCGCCTCAGCCCAGCTGAGAAGCTCCTTATTTATCTTTTGAAATATTTCAGCTGCAGAAGCGATACACTTACATAACATGCACTTCAGACAAATAAAAACACCTCTGCTTTTAAAGAGAAATGCTCTGCAGCTCCTGCTGCTGCCTAATTCTCACAGCTACAATTTGCTCTTGATCTATAAAATGCGAAGTATGAAAATACGGTAAGCAAAAAGAATGATGGCCAGGCAAGAAGGATGAAAACCAATGAAAAAGGAAATGAGAGTAGGGAACGGTGCTACCTTAAAACAACACCCAATTCTGTTCATTTAGCAGCAACCCTAGCATTGCATCCATCATGTTTTTCCTCTGGAGTGGGAAGATTTCGGGAGAAGCAAGTGCTTGCCTTTGCTCTAGCTGCTACGTGAGATAAGGCTACAAGATTTGGCCACCATGTGGATAAAGCC
This sequence comes from Anser brachyrhynchus, assembly GCF_964034855.1. Lineage (NCBI taxonomy): Eukaryota > Metazoa > Chordata > Aves > Anseriformes > Anatidae > Anser > Anser brachyrhynchus. The sequence continues at coordinate 68,844,923 of NC_137696.1, forward strand.
TTTGTCACAAATGAGATTATTTGTTGTTATTATGCGTCTCCAGTGATGTACTTCAATGTAGTTCATGCAAATGCCATGGCACCGCTGCAAAAGACCGAAATCTTTCACCAGCTCGCTCCGTGGTTGCTGGTGGATGGACCTGAGGCATAGGCGCGAAACTGCCAACACCTACCGTGGCTTCATGCTGCAGCTACAGATAAAAACTGCAACTGCTCTTTGGAAATCTTTAATGCACTGCAAGGAGAGAAAGCATGAGGTTTGGCAGGCAGGATGGGCCTGATTCAGCAAAGTGCTTGTGTGTCACTGACATCGACTGGACTACTCAGGGTCTTAATTGCCTTGCTGAACCTGGGCCAGAGAGGGAAAAAAAGTGAAATGGTTAAGCTGCATGACTCTTTGGCCTGGGAAATGTGGACCTTTTATCGATACGACGATTCTCCCTAATAATTCAGGGCGGTTTAGAAAAGCTTCAGAGGAAATGTGTGCCTTACTTTCTGGCCCTGATTTAGCAAACATTTCGGTGCCTGTGTAACGTTGTTCATGCAGATAGTGCCATTTGCTTGTGAGCAGAAAGACATGCATTAAGTGCCACAATGGGCTGTTTTGCAGGTTAGAGCTGTGTTTTAATATCTGCAGTGTTTTAGCATTCCTACTAAGGTTATACAACTGCTAGAGACATCTGGACCTAACACTGAAATATTTTCTATCACAATCTGTGCACATGTGAATATTCTTGTGCCAGAATATCTATTTTAAACTCTCTTTAAAAGAAGGAACAATAAATTCAGTAAGTTATATTTTTTCTTATTTTTTTCTTTAAATAGTAAATAAACCCCATCAAATAAAAGTTAACAACTCCAATATCAATGTTAAAATAATGTTTTTTTGTTTTGTTTTTTCCTCACTGGTTAGTCAGAACCCATAAAGGATGGCTGCTTTTGTCCTAATTAATGGCCCATTTTCAGAGAAGGCTTTTAATTAACAGCTGACATTTAAGCAGCACTACAATGTGCTGTGCAATTATCACCTGGCCTACTTCTATGCGATTCAAAGGCTCTTGGAGAAAAAGGTACAATGCTTTTTTTTTTTTTTAAATATGAAATTTTGTAGAACACAGTGGCAAGAGACAACTGAGAAAGAGGGAAGAAATAGAGCTGGATCTTCAGAGGGATTTAGGCTGAGCTTTTCCGGTACAATTAACCCGATGCAGTGACTAGCTGCCCCTCAGAGATGCTCACACAGCTCTCAGCTTTGTTTTGGGGCACATATTTTCTAACTCATTCCCTCTCCTCAAATTTGCAATGCCCTGTCCACCACAGGAGCCAGGAATAAAAACACAACTGAGCCCATTTGATAGCTCAGCGCTGCTAAAACAGGACAGCCTTCTGCCTAAGGTTTCCTCCAACTTCTTTCCCCTATTTCTGTGTTCCTGAGGGTCACCTGGTAGCAAGCCAGTCTGGTTCAGTTCATTGGCCCTGGAAACAAACCAAACACTAGATGTTGTGCTAAAACAGTTTTCTGCCTGTTGGGTGAGCTCAGCTGGCTCGCAGTACTGTCACCAATATTCCAAGAAAGGAGGAGAAAGAAGCATGGGACCACCATCCTCCTGTGGGGGTGAGCTGCTAATTCAAGGCGTACTGTAAATTAAGCAGTATTGGGAAATAAGCTCTTGTGTAGGAAGGTAAACCCCACACAAGCTTATTTTTGTATGGTGTACGCTTCATGCCAGCAAATGAATGTCCAACAAATGACGGTGCTGGTAACAGCGAAAGGTGGGACCACAGGGCAGGGGCTCGCTGGCCCTCTGGCAGCAGCCACACCAAGCCTGCTCTTCCAGAGCTGAGCCATAACCAGACAGAGGTCTTTGGAGAACAAGAACTTGCTTCATCATGCTTGTTCGAACTGCTCAATATTGCATGTAATAACTTACAGTAGGTATTAATGTTTAAATACATCAATATTTGCTGGGTCACCAAGAGACTGAGCAAACACCAAGCTGTGGCCGTGCTGAACCTCTCTCCTTCTCTCTGGCCTAATGAATATTTAATTATGCTACAGCAAGTGAAATAGCTTTTGGCATGAAGGCCTGGGCTGGTCTCCCTCAGCTTCCCTAGAACACAGCAGAGACTGGTGATCAGAGAAACAAGCTCGTTTTCTGGGGCAGAAGAGGGCACTCAGCCCTGATGGGTGATGGTCCCCATGTCATTGTACAACAGGCAGGTGCTTCCTTGCAGATGCTTCCTCACCTCTTCTTCCAGCTGTGTCTTGGTGGAGCCAGGTCAGCTCTGCCCACAGGATGAGACCCTTAAATGGTATGGGTAGACAACATTGAACCAACACACCATGGTGGGATGGGTATGGAGCTAACCAGAAAGAGCTGAGCCCTTTGTGGACATGTTCAGTGACAGAATCTTAGGTGGGAAGCAACCCTAGTCTTGAGTGCTGGTGGCTTTGGTTCATGAGAGGGACAGGCTGACATACAAGTGACTGATAAGGTTACAGTCCTGAAGTATGCACAGCGACTGCGCTGTCCCCAGCCAGCCCCAGCCCAACAAAATCAAACCAAATTTAACTTGGCACGTGGGGCTGTGTATAGAAAGCTGCAGCAGCTCAGGTATTTCAGATATCTGCAGTGAGGACAGGAGAGACAACTGGGGTGTTAGTCTTGTTAGCCAGTCTGATATAAATTGTCTCTTCTCATGAAGTGAGGCTGTCAGGCACCAATGGGACTTGAGAGCCTCCGAAGTTAGACAGCTGCTTGAGGAGGAGAAACAGAGCATCACGATTTTGGATTTCAAACTTTAAATTTGAGAAAGGTTTTAGAAATAGAATGCAGGTACTGAGTCATTTTTGTGGATCTACTCTCTGGAGTATATGTTAGACCATTGGCCTGTTATTTTTCCAAACAGAGTTGATGACATTTTCATCCTGAAAATTACAGTTAAGGGACTCGTTTTGAATTGACCATGGGGTTGTGTGTCAGTTAGTATCTAATAATTCCTAAGATGTAAGCCCCGATCTGTCATTGGTTTGTTCAATGACTCTGAAAGGAGTTTGTAAAAATAGTACCATGGAGCTTTGTATATATTGGAATTCAATATTTCAGTCTGGCAGCCTTGGATCTGAGAGCGAGGCTTTGTTCTTTTAGCCAGTACACAGTCATCAGCTGTAATGAAGTTGCTTTGGGGTCAGTGATAGGAAACGGGAACATACTCAATAATTCAGGTGATGACGTGGCTCTCCTATGGTAGTACTGGCTTAGCATTACAAGGAGAAAGTGTTATTGAAATCAGTGGAATTATTTGCATGAATAAGAACAAGAAGCTATTTACAGAATTGTGTGCCTCTCTCTCTCTCTTTCTTATTGTATATTAAAGCATGCAGGAACTAGTGTCACCGTCCTGCTGCTGGAATTTTCAACACATAAGTAATCAGAAGAGGGTACTACTAGTCTGTTTTCCTCGAGTCCTCACTCTGTAGTCTAAATATATCCTTTTCCAATCATCATGTTATACATGGTACAACACAATGACAACAAGTGAGACAAACTATGAAACTTAAGGTCAGGTTTGTGCTACTTTCTCTGAGTGCTGCTAGGTGGCAATATGTTCCCTGGAAAACCACGAGCTTCCAACCACCACCACTCTCCTCTGCTTAGGACAGCTAGGACAATGCCTGGACATTGCTTCGTCAGAAGAGGATAAGGCCTTGGAGCAGGACATGCTGAAAGCTGCTTCACTCATGCAGATTTCTGACTTGGGACTGAGGTTTTACAGAAATAAATACAGGACTGAATCCTGCTGGGAAAATCTCTCCTCTGCAAATGAGAGAAAAAAGTCATTACACTGAAATAAGAGGCAAGCTCACCTCTTGTAATATTTCTGTGTACACTGGGAATGTCATAATAAGGAAAAATGAAACTGTCTGTTCTATGAAGATATTGCCATCTGAGACCAGAATATTTCATATTTTTACAGCATCTCTTAACAATAGAAAATTAGAAATATCTGTTCAGAGTGCAAAGATTTTGTTTTTCCAAATGTATGATTAATTGAAATCCTTTGCATGTTCAATCAAAATATTTAATCAACTAGACCAACTTTATGCCATTTGTATTGACAGTTGCATTGAAAAACAGTTTTAATAAAGGTGGAGAAGTATTTCCAAGCGTATTTTTCATCCAGGCTACAAATACTTAGAAGTGAGTCATCTTACATATGTATATTAACAAAGACTAGCAATAAAGAGCAGCAGACATTTGCATATTGCTTTGAATACACAAAGCAGTTGTGTATTCAAAGTGATCCGCATTGAAACACGCATTTATTTTCCTCAATCTGGTTCCTGGTGGGGCAGCACACATCCCCCCAGGAGGTGAAACCAACAGCCAGGGGAAGGACAGGGCAGGCAGGCCTGTATATGACAGTGCCATTTCATGCCAGCTCTAAGTTTACATCGAATCTTCAGGACGAATTACTTTCCATGCAGGAACAGCTTGCAGAGCGCTGGTGCCAGTGAGCGGTACCTGATGCTGGGGTGGCAGCGGCCAGGAGCCCTCCTTTCGGTAGCTGTTCACACCTAGAACAACACGTAAACCAGACGTGTTAGCATGGGGAGTGGGCATTGCTCCTTATGATGGCAGCGTAGGGTCTGTGGCAATAAACTGCATGGGTGTGGCGGGCAGGCCTAGCGTGGGCAGGGGCCGTGGCCACAGGGGTTGGGACATCCAAATAAACTGATTTAAATTAAGCCTGGCTGCGGGCAGGGCTCTGGGGGCAGAAGCAGGTGTTGCGGTGCAAGGTGTCATCCTGGATGGATGGGGACAGGGACATTAACTTCTTGAATCACAGAATCATTAAGGTATGAAAAGACCTTCAAGATCACCTGGTCCAACCATCACCCTACCACCAGCGTCACCCACTAAACCATGTCCCTACGCACCATGTCCAACCTTTCTTTAAACACCCCCAGGGACGGTGACTCCACCACCCGTCAACCCGTTCCAATGCCTGACTGCTCTTTCTGAGAAGAAATGTCTCCTAATTTCCAACCTGAACCTCCCCTGGCACAACTTGAGGCCATCCCCTCTAGTCCTATCACTAGTTATCTTCAAGAAGAGGCCGACCCCGAGCTCCCCACATCCTCCTTTCAGGTAGTTGTAGAGAGCAATGAGGTCTCCCCTGAACCTCCTTCTCCAGACTAAACAACCCCAGTTCCCTCAGCCGCTCCTCACAGGACTTGTGCTCCAGGCCCTTCACCAGCTTCGTAGCCCTTCTCTGGACATGTTCCAGGGCCTCGATGTCCCTCTTGTACTGAGGGGCCCAAAGCTGAACGCAGCACTCGAGGTGCGGCCTCACCAGAGCTGAGTACGGGGGACGATCACCTCCTGGTCCTGCTGGCTATGCTATTCCTGATACAGGCCAGGATGCCATTGGCCTTCTTGGCCACCTGGGCACACTGCCGGCTCGTGTTCAGGCGAGCATCAACCGGCACCCCCAGACCCCTTTCCTCTGCGCAGCTTTCCAGCCACTCTGCCCCAAGCCTGTAGCGCTGCGTGCGGCTGTCGTGCCGGCACTTAGCCGTGCTGAACCTCATCCGTCACACCGGTTTGGGCAGGAACTCAGGGTTTTTGGCTGAAAACCCGGCTTCCAGTTATGCACGCTACTACTGGAGGAGACAAAAACGAACTGCCCTGCCAGCAGCGGCCCCCGGCAGCGCGGCGGCGGTTCCCGGCGGGGCCGCTTTCCCCGCAGCACCGCCCGGCCGGGGGAAGGGGAGCGGCGGGGCCGGGCCGGGCCGCGGGCAGGTCGGTGCCTGCCTCCCCCGGTGGACGGGGATGGGGCCGAGCGGGGCCGCGGCGGCGCCTTGGGGCGCAGGGGGGTGCCGGGGCTCGGGGCGGCGGCGGCGGGCAGCACGGGGCCGGGTGCCGGTGCCCGTGCCGGTGCCGGGGCTGTCAGCGCGGCGCGGCGTGTCGCTGCCCGCAAATGGTGCCGGTGGGGCTGCGGGTCCCGCCGTCTGCCCGGCGTCAGCCCGCAGGCCTCGGGGCTTGCTCCGTGAGCGGCTGCCGCCCCCTTCGGCCCTCCGCGGCGCGGAGACCGGCTGCTGGTCTTAAAGGAAAAAGAAAATGTCGGTGCCAAAACCGCCCGCCTAGGTCAGGTGAAGGGCTGCAGCGCGCTCCCGCGTGGCGGGCGGCAGGAAGCCCCTGCTGGGGAAGGCGTTTCACCCCCTCGAGTCTGACGGCTGCTGTCTGAAATGCGTGTGTGTGTCCTGCCACGGAGCTGCCCCGCTGTCCTGGTAGTGCCCCGTGTCGCTACAGGGGGCTGGGGGCTGACACCGCTGCTGCGTGCCTCCTGCGGACCTCTGGTGCGGTTTTGCTGGCTGTGGTGGTGGTGATGAGGGCAACACCAAGGAACCCGCGCTACGTGGGATTAGAGCGCTGCTTGGCTGCGAAACTTCGTGTGATTTTCAAGGCCTATCGGGAAAGCGTCACAAGAGGTGGCAGCCAGAAAGAATTCACCGCTGTGCTTTTTGTGGGTCAGGATTCGGTGGCTGAAAGGCGAGCGATGAGCTGGTTGTGGTCATTTCCGATCCCGTGAGGTGGTGCATCTGTTCCCTGTAAAGGTGTCCAAAACACACCTAGCGGACAGTGAGCTTAAAATGAGTTTTCTCTCACTGCTATACAAACAGACCTCTTTAGATCAATGCATTAGCAATGAGGTGTCTGTGTGCTTTTTGCAGAAGGTAAGAGGTTCCTGCTCTCACCCTCTGCTGTGAAACTCAGTTCTTGTGCTCACCATGGGACCAGAACCAAATGTTATTCAGTACTGTCACGTGTATTTATGGAAGGACTTCTTTTGTCAGCCGTTTTGCATCCTTGAAGGCTGTTATTTTTCACTGGATTTGAGTAACTTCCTGTGCGATTTGTTTACTAAATCTTAAAAATAATTGAAGCATGATTAAAAGGGAATATAATTGGTTAGGAACAGAGAGACAATTTCAGTCCAACAGCATGCAGGGACTGTTAAAAGTACAATACTAAGCAGAGAACAAATAATTTGGAATCCACACACCATCCCCCAAACTGATCTGTTCAGAAACAAAGGAAAAACAAGGAAAAAAAGAGAGGTAGAATCTGAAAAGAGAAAAAGCATAAAAGCAAGTATGAAAGGAAAGAGATGCAAAGGGTAAACCATATTAAAACTAAAACCACCGACAAAGTTTTTTATAACTTGCAATGTTAAAAATCTTTTTCCAAAACTTATTTCATGGTGTGTTATTTGAAGCATCTTAAGTTAGTTTATTTGGATGTCTCACATCCTGTTCTCTCAGTTCTGGACAGGTAAACATCGTTTCTAATGCTGACAAGTGGAAACTGGGAGGCCCAAACTGCTTGTTCTCTGAAAGTATTATAATGGCTAAAAAAAGTCCTCTCTAATTCTAGGTACTTCTGAAGTCTGATTTTAGAGGAATTGCAAAGCTCTTTAAGGATCTTCACACTGAACTGCAGGGATTATTGATCCTGCCCAATTTGTCAACAATGTAGGTACCAGCATCAACGTCCTAAAAATTTGAACAAGGTTCAGCAGGTTTGAGAGCAAGTTCTCAGGTATCTTGAGAAAGGCATGAGCCTTAGGCAGCTCCCGTTGAACTTGGTGGGAGTTCCTGCTTTGTCTAGAGATGCCACAGATGAGGTGTATTTTCCTTCGTGGGGCAGTAGAATTTCCCAAGCTTTGTTTCTGTATTTGTAAGTTATGTTTTGTTGGTAGGTTTTGTGCTTCTGATCCCTCGGCCTGCTTAAGATCTGCTCACTGCTTTCTTCCAGCTGAAGTAAAGCCAGCCGGAGAGGTGTCTGCCCTCAGCTTGTCTCGGCTGGTAGTTGTTGGAATGGGAAGAACCTGCAGATAAGGTAAGTTTGCCTGGCCATGCCTCACTGAAGGAAACAGGAGTGATGCATAAGCAGATGAGATAGGTAGATGGAGGGCTCTGTAACCTTCAGGTGAGGGGTGCTGACAAGCAGCTGCTATCAGCAGCCTGTTCAGCCAGTGCTGGGGTGATACCTCCTGCCTTCACCTTTCTTGTGTTGGAAGCCAGGGTCTGGGGACAGGAGGGGCCTTCACTATGAGGCCCATGCCCTCGTCTTGGTTTCTCATCCAGGCTGGCCCTCTTTGCAGTTTCTGAATTCCACCCCCACCTCCAACACTAGAATTTCTTCTTTTTCTTTTCCTCCAACACTCACCAGCCTGCTGTCCCAGGTTTCAGTCAGTTGGTGTTAACGATTATCACTCACTTTCAACCTACCTTTTTTGTACAAATGGACTATTTTCATGTTTTGGTTGTATTTCCCCTTCACTCTGATCTTTTGTCTGCTTTCACACCGTTGAGGCAGTTGTGCTGGTCCTCAGCATTGGCTCGCCACTTGCCTTCCATTCAGTAGTCACTCACTGAGGGAACCCAGTGCAGCACCCATCAGTCGCCCTCGCTGTTCCCTAGCACAGATGGATGCCTTTGACAATGACTGGTAACACGCACGCACGGTTAAGCTGTGAATCATCTCACGATCATCATCAGTTTACATTTTCTATCCCTTTCTCCACGCCCTGCCTTCACGCTTCTGTGCTTGTCACTGAAATTACAGCTGCTGGAGGTCCTTGTCAGGTCAAGTTCTCCTGTGCTTCTTGACCTGTCAGCTGCCTTTAACACATTTGGCAGTGTCGTATATTTTTCTTTCCCATTGTTCTTCTGTTATGCGATTTGAATGTTTTCTTCTTGATATTTTTAAGGACTTTATAAATTTTTTCATTTTTTTTTCCTGCTACACTTTATCTCAGGATACCTTTATCCAAAACCAGAAACTCAGCTGATGTCTCTTTGCAGGTGATGCACAGGTCTGTGTCTTCACTTCACACCTGTGACTTCCTGACCCAAAGGAAAGGGCATCCTTATTTCTGTGATATATCACAGCCAGTCATTGTAAGCTGCTTGGTGATAGCACATCCCTGCATCCTTTCTTCCCCTTTTCTTTTTCCCTGATTTGTGTCAGTAATTCAGACACTATCTTGGTGTTAGAGTTTTCCCTGCTTGCGTATTTTAACTTGCAGATTATTTCTGTGTAGCTGCTCTATAGCACAGCTTTTCTTGTTTGAGCATGCAGCTTGAATTCTCGCCTGGGTTCCCAGCATCCAGTTCTCTGGTTTATCTTAGTTCTGCCCATCCAGGAGGTTGCTCTGTGTATCCTTTAACCATTGCTCTGGCCAGCCATCTTTACGCTCTCTGGCAATTGCAGCTGGCAATACTGACTAAGGTTGCTGTTCGATACAATGTGTTTTAAAAGAAAAATTAGGGTTGCAACAGAATAGTGTTTTTTTGGCAAGGACAGATATACTCAGTTGAGAGTTGGGGTTTATTGTTTTCCCAAGGAATCTGCCCACCAGAGAGGGAATATCGATGCTGATATTTTCTCTATTTTATTTTTTATATTAATTTGAGAACTGAATTCTAACTAGGCAGTTACCAAAGTGTTCAGAAGGCCTCTGATATATATACATACACAGAAAATGTATAACTCTCTACATATACGTGTGTATATGGCACCTTCACATCGTGTATCATTCCTTTGGTACTGACTTCCAACATGTGTTTATGTTAACCCATGATCTTCTAGCCCATGTGTGAGTGTATTAAAAAAGTCATTTGAGTACCATATGGAATTTAAGCTGTTGCTTTATGTAAGAGGTACAAAACCTGCTTACTGATGTAACTACAGATTGTGGAATGTGCAACTCTTGATATCCATACTATCAGCTTATCTGTTCCGTGTTACCAGCGATACATTAAAGCTCTAGCAGTTTTCAAAATTTGAAAGATGCAAATTGTCCATATTGTTCGTTATTCCTGTGCTGTCAGAAATCTGGTCATTATAAAAGCCACCTTAAATTGTGTGTGCTGTCGATGTTAATGGATAGAGCATGTTAGACTAAGACTTGATTTCTGTGAATGTATTTAAATAGACAATTATTTTATGTTATTTTAGTACAATATATCTCTTGGCTTGTCCTACAACACTGTGCTGATTACTGCAACAGATTTCTCTTGCATTCCTTTCACTTGCAGTGCAAAAACTCAATCTCGGTCATGCTGTGGATTGCTCTATACTTACTGAAATTTTGAGTGTTGTTTGTCAGAGATCAGCAAAAAATTCCTTTAGTCTGAGAGCACTGAAGCTTAAACCTCACACTTTTCCTGAGTGGTTAGCTTTCTCTAACTGAGCTGTTAAAATAATCCTGTATTTATTAAAAAAGTAGTAGGTACCGACCGGCACTGTAAGAGATGGATTTTAAAAAGTAATTCAATGATAATACCTTGCATGAGTCATTAATCATGAGTCACAATCAGCAGGCAAAGATGTCCAATTTGTTTTCTAATCCAGCACTTGCTGATGCTCTTTATTGCCATAGTGATAATATTAAAGAGCTGTTAATGCATATAACCACGCAGTTAAAAATGACAGACTCTTTTTTTGGTGGAATGAAATTTCCATATCTTAAAGCTGTTTTGCTCTGTACATTTTTTGACAAGTAACATCTAGGTAGTATAAAAGTGATCAAACAAGTATAATTTGGCAAGGGAGTAGGTTAAGAACAGACTTTTTTTTTTTTTCCTATCAAGCCAATCATTGTGATTTCCTAGAGAATTAAGTCTCATCTGTCTTCTTATGAGGATTGGGGAGGCTTTGTATTCATTAAAACTGGGAAACTAATTGCTCTGTGTTGAATCAAGCATAGTGCAAGCTGTGTTTTGCAGCAAGAGCCTGCACCTATCCATGCTTTTAGCGTTTGTTCTCTCTTGACCAAAAATTAGTAGCTGGGTGGGAGGTTTTATTGCATGAATGTCTGTTGGGGAATAAAGTTTTAGGGAAACAGCTTGCTTTCAGTGCTTTGCGTGGATTGCTGTAAGTCAAAGTTGAATGAATTAAATAAATTTGTCACTTTACTCCCTTATGCTTATTTATTTATTTATTTAGTGTTCTGGCACCTTGCTGTACTAGATGATATGAGAAAATGGAACACTGTTTCTCTTCCGAGAGCCTGAATATCAAACAAAGAATTTGGCTAAGAAATTGCCTTTGGAAATATGTTTCCACTGTTAAAAAAAAAATTAAAAGCAATTTTAAAAGCTTTGAAGGATGATAGCTGAGATGTTGCAGATATTTGAATCTGCATAGATACAGAGCAGTAGGTTGATGTTAAATATGAACTAATTGATCTTGTATTCAATCAGATTTTAACATTATTAAATTTTAATTACAAAAGATAAATAATAATATTTTGTAATGACTTCCTTGTTATGTCCTGGTGTACGTGGTTACTTTGTAGAGTGGAAATAGTGGAGGGATGAGCCATGGGTGTTCTGGTACATGGAAGTAGACTACCAATATTATGTAGCTCTGTAGAAAGCAAGGGCAATGCTCAATTTATAATGCTGCTCTACACTTTTCCTCCTTTGGATAGGTTCTGCATAGGTTCTGGTGCTCTGTGTCCGAAGGAGATCAATTCCAAGTGCAACAAGAGATACTGGGAAAACATACGGATGGCTTTCAGGGGCTAGGCAATCTAACTAGTTTTAAGATGGAACATGATAAATAGGTTAATGGAATTAGATGACAGGGAATTGACCTGAAGGTGGGAAAGGTCTTCGGTTCCTAATTTTTGAGTTCTTCAATATTTCTCCCAGGAAGGTATTATTGTAACAGTTGCTTACAGAAAAACAGGAAGTCCTCTTCCTGAAAACTAGAGGTTTCGGTAGGATTTCTTCTCCAACACAGATGTAGGTTTTTTGTGTGTGTTTTGTTTGTTTGTTTTGGAGTGGAAGAGGGTTGGAAGATTAGTACAGAGTATGTTGGTCTAATGGAATATGCAAGTATTTTACTACATTTCTTGAGCCTCTTCCGTGTTCTGTACCCAAATACTTTGGGGTAATTTTTACAAGAAAAGATTTTAAAAGATGGTAATTTCTGTCTTAACTGCTAAAACCACTGCATAAAACTCAAGCTGTTAACTTTGTGGGAGTAGCTTCAAACTAAGAATTTTGTGAATACAGTCTGTAATGAGCAAACTTTTGTAGACTTCTGTGGTGCCATCATCTTGATATTAGTTTCTGCTGTCCTGCTTCTCTTTCCTTCAGAAAGAAAACTGCGCTGGATCTCAAAGCAAAATTTCCTTTTTTTTTTTTTCCCCCAGAAATGGCAGTTTCTCTATGGAAAAAAATATTTCAGACTACAAAGGAAAGGATACTACAGCAGAGAAGGGTATCACTGTATAATGTTGCTCATGGCTATGAGGAAGAATTGATAAAGAAGAAACTGCAACAGTTTGCTGGTGGATCCATCAACCTTTCCAAAGAAGATAATGGCATTGGAATACTTACCTTGAACAACCCACAGCTAATGAATGCCTTCACAGGTATTAATTAGTTAATGGAGATGAGATGCTGGGTTTTGTTTGTTTGTTTTTGATCCCCCCACCCCCCTTCAGTTAGCTCTTCTAGGGTTTTGCATAAACAAAGTGAAAAGCTGTGCCTTACCATTCCTTAGCTAAAAGAGGAAAGGTTTGATTTTTAACCACAGGTGTAGTAAATGTCCTCTCTTCTTCATGGTACTTTTGCCCTAAACATCATAAATGCAAGAAGTTCCTAATGACTTAAAGAATGTCTCACAGAACATACCTCTCCTCTTTTTTTTTTTTTTTTCAGTGAAGACCATTCTACTATTGTGCTTTTGCTTATTTCTCCTTTTATTTTGCCTCTACTGCTCTGGAAATATATGGTATTTTTATGGGGATAGGAAGATATAATCTTTGTTTTGTAGATGGTGTAGAAAGGGCCAGTTTATTATGTTGTTCTTTACCTAAAATCTTCCCTCTAACTTGAGCTTCTGCAATTTGGTATTTCCTAGTTTCCCAGACTGGCTTCTATATCTTCTTCATTTGTCTTGTACCTTAAATGCTGATATTTATGAAAGATCTGGTGAGTTGGGTATTCTCAGGTGTTGCAGATGAGGAATCTTCTTAATTATATGCTTTTACACTGGACAATACTTATCAAAACCAGATACTATATTTTATTAGTCTTGTACAATGAGAAGCTTTTAATCTCCAAGATAGGTGTATCTGCTCTCTCTCTTTAACTGTCTAGGAATATTCCAATTTATTCAATTCTCTTCAGACATAAGTGGCACAAGTTCAGGGTCTGCATGTGCTTGAACTTGAGCTGTTCATAAGCCTGTAAGAATGCCTTTATCTCTTAATATTTTGAAATGGATACGTTTGTCATCTTGTTGATTACTTTTTTGCTGTTCTTTTTTCCTGCCCAGTCCTCACTGTTCCTTTGCTGTCAGCAAATAAGTTTGCAACACACTAGCAAAGCATAGAGCTGTTTACATGGAGAATGTCCACAAATGATTGTTAGCTGAAAGGAAGAAAACCTAGCAGAACAACAGAATTTGTGGTAATTCACCCAGATGTCTCTGCAGTTGCTCTTTTGTTTCTTCTTAAAAGCTCATGTGTAAAATCATTGCCTAACTTGAGAAGTTGTAGTTAAAAGACATTAGCATGGAGATTGTCTTTTTGAATACTTCCCTGTCAGCATACAAGTTATTATACAATCATAACTAGACTGTTGTTTGCTCTTTTTCTACAGGTTGTTTTTTCATTTTTTTTGACTTAAAATAGAGCTGTGCAAACTACAGTTTGTGGGCTGGGTGTTCGTAGCTTTTCTGTTGTTTTATTTGGTAGAGTCATGAGAAGTGAGCAATAATAGCAGAAAGAGGAAGGACAGATAAAGCCCAGTCTGCTATGGGAATCAGATGTAATGTAAGTCAAGTTGCTGAAACTAAACCTAGAGCAGAGGAGACTGGGGGGAGGCCTCATGGCGGCCTGCAGCTCCCTCACGAGGGGAGCGGAGGGGCAGGCGCTGAGCTCTGCTCTCTGGGGACAGCGACAGGACCCGAGGGAACGGCATGGAGCTGGGACAGGGGAGGGTCAGGCTGGGGGTTAGGGAAAGGGTCTGCACCCAGAGGGTGGTCGGGCACTGGGACAGGCTCCCTGGGGCAGTGGTCATGGCACCGAGCCTGCTAGAGTTCAAGGAGCATTTGGACAACGCTCTCAGACATATGGTCTGATTTTTGGGTGGTCCTGTGTGGAGCCAGGAGTTGGACTCAATGATCCTTGTGGGTCCCTTCCAACTCAGGATATTCTGTGATTTTATGATTCTAAACTTTGAACTTAAAACTGTGTTCCTTGTTTTCTGGGTGCTTGAAGGGAGGGTCTTAGAACTGATTTCCAGAAGTGCTGAGCAGTCAAAACCGCTGTTTAGGCCACTGGTAGCTGTGCTGTGACTATACTGAGTGCTATATAACGTTAATGTACTGAAATCATATCAGACCTCTCAAACTGGACACTCAAAATTAGCAGGTATTTTCTCTCTGGCTTAGTTGGTGGTCTGTAACATTATATGACTGCTGTGAAAATAAATGATTAGTGAATGTGAATGACTTAAATGTTCTGGTAGCAAACAGAAGCTACAAAAAACTAAGAGGAAATTAATAGTTGTGACTTTGTTGCAGACCCTGATTAGCATACAGCAAATGATCCGTGGGACCAGACAGTTCTGTTTTATAGTAGTGTGTAGAGCCCTCTAGAGAGCAGTACTCCATTTTGCTAGGTAATAGCCGCAGAAATTTGCTCTGGAAAATCTTACAGTGGCAGTTTAGGAGATAACTGCTTCTTTCGACTGTGCACCTCTGCTAGAGATTTTTTTGTTGTTGCAGCAAGGAGAGTAGAAGCAGAGTCATGCTGGCCCCTTGGCCAAAACAAGTGATGGTATGGTATGTTAATTTACACTGCACTTCAATTTAACGTCATTGTCTGTAAACCATAGGTGCTGAGGAACTAGCAAGCACTTGATCTTTTTCCATTTGCTGTGTATTGAGTAATACCCTTCAGGGGAAGTGTGGAAAGGAATAGGATGTACGACCCTTAAATTGCTCCAGCAAGACCTGGTTAACTTCATTTGCCAGAGCCTGTAAAATACCCTACCTCAAAGAAATTCTGTTAACGTTGTGTCTCAGAGCTTCTTGAGAGTGGCAGATATGAATTTATATATACATATACGCTTCCTTTAGAAAGCTGCAAAACATCATTAAACTGCTGAGAGAAATTCTATTTGCCAGGCATTTACTTTACACAGCAGCTTTTTATCTCAGAGGAATTATGTTTGCTCAAAGCTTGAGCAACTCATGGAACTGAAAGCAGAACAAAATTGTTGGCAAATTGCTAATGGGCAATGTGGAAGTTGTTATGCCTTTTTTCTCTTCTTAATTGGAATCTGATAGCCACCTGTTTGAAATGGTCTCTTTGGAAACAAATGCTAATAATGTCAGTTTAAGCCTGGTGGAACCAATTTCAGCAACCCAACCTCTTGCTGAACTAAAGTTGAACTTTATTTAAAAGAGAAGGAAGCCAGACTGCAAGAACTAGAAGGTAATGATGATAAACTTATTTTCTAGAATTATAATATAGAATCTAGAATAATTTATTGTTATTTCTAAATAATAAGTTATTTATTCTTAGATAACAGTTAGGGTGCAAACAGATGAATTATTGCAAGTACATTCAGTGCTGTGAGGAGCATGAACTTACTGGTATCATGTGCTGAAGGACCAAGACTGGCAGAACGAGGATTTACTTTACTGTTGTGTCCTTATCATTGTATCAGACATCCTGAGATGTGTCTGTTGGTGAAATAATAATTAGGTGTTGCTAGTGTACACAGTAATGGAGGGAATCCTCTGTCAGGGACAGGGGACAGGTGCTCACCTCCTTCTCTTGTCCCACCTGCTATTGCATGCAGCTGGCTCGTACAGTTCCTTTTTATAAGCTCAGTTTTTTGGTTACCTAGATTTTTGGTTCATAATACTCTATGGAAAGACTCTTCAGTACCTCATTGCTTTTGTTATTAACAGCACCACAAACAATGGTTGTGCTATGTCTTGGCTCTGGCAAAGCTTTGATGCCAGTCCGAATACCTTTCTTGTAACAAAACTTGAGAAATACACAAAAAGCAAAATCCATGGTGTTGAAGCACACCTATTTAAAGAACAGTGTTTGCAGGAAAGACATTGAATATGCTGTCAGGCTGGGAAAGCACTTCAAGTGAAGATTCGTGGAAGCCTCTGCTAGCCTAGTTCTGCTCAGTGTTTTCATTCGTATCTTGGGTGATGAATAGAAAGTGAACTTCTGAAATTATCAGATGACCCCGGAGTGGAAGAACTTGCAAGAAGGTTATTTGGAGCAGGGGAATGGAATTCAAAGTAATCTTGCTTAAGTGGTACAAAGAGCTCAAGATCAAAAAGGTGAAATTCAGTGAAAACAGATGTAATGTGCAACACACAAAGCCTAAGCAAATTATAAAAGCAAATGGAAAGGAACTGGTAAAAGTGCAGTTCTGGTATATAGTATGTCATAAAAACCCAGAATCGTTCTGGTATATAATATTTAATGTCCACGTACTTCTTGCTTTCCTCAGGAACATGGTCTCAGCTATTTCAGTGGCTGAGACCAAGACCAAGGTGGAGGTCCTTTACAAAGCATTTGTTCTTGACCTGCTGCTGGGATGCATACTTCATAAGGAATAGCAAGGAAAACAAGTAGAAAGAAAAAAATCTCAGGATGTTAGGATGGCTGCTAACGGGCAATTTTAGGACAGGAAATGTTCAGTGTGTACAGGTGTAGGGTCAAAAGAATAAGAGACTTGGAAAAAAATGAAAGATTCCTTGAGATACTAATCTAAAGCACATTTACATCTGAAGAAGGTACGTCTGTCCATGTACATCCTTGTCTAAGGAGGGTAGAGCTGAGAGCATCATCAGCCTGTAGGTATGCTGCATTTTAAAATAACTTTCTATAAATGTTTTTCTCTTGAGAACATATGAGAGTCCTTCACAGAGGAAGAGCTTTAAGTTAATGTGGGTATGCTCAGTTGGTTGGGAAGACAGGACAAGGAGTAATGGCTTTAAACTAAAGGAGGGTAGATTTAGATGAGATATAAGGAAGAAATTCTTTACTCAGAGGGTGGTGAGGCACTGGCACAGGTTGCTCAGAGAAGCTTCAAGAAGTGTTTTGACAAGCTCTCAGATACATGGTCTGATTTTTTTTTTTAATATATATATATTTTTTTGGGTGGCCCTATGGGGACCCAGGAGTTGGATTTGGTGATCCTTGTGAGTCCCTTCCAATTTGGATATTCTATAATGTGAAGCAGATTAAAAACAAAGACCTGTAAATGGATGAGAATTTTTTTCTTGCTGAGGAATGAATACTTTTGGATGTCAGATATTAATTCACACCTCAGTGTTATGCAATAAAAGTTGAAAAGAATCACGGGCATGGACTGTTGCAATAATTGTTCAAATTCCATATATAGTTGATGAAGAAAGGTAGGTGTGGTCAAAGGTCTCTGGAAGTAAAGCCTACCAATGCAAGTTCAGGCAGTTGCTTTGGGCAGTACATAAAATGAGTTTTCACTGAACAAACTAGATTCTACTCTCAGCAACTCATGATGAAATGTCTGAAGTGTCCAAGCCTCTCAATTCCACATTTAAAATGTGAGCTTTACATAGCTGTCTCACAGCACTGATAATTTTCTTCCTTTCATCCTTTTTTCCAGTTTCTTTAGAGCAGAAATAAAGTAACCCAAAAAAGTCTGTTGTGTAACTCTGGGGATTAGCACAGTTATAATTGTCTATAGTATGAGAAAGCTCTTAAGTGAACATATGAGAATATATGAAGTAAAAAGATGGTACTATTTAATCCATACGTTTGAAGCCTAGGATGTACTTTGTAAAGATAGCTTTTCTAGACAGTTACCAGGGAGGGAATCACAGGTGTTTCAGAGAAATTTCCTTTTTTATTGTTCTTTTAAAAAAGGAAAAGATATTTTGCTTCCACTTTTAAATCTGTTTTCTTTTGGATGAACACTTCTAAACGTTATTGGCCTTCAACACTGTTTACTCTGCTGCCTTTTTTTTTTGTATATATTTTCATTTGAATATGCAAAGTGAAATGGCAGTGACATGAAAGTGACTCGATGGACTGATCTGGATAGACACAAGAAGTTTGTGTGTCCTGAATGTACGCAATTACAAACAAGAATAACTCAGGTAGAATTTATGCTTGCACTACTTGCACTTTTTTATTTTGTTTTGGTAAGTGTAATGCAAGTTGCAGAATACTCATCAGAATTTCAGGAAGCACATTTTTGGATTAAAAACATATGTCAATGCTGGGGGGGGTGATTTAAGGTGATGCTTTCCCTTGTGTTTTTAAGCCTATCACATCTTAATGGTGACTTGATTTTGGTAGTGAAGAATGTAGTGTAAAATACGCTGATCATAGCCATTTTGTTCTAAGCGTTGCTTCTCATCTCTTGTAACAGGCACTATGATGCTAGAACTCCAGGAGAAGGTAGCTGAACTGGAAAACTGGAAGGATGGCAAAGGCCTTATCATCTGTGGTGCAGGAAATACTTTCTGTTCAGGATCTGATTTGAATGCTGTCAAAGCAATATCCAACTGCCAGGCAAGTAGTGATACGAAGTTTTGGGAGAAAAAAGAGCTTTCTGATATTCAGAGATCCCTATCAGACAGAGGTGTTTCACTGTGTTTATGCTGCAATTTTACATGCAAAGCACAGGATGGAGCTTTTAATGGTTGAAAAAATGCTGGCAGCCACTTTAAGCCATGGCTTAAGTGTTACTGTAATTGATTCATAACTCTGAATTCCTGCACGACTTATTATTTTTAGCCTTTTCTTTTAAAAATCTCATTTCAGTTTCTCAGAACAGTATATGGTGAATTTACACATAAAATAACCTGTGCTTCATTAGTTTGACCTTTAAAAGCAAAGACAAGTAATCATTTCTTATATATTCTGAAGTCAAAAACAAATTTAAGCAGCGTGGCTGCTATTACAAGAAGGTTTCAATTTTGTCAACGCTGTGTCTGGACCTGAATAAAATGGAAGAACAAATGCAACTCTTGTTCAGTTGAGCTTTGGCAATGATCTCGTAGTCCAGTTAGAGGAGTCATCTATAATTTGGGGGTTGAAGAGCTTTTAGTAATGACAGAAATCACTTTTATTTTATTCAACCAATTGGCTGGATGAACATGGTATTTGTCATAATCTGCGATACGGTCTGCCTTTCCTTCTGGTGCAAGAAAAGCAAAATAATGGCCAAGAATGTTGAAGTATTTTTGTACCCCCGAGTGGCTCCTCCTCCTTTTCTTCCTCTTTCTCCTCTTCCTCTCATGTTCATCTGTTCCTAATCCTGAAACAAACCCAGATCCCCTGCCTGCTCTTTTTTGGTGAGTGCTAAAGTTAGGGGGAACAAATCATAGCAGGCAAATTAATAGTGGTATTGTTAAAGAAAAATGTTTTCTTTCTGTCCTTGTAAACCTGGTTCCCAAGAACAGTAACCTAATTCTGGAGTGAAACTTGAAAAGTTGGCTATCTGAAAAGCAGAAGAGGTTCTTGAAAGGACAACTAAGAGGAAGGAGGCGTGAAGGAGGTTTTTGCTTCCCTTGTTCTCTGTCTAGAAACCTTACAACAGAGGTTCCTAAGCAGTAAGCAGCAGAGGACTTCTGAGCAGATGGAAATGGTTTATGAAGGCGGACTGAATCCTGGTCTGCCTCAGAAATAGTGTGGCCAGCAGGGCTAGGGAAGTGGTTGTCCCCTTGTATGTGGCACTGATAAGACCGTACCTCAAATGCTGTGTTCAGTTTTGAGCCCCTCGATACAAGAGGATATTGAGTTGCTTGAGTGTACTCAGAGAATAACAACGAAGCTGGTGAAGGGACTAGAAAACAAGACCTACAAGGAGTGGCTGAGGGAATTGCAGTTGTTTAGTCTGGAGAAGAGAAAGCTTGAGGGAAACCTCATCGCTCTCTAGAGCTACTTGAAAGGAGGTTGCATTGAGGGTGGTGTTAGTCTCTTTTCTCAGGTGACAAGTGATAGGATACGAGGAAAAGGTCTCAAGTTGCACCAGGGGAAGTTTAGGTTGGGCATTAAGAAGAATTTCTTGACAGACAGGGTGATTAGGCATTGGAACGAGTTGCCCAGGGGAGTGATGGAGTTCCCAGTCCCTGGAGGTATTTAAGAGACGAGTGGACATGGAACCAAGGAACATGGTTTAGTGATGGGACTCAGTACATCTGGGTGATGGTTGAACTTGGTGATCTTGAAGGTCTTTTCAAACCTAGATGATTCTATTTTTTCTATGACCGTAAGTTCTTGCAACAAAAAGAGCCAGGGGTACAGCTTCCTTTTCTACTTTATGAAGGTGACTTTTTCTTTCTCCTTGTATCTCCCAGCTGCACCCCAAGCTATTAATCCTTTTTTGTCTTTGTATGTAGTGCATACTGTATTTCACCTGCCTTTCTTCTCTAGTTTGCTTCTGACTCTGAGGACTATATTAGAGCTGAAAATGTGATTATTCCACTAGACTCCAGTGAATATCTCTCTTATTCAGATAAAAAATACTCTGACTAGTAGCCTTATTTTTCTTATCAGGAAGACTTGAAGGGTATGTTGTCCAGGACTCAAGTAACTCGATGTCTTTTGCTCTCCATCTTTTTTATAAGCCCCCTTTAAATACTGAAAAGCTGCAATAAGGTCACCCCAGAGCCTTCTCTTCTGTAGGCTGAACAGCCCCAGCTCTCTTAGCCAAGGAGAGGTGCTCCAGCCCTCTGATCAACTTTGTAGCCCTCTGGACCCATTCTGACAGATCAACATCCTTCTTGTGCTGGGGGACCCAGACCTGCACTCCAAGTAGGCCCTCACAAGGGCAGAGCAGAGAGGGATAATCGCCTCCCTCAGCCTGCTGGCCACTCCTCATGCCACTGTCATGGCACCTTCTGTCTGCCAGAAATCTGTCCCTGAATACCATAATTCTGGTTGGCTATGGGCAGAGTAGGTTTTGGGAGTACGTGAATAAATTAACAATAAATTGGCTGAAATTGGCCTATTCTTGTTGCAAGCTCCTGTTCCAAGAGGTGCTGAAGATTTACTGCATGTTTTCTTTCTCAGAGGTATGAGTCAAACTTTTAATTAAGGCAGATTCTTTAACATGAAAACCCCTGTAAAACTGATCATTAGAAATCAGTAAATACCAATACAGATATGTTGTTTCTTCTTTTTCTTCCTGCCATTTTTGGAAGACAAGCTGGAATTGTTACCTACTTTATTATTACTATTTTATTTTCACTCTACCCAAGCATTATTTTTCTTAATTTGGATTAAATGTCACGTGTGCAATTCATTTAACGTACGTATACAATCATCGTCATACTGTATCATTTGGCTTAGTCATGTGTGTCTGTTCCTGGTCAACACTAGATGCCTGGAGAGGCATGTAAGAACAGGGAAGGCAGAGAGATAATGATTTTAAATCAGTATATTTTCTTAGTCTCCAGCAATTTATGACATGAGACTAGGCTAAAGGTGTTACCTTGTATTTAGTAACCTTTTGCAGATTTTTCTGTTGTGAGATTATGTAGTTGTTCTTGAATTCGTGTAGTCCTTTAAAGGTTGCAGTAATCTGCTGCAAAGTGTTCTGTTGTGTATGTTGTAGGAAGAGGTATTTGTTCTGAACCTGGCAGCAACTGATTTTATTTAAAATAAATTTGTTCTTGTACTGGAAGAGAAAGGAACAATTATTCCCTAGTTGCTACTGTTCGCAAGTTGATGTTACTTCTTTCCTCCTTTTTGTTTTATAATCTTTTTTTCTTTTTTTTTGGTCTGAAATGCTTTTGATCGAAATGATTAAAATAAAAAGCTGGTAAATTTTAACTTGTATAAAGTTGTGTGGATTTAGAACAGTATGGAGTTTGCAGCCATCCGTGGTCCTATACAAATGTTTAAAGCTCATCTTTATGGGTGTTTATCTGGGAGGAATGAGAACAGGAGATTCAGAGGAAAGGATGTAAAATTTCACATCACAGCAAGTTGGTATTGAAATTATTTTTATAGTGGCTTAATTATAACTGCAATTCTAATAAATGATTGAGGGTGGTTGTTTTTTAACTCAATCTATACTAGGTTTTCTATATGTGCTTAGTGGGGTTGGACTGGAATATGGACAAGGTTAACCAATTAACATTTTTGAATTTTCCATTCTTTATAGGATGGGATGAATATGTGCATGTTTATGCAAAACACCTTAACCAGACTCATGAGGTAATATATTTTCTTTACCCTTCTTTATGAAGTAATTATAATGATTGAAATATGTTTTGGCTAACTCTTTAATCGGATGTTTTAAATATTAAATTTTGAATCCCAGACCTTGTATTTGCATATGTTAATGATGTAAGTATTTGTGGATTTTAAATTAGGCCTTGACATTTTGCAACTATTATTAGACTTTCCAGAGATTGGAACAGAAAAATACCTATAGGTTTCTATGTGGAGAGATGGGAGATAACTATAGTTAAGAAAGCATAGGCCTTTAATGTTTCTGAAGCTGACTTCTGTAACTCAGTAGAAATTGCTTGCTCTTAACAAGCAAGCAGGGCTAGCTTATGCAGCCCACGCAGGTAACATTTATTTAATATATTTATTTAATCTTCCCACTTCATAAGAGGAATGTATTCAGTTCTACCATCTGGTACTCCTGACTTTTTTTTCCTTTCTTTTAGATTCAGCTTCCCATAAGAAATCATGTTTCTATTACATGCATGTATTGCAGATTCCATTTTTTGACTGCTTGGGGTTTTGTTAAGATAAATATTTTATGTTTTCAAATAGTATACATGAGAAAATGTTATGAGCTAACATTATTCTGCAAAACTGCCCAGGAGATTGGAGACTTATTCTTAGTAGTACTGTATTGGAAGGAATCCTCAGGAGCAGAATTAGAACCCATTTGTATAATTTGGCCTTGGTATAATCAAAAGCGATGTGGCAAAGCAAAGAAGAAGATGTATGAAGATTAAAATCTCACCTCAGGTATCTTAACTTAAAGTATATGGCACTGTATTCCAGTTGTAGTTCAGGTGGAGCACTAAATTGCTCTCTGGAAAGATCTATCTTAGATGGATCGCTCTCCCTCAGAGGGAGCTGAGGCAAACTCTGATCATGAAGGAGGTGCCTCAAACAGATGAGATAAGTGTGGATGTAGAGTGCTTGGACCCATATCTTCTGGTTCCCCACAGACCGTAGGAATAATGAGGTTACCATTGCACAAATCGTTGTGTTAAGTGTGCTGCAGCTAGCAAGTGGACTTGGGCCATAAGAAATTCGTGGTGCTTCTCTTAAAGTAGAAGTAAAACCAAATACCAGATTGTGATTGGGAGGCTGACTTCTGAATGTAGTTTTAACACTGCTTAATGAGTTAAATTCCTCTTTGTAGTAAAAGATGTATCAGCACACAAGTCTGGGACTGACCAGTTGTCTTCCTTTCTTAGGGTACTTGCCTTATCCTAAGTCAGTCACTGTTTATTAATATTGATTTCACAATGACAGTAGGAAACGAGTTTCTCCCCACATACTCTTCCTTTCCTCTGTCCTTTGAATTACCTTGAACATGATTAAATACAACACCATCAGAGGTAGCGGATTGTTGCTATCCTCAAAGGCCAGTTTTGTCCTCCGAAAAAAGTTTTATTGATGTTTGAGATGATAGCACTGCTGTTTGAAGAAGCTTGCTGAAGTTGTCATGCTGAATCTCATTGTTTCTCAATAACCGAGCTGTGCAGTTCTTAGGGTCCCTTTTTAGTGCTCTCTGTATTGTCCTGGCTTAGTGTAGAGTCTTGTGTTGTCCTGTCGTTCCTTCTTGTAGATAGTCTTCTCAGGTATAATCGTAGCATGCATTTTTTTCATAATATAGTACATGATCTGCTTTACTGTGATTCCATTAGATATTTCTGTCTTGCTGTTGCATCATGGCTCCCATATTAATTATGAAATAATGGATTTAGTGGAAGTGGAATTGGTATTGTGCTGCTAACCTGCAAAGATGTTATTGAAAAAAATCGATAGATTTGAATTCAAAGATTGAATGAGTTAGAACAGAATGTTCTTCTGAGCTTTTACTATAAAGATAGTTTGTCTTTGATCATTTCTAAGAATAAAAGAATGAATTTTGCTTGCAAAATTCTCTTGTGTAGATTGCCATTGATCAGTGTTGCACTAATCCAAGGAAAAGCTATTGGAGGAGGAGCAGAGCTTACCACAGCATGTGATTTCAGGTAAGATTAACAGTTTCAGTAGCCACCACGTTGTATCAGTGATTTAATGACTGTTCCTATGAAAAGTTGGAAGCTTTAGGTACCACTTTAACTTGGAGTCCCATCACAGAATCATAGAATCATTCAGGTTAGAAAAGACCTCTAATATCAACAATATCAATAATAAAAGTTCAACCTTAAACCGAGCACTGCCAAATCCACCATTAAACCATGTCACTAAGCAGTACATCTAAATGAAGACCTCCGGGGATGGTGTCTCAACTACTTCTCTGGGCAGCCTCTTACCATACTTCGCAACTATTTCAGAGAGAAAATTTTCCTAATATCCAACCTAAACCTCCCCTGGTGCAACTTAGGGCCATTTCCTTTTGTCTTATCACTTGTTGCTTGGGAGAAGATACCAACACCCACCCTGCTATAGCCTCCTTTAAGGTAATTGTAAAGTGTTATAAGGTCTCCCCTGAGCCTCCTTTTCTCCAGGCTAAAAAACCTCTAACTCCTTCAGGCGCACCTCATAAGACTTGTTCTTCAGACCCTTCACCAGCTTCGTTGCCTTTCAAGACATTTGGAATTGGGCCTTGGTCAGCAGACTTCTGGAAACTCCAACTTTTTTTCGTATGATAGTACAAATGAGAGATTACTTACTGCTGAGTTACACAGTTTGAAAAACCTGTGTAAAACAAGAACAGTGACGAACTTTAGCAACTGTCTGTCACAGACAAAGTGGTTCCAAGATCTTGTACGTGAGTGAGAGGCAGGAAGACTGCATAATTGTATATCTCTTTATGTCTCTTTTTGTTGCAGTTGTAAGTAAAAATAAATAAAACTGTCCATTTATCTTGTATTTAGTGTTGTGGAATTACTATTTGCAGCATAATTGTCATACAGTTTTTGAAACAGGTTTGAGATGCAGAGGAAAGCAAATAAGGTTCTATTCCTGTTTTTTTCCATGCAGGTGCAGGGATTTGCCAGCATGAAACAACCAGCAAAAATAGAGGGCTTTAATTAAAGAGGCTGAATGCAGAACAGGAACTGGAGGAAACTAACATAATAAAATGTCACTTTATTTAAACAGTTGCTAATGTGCAGACAGACAGCCTACAGATGTAGCAGGATTAGCACTGCACACAGCCTCTCTGAAAATGAGGAACTTTCAGTGAAGTTTTTATCGAAGAGAAAGAAATGTGCTCTTTAAGAGGGCCTTGGTGCCTGAAGTGACAAAGAAATTGGCCAAAAGCTGAAAGTACTTACTTGCAAAAATAATTTAGACTATTCATGCTGTTCCAGGTATCAAAACCAGGCTTTGCAAAGAGGAGATGGCATCCATGTTGTTTGAGCCACTCAGAAGCAGTGAATGGCTTTGAAACTTTTGCTTTGAAACTACATTCAGCTGGATCTTTCTTCATGTCTACACAGCATTTAGTGTAGATATGAAGAAGCATTAAGCTCTGACTATGGCCTCTGAGTAATGCTGTACTATAAATACCTGGTAAGAAGTGCCATGTTTGATAGCTGTAGAGTTGACCGGACAGTTTTATCTGGGAGATCTAGTAGATCTTACTGTATCTGTGAGTCCACTGACAGAAGGTGGATCCTGTTATCCCTAAGGAGGAGTTTAAGGCATGTGAGCATAATGAGATGGAAATCTTTTGCCTTTCTAAAACATATACTTTCTACTCTTACTCCAGCTATGTTGTTTGACATACTGTATAATTATAATCATTGTCAAGTAGCTCTTATTTGCATGAAGTGAGCAGCTGCAATTCCTCTGATGTGCTGCCATAATTTTCGCAATAACTACAGCTGTTGATCTGTCTTCCACTGCTTTCTAACACACCCATCCAGTGCAATCACATAATAGCAATTCAGAAGAAGCAAATGGGACTTAATTAATAACAGAAACAAGATAGAGAAACATTCTCTGTGCTGTTGTTATTGCACTTGAATTTGAGGCTTTTAATACTGGGCAACAAAATCCTAGTTCTCTGAGGGCTATGAACAGATAGTTGTGGAACAGAAATTTTGTCCTGAATCACTAGATACCAAAAGAGGAACTTGAGAACAGAGATCAGAGAGGTTTGTTTTCTTCCTTCAATAAACTACAGTGTTTTGTTTTTGTTTTTTAAATGAGGGTGAGTGAGTTGTAGCTGCTTTTGATTTAATTTTTCAAATCCACTTCTATTTTTCACAGTTATCATGTTAAACTAATAAAGGTCTTGGTCCTGGCCTGAAAAACTTTCTTATTTTCATCTCTACCTTAGTACTGCCTTAACTGTACTGATGCTGTTGAAGTGATTCACTTGAACTAAAATGACTTACGTACCTCCTCAGAAATGCACTCTGGCAGCATGATGCACATCTATACTGGAGCAGAGGTGTGGACAAATTCAATTTTAAAATATCTGATGTGGTTTAATATGTTACTGATGTAGTACACTGTTCTTCCAGTGGCAGTTGTTGTGGTTAATTGTCTCTTACTCTCTTTTCAGCCAGCTCATGTAAAATCGGACTAGGGAGGTCTTGCATGAACTTTGGCACATTTATTGCTGACATAAGGGCAGTGATGAAAAGCAGAAGCATTTTAAGTCACTCCGCTTCGGTTTGGAAGAGGATGTCTTCTCAAGACATCATCTTCAATCTTATCTTACTTTATGGACTGTTGCAGTACATCTCTTCATAAGAAGGAAGGTCCTTATAAGATTGTAAACAAATGATTTAAAAAAATAATTCTCCAGACAAGTGCAAGGTAATTATAATCCTTTCAGACTTTTTTCTGATATGAAAGTTGGGAAGATAAGGCTTCTGACACTATAATTAATCTCAATTATATCTGTAAATCTGAGTAACATAAAACAGTGTATGTATGAAACTTGTTTTGGCAGCAAGGCTTTTTTGGTAGTTTCAAGAAGTCTAGACTGCTTTCAGTGTGCCACTGCTGTGTATTTTTTCTGAGTCTGCAAAGATGGCTGTGGGATTCTGCCACCAAATGTCAGTGTACATTGCAGTTCTGCATGACGCTGCTGCCATTTCAGCGGAGTGCACAAATGGCTGCGTGTATTGGGTTCACGTGGCGAGGTTTTGGTAGTGGGGGGCTGCAAGGGTGGCCTCTGTGAGAAGAATCCAGAAGCTGCCCCCATGCTAGGTACGGGCCAGTTTCAGTCGGCTCCAAACGGACCCGCTGCTGGCCAGAGACAAGCCAGGGAGTGACATTGGTTGGGCCTCTGGGAGAACAGGCTGAAGAAAGGGAAACACCTGCTGCACAACAGCAGCTGGGAGAGCAAGGAGCAAGAACCAGCTCGGCAGACCCCTAAGTCGGTGCAGCAGGAGGGCAGGAGGTGCTCCAGGCACGCAGCAGCAGTTCCCCTGCGGCCTGTGGAGAGGCCCCTGGTGGAGCAGGCTGTCCCCCTGCAGCCCATGGGTCCCACACGGAGCAGATCTCCACGCTGCAGCCCGTGGAGGAGCCCCCGGTGGAGCAGGTGGATGTGGCCTGGAGGAGGCTGCGGCCCATGGAGAGCCCCCGCAGGAGCAGGCCCCGGGCCGGAGCTGCAGCCCGTGGAGAGGAGCCCACGCAGGAGCAGGGGGCCTGGGGGGAGCTGCCGCCCGTGGGGGACCCGTGCTGGAGCAGTTTGCTCCTGGGGGATGGACCCCGTGGTACGGAGCCGTGTGGGAGCAGTGCTTGGAGAGCTGCTGCCTGTGGGCAGCCCCCGCAGGCTCAGTTCGGGCAGGACGGCATCCCGTGGGAGGGACCCCACGGGGAGCAGGGGCAGGGAGGGACCGTGAGGGAGCGGCGGAGACGAAGCGTCAGGGACTGACCGCAGCCCCCATTCCCTGTCCCCCTGTGCTGGCTGGGAAGAGGAGGTAGAAGAGGGCTGATGGGGGGGGGGGGGGGGGGGAGGGGGCGGCTTTCACCCGATTCAGTGATGTAATTTTACAAAAAAGCGAAATGAAATACCCATTTTGAGTTCTCTGTGTACAGAAACCTGAAGTGTATTTTGTATGCCCAGTGCATGAGTTTAAGGAGAGCTGAGTTTACAGGGTTGGTTAAGGAATTTGGACAAGAATTATAGTGGTTTGCTGGGCAATGAAGTAAAAATTAAATACGGGGCAGAAAGAGTTAGATAAGGGATCTGGCTGTGCAATTAGCAGAACACAATGATCTCTGAGCATATTAGCATCAGTGGGCTACCAGCCAATAGCTGGAACAACTGGCTTTGAATTCTGAACAGGCTTGTCTTCTGTTTCACATTGATGCCTCTGAGAAATCGCACTGGGGCAATCTGTAGGTCGTTTAGACACCTCAGCAGCTTTGAAAATCTGGCCCTATCTCACTTGACAAATGAACCTCATTGTACCTGGTGCTTTTGAAAAATATAGTCTCTTCCCCTGCGCCCCCCTTTTTCTTCTCTAATACTACTGCAGTCAAAATAGTCAATTGTGAATCCAATTTAAAAGATGGTGTCTCCAGGCAGAGGGCAAGAGTACCAAGATAGAAAGCTACACCCTTCTCATAATATTGACCGCAAAATGGTCAGTAGAGGCAGAAGTATTATTTTCTTTTTTAGAAAATAAATCAACTATAATTTCTTCAGGTGGCACTGATGTTTCATAGTTAAATTACAAAGGGCCAATTTCATTACTCTTGTTTGTGCCGAGTAGTATCTTATCTTGTAAAAAGCAGCATTGATTTAAAGAAGCATTTGCGTTCTGAGCAGTCTTCTGCTCTGTCTCGAATGGCAGAATGAAGTTTTTAACGGGAGGCAGCTTTATCCTAGCAGTACTGCATTGATATCAAATTGGCCTTGCTGCATTTGAATTAAATGTTTTCTGCATTTTTGTGAAACATGTAGGCGTGCTTCTTATTATATTAAGGTGATAGATGTGTTCCGTCAAACAAAGAGGTACTTTTGCTGTTTGTGTTTGTGATGACTTGTTTATATACTTTACAAGCATATGCTTAGTGCATTAAATGTAACAGACAAAATGCCAGGAGCCGAAGAAAGTACAAGTGCTACATAGATGTAGGCCCACTATGACTGATTTCTCGGTTGTAGACAGTCATCCTTTTATTAGGCTACAGTTCATTTGTTGCTCCTTTGAAAAAAAAAAAAAAAGAGAGAGAGGAAAAAGAAAAAGGCTTTAGAAATGTTAATATTCTACAGTAAGCTTTTCCAAGAATTGGTTTCAGAATGTCAGAGCACAACACAGTAGCTTCTTTGTAAATATTTTGCTGTATGCAAGGATTTCAGCTTTCATTTTTATCAGAAGGAGCTTTTAGGTATACAGGATGTTGCCGTTTGAAAAAAAGAGGACCTCAGTACATAGCAGCTCTTTTCTCTGTGCAGAGCATGATATGAATGTTATGGGATGGAATTCACATATTCACGAGTTCTTGCAAAGTCCAGGCTGACAAAGCACTTTCCATCAGAAGTGACTCCATAACGTCGCTGCACGTTGTCAGGAACAGAATCGGTAGCTAGGTCTAAGAATGGGTTCTGACAACTTCAGGTGCTTGCTGTATGCCACAAATCACTCGTTTAGCTGTATTAACTTCCCCTCTCATATATATATATATATATTCTTATATATATATGAATGAGATATAAATATATATAATGAATGAGAGGGAACGTGTGTGTGTGTATCTACACATAAAACCTCCTTCAAATCAGTCGGTAATTTTAGAATTTCATTGCAGTCATGCATCACTTTCCATTTTAGAGCCCTGGGAGCTTTGTTAGTACAATTTTCTGACGAATTTTCAGAGAGATGGATTATGGTTTTAAAAGTTTCACGTCACCTGCCTATAAGGAGACTGTGTGACCTGGCACACTTGATGTCTGGTTAAGCAATCACAGCACTGCTAGAAATGGACTTGAGAACCTATATTTTTGGAATTATGTTTATGGACTAGTATTGCTTTTTCTTTATTACCAGTTTTTATTGGCTTTTGAAGTTCACGTGTTTACAGTCTTCCACACAAAGGATTTTTTTGCATACAGTCTACAGTTCAGATTTACTACCGTTTGGTTTTACTGGAAATGTAAATAACAGCAACAGAACATGAATTTGAGTTGAAGTTTTCTTTTTGAGGCTGTTTTTGTTGTTGTTTTTGGTAGGGATTTACTTCATCCTTTTTTTTTTTCCCCATTGGGAAAACAAATTATCTTATTGTAAAAGACAGAGTGTTTTGTCATCAGCATGTATCTACCTTTTTGACCACTTCTACCATGCAACCTTATGTCCTTTCTCTTGAATAACCCTGTATGCAGCCGATTCTCTGCTGCGCAGTAATAATAGAGATAGCCCAGATAATGGAAAATCTAGATAAGACAGATTTTAGGGAATGCAGAGCTGGATCCATGCTGACTCCTGCTGAGACACCAGGCTGTCATTCAACTGTAGGGAAGCATTCGAGGTTCATGGAGAATTAGTTTAGGAAGAGTAGAAATGCACGGAAATCAGCCGTTATGACTGCATCTGTAAAGTGACTCAGCCCCAGTTTAGATAAACTGCCTCCAGGTATTTGGGTTTGACACTCAATTGCTGATCTTCACTACCAAAATAATTATTTTTAATATCAGATTGCTCCGCAAGTTGGTTAATGTAAAGTCCAAGAAGGACTTACATATTCAAGTCTGCTGATTCTGAGGTGGGGTTATATTGAGCTGTGATTTCATGGGAAGGGCAAACTGGCTGAACAGCTCACCTTAATGTTGGATGACGATGTTCCTGCTGCCATTCCCAGCTCGCTGCTTACTGGTTTGCAAAGCACCAGTGAAAATGCCAGTATGAATCAATTATCAAACCTAAAAGCAACAGAAAGGCTGGACATTTTTTGTTCCTCTGGTGATTTTATGTGATTTTCAGCAGGCTAGTAATGGCTACAATCAATATACAGGAGGAATTCAGTGTCTGGGAGAGGATAACGAAGAACAGGAGGGGATGGGAATACAATCTTCTAGTAAGCAGTTAGCAGTTAGTAAGAAATGAGTTGCTGCTGTTGTAACTCAGCAGTCGCGGTTAAGAATAAATAAAATTGTAAGTACTTACATCAAATAAATTCCTATTTTACTTAAACTGTTGTATGTTTAAGACCTCCTGGTGTATCCATGGTATGTTACTAGGTGTTATCCCCCAGTTGTGTTATATGTTGATGCATTCATAAACAAAAAGCAAATATATGGACTGAGGAAAAAACAGTAATTTCAGTTAGTATGGATTTGTCTGTGTTAGAGAGAAAAATCAGAAATAAAAAGATACCAGGGGAAATGATACTTCTGGTGCCAAGAGAAATGGTCACACGCTTAGGCATGTTTGTGGAGGTTTTCCAACAGCTTGCTGAAAATGTGCCTGTGCCTTGTCTGGCTAGTCTTGAACTTACCACCAGGTAGTGAGCTGAAACTGTCTGTAGTTCCCCATCAATATAGGTAATGTGCTAGATTGAAAAGTTGAAAAGGTGAAGAAGCTGGTTACTGTTTGTAATGTGGAATTTTAATCTTAAATTCTCCATCCCATTTAAGCCTTTTTGAGATATGCCATTGTGATGCCACTTCCCCACTCCAAAAAAAAAAAAAAAAAAAAAAATCTGAAATCATATAACCAATATAAATGTATCTGGAAAACTTGAAACAGCCACTGTGATTGTTTTAAAAAGAAAAAAAAATGGTATGGGTTCATTAACGTGGTAACTCGACAAAATGGCATCATGTCATCATTTCATCAGCAGTGATTTCAAATGATCTTTCTGCTGTAGTCAGAAATTGTTGTGTAGGATGTGCAAATTCAGCATCAGTAACACTGCACACAGAGATGGTTGAATTTCGATGTGTGTCTTGTTACCCTAGTTCTTGCAAAGGTTTGTTAGTGTGATGCTATGGTGGTTTTTAATCCTTTAAAGCCGTGGGTTGCAGAAATGTGATATCTCAAACACATCATAAAGTAATAGAGCAGGTTGGATCTTGCAACTCTTAGGGTTGATGTTAAGAAATGTTGTTACTTTCCAGGCAGCTGAGTTCAGCAGAGCAAAGTGATCTCTGCCTATTTGACATTTCAGGTACCAATCTCTGAGCCAGGTTTTTGGGAAAACTTCCCCTCCCCTGTCTGTGTCAGCAGGTGGAGACGAGCAAAGAATATGACTGAAATGTTCCTGATTTAAGAGGCTCTTGAATTTGGTCCAGGAGGATTTTGTTCTGCTTTCTTTGGTCTTGATAAACATATATGACAGAAATAAAGATTTGGGAAACAGGTTATTAGCACAGGTATATACGCTGCAAAAGAATGTTACCCACGAATGGTCATTTTTCATTGAAAAATCTGGAAAATATCTCCATTTCTAATGGAAATTTTTGCTCAAGTCCAAAAGGCATATGTGTTGTTGAAAAGGTTTATTTGAACGAAATCCAAATGGCTGCAGTTCCTTTTCTGGAAGGGAAGACTCATGTAACATTTTAGATTTCCAGCATGAGTAATTTTTGTGTGAGCCTTATTTTGGCTTTCACTCACTTGTGTGTTTAGACTTCAGCAGGCTGTAAAGCGTAGCCGATACCTGCTTCGTGGGTAAGACCAAAGTGCTGTGTCAGGTTGGAAGCTGCTCTGAAAATAATGGTGTGGTAGCGGAGGTTGCGGCGTGTCTGTGGCTGGGACCACTGGCACACAGGGAACAGAAATAAAGTCATAGCTGGGAGTTGGAGGAGTGTTGGCGAGAAGGGCATCGGGACTTGGCAAGGAAGGAAAAATGCAGTGGCCCTCCGTTGGTTCCTGCAGTACAGCTGCAGGGAGGGAAGCAGACCGGGCACCATGGAGCACCAGGGCCAGTTAGGCCAAATCATTTTCCTTCTTGCTTTTTTTTATTATTATTTATTTTTAAAAATGACAAAAAAAAAAAAAAAAAAAACAAAAAGGGATCATCTTACTTCCCTTAATAGTGCTTGTGGAGTTTTAATCAGTCATGCTTTTTTGGGCACCTGTTTCTTGCCCCGTGATCTGTCATCTAATTCAGTTTTTTCATTCTTGCTACAGAAAAAAGTCTTGCTATAACTTCCAATATTCAGCTTAATTTATCCCTTTAAGAAGAAATGTGACTTTTTATAGCACACTTTTCTCTTTCTCTTTTCTGTGGCGCCGCAGGCAAGGAAGTGTCAGCCTGAAATAAAGAATTAGATTAAAAAACCCTAATCCAGAACTGCTGGGCGAAGAGCCTTCATCCTTAGCTGACTTCTGGGAGATCCTGGTACAGAAAGAGATGAGAAGAGCCATCAGTATGGACTGCAGCCAGTGTTACGATGAGCATCATCACCTCAGGAGGCTTTTAGGGGGCCATTCCTACCTTTTCTTGGCTGAGGCTGCCCCCCTGCTCCCCCTGTGAGCTATTAGCAACAACTTCTTTCCCTCTGTTTTTTTCCTTCCATAACAGTCTTTCTGGCCCTGTTTTTAGCAGTTCTCCTCTGATCAGGGAAGTGCTTGAGAAATAAACCTCCTTCAGTGCTCTGGTCGTTCTCACACAGCCACGTTGTGGACCAGTTTTAGTCTGGTTCTTGCCAGATCACGCAAAGTGTGTTCTGCTGCTTTAATGCACAAGTTTTTACTGCTGATAGGCACTTTCAGAGTTTTTCTGTGTGCAGGCATTGCTACTGAGGAGGTGCTGGTTTTTCTGATTTCTGTAATCTGCTTATTAGAATTTAAATCCTGTTATCCAGTGCATCTTTTTCTAGCAAACAGTATTATTTTGTGCTTCTTCCCTGGAGTGGCTTCATTTGAAATTGGAAATCTTGCAGTCTCTTTGAGTTGACTCTGTGCCTTCTGGGAGCTCACCTTCCTTTGAATGCCTCAAAGTTTGGGCATTCCTGCTAAAATGCCTTATGTCTGTTTACCAGTCTTTGCTTCGATTTCTCTGTATTCCATCTCTGCCTGAATTTTTTGTTACCTCCAACTCTTCATTACCATGCCTCACCTTTTTTTGATCCACGACTCCACTTTTCAGGATTTTAGCATCTACCAAATGTTTTGTGATTTAAGTGAAAATATGACTTTTTTGTTCTTTTTTCCACATTTTATTTGATTCTGGGTTGATGTTAGAAGGCACGATAGGCACGGTTATAAATGGTTATTTTAAGGTTCCCCCTCAAATGTGCATCTCATTGTTTAGGTCCATCTGCTCCCCTCTGGGAAGTGGCTTGGGTTTCCCAGCCAACCCAGAACAATGTTAGCTCTTCCTTAAGAAAATACATCTGTCATTAGGAGGCTCTTTCTCAGTCCAGGTTTTGACCCTAATTCTTTGGGGTTTCCAGGTTTTCCAGGAAAATCTGACTGGAGGGCAGCAATGAAAGGTAAAGGCAATAGATGCTGGGGAGAAGCGAAATATTTTTTCCTAGGCTACTTTAAGTAAACCTTGGGGGAGGGGGGGGCGTAATGAATGCACTGAGAGTGTTACAAAATAATTCAGTAACTATAAATAAAATCCCATATAATCTGCAGTGCAGTTTGAAAAGAGCTGAGAGGAAAGTGAGCTCTTGTGTTGGTGAGATTTCGTAAGCTGGCATTAAGCCTACTCCTTTGACACTGAGTTTTAGAAGGTGCCTAGAACACTCTGTACTTGGGAGACTAGGTGGGAATTTTTAAATTTTGGTTCTTGGATATCATTTTAATTTATATAAATCTCAAGTAGAGAAGGTAGGTTATTTATTTATTTATTTATGTGGGTTTTTTTTTTTTAATCACTGAAAGGATTTGAGACGGCTGACTTTCTAATGGGCTTATTAAAATAGTGGCTGGACCTACTTCTTTCCATTGCAGCCTTGTAGTAAAGAGTACAGATTAAAGTTTATAAATAGGAGGGATGATTAATGTACACGATCTTCTCTTACCCTAGTGAAATTTGGGATTGCGGAGCAGCTTTGTGCGATTGTATGTAAGCTATGTACAAGGGCCATAGTTTCCCCAAACTCTCTTAAACCATTTTCTCTTTATTTTTATGTTCTGTAGTGGTTACCATTTAGGTGCCCGTCAAGTGGATATTCGTGACTAAAGGATTTTCAGAAAGAGCAAAGATTTGTCAGTTTGTTTTTATGATGTCAGTCCGCACGGACTATGGTGGACAATTCCTTCATTTTGTAAGTTTTACAGTATTTTCACTTTGGGAGTCTCACCTCATGATGCCACGGCTCTGAAGCAGCAATTGCTGTGATGCCTCATTGTCTTAATCTTTCTGTGCGCTGGTCAGAAACACGAGAGGCTCCTCTCCATGAGGCAGAAGGTATGGGAGAGGAGCAGGGGAATTAGTACTGCAAGCTGTGCTGGGAAAGCACCGAGCAGTTATGGTGGCAGATATTCATTGCATTGTTACAGTTTGATAATCTGCTAAATATAATTAGCAAGGAGTCGTTGATTAAGTATATAGTCATGGCTTTTTGAGACCTTTAAAGCCTGTCCAATTGGGATTGAAAGACAGGTGAAATTATGACTAACTCAGGATGAACCCACTTGTTAGTATTTTCATAGAATTACGGTGTGTGTTTTTTTGGTGATAGATAATGTAGTAAAATAGCTGAATTTCAGAAAAAATCTTTAGCTGTTTTATCTAGATAATCACTTTACAGAGTGCCTGGGTAGTTATTTGGTGGTATAGTGATAAAAGAGACACTGCACTGCATAGGCAGAGATGGATTAATTAGTCCCAACTTGCTTTTTTGGAGGAGACTGTCTTATTCTTGAGGGTCTAATTCTAACAGCATCTGTCACAAAAACTGAAGTAAGGACAGGAAACTGCTCATCAGCAGCTTTGCTGACTGCCTCAATTATTTTAGTGTAGTACTGCATATTTCTTCTGCAGAATGTTCTCCACACAGTACCTTGCTGCTTCAAAACGCCTTTTTGATTGAAAAAATGACTGGTTAATTCGTTTGTTGTCTTAAGGTGAGTTTCTGTAATAACCATGGAAGGCTTGTGCCTTCCGAACAAGGCTAAAATTAGTTTTGTTTGTTTGTTTTTTAATTAAAAATAAAACCCCATACACTCTGCAATTAAATACCGATGAAAATATTCCTAGCCTTTCTGATAAGATTTATGATCCTAAGAATATTTTGAGAGACTAAATATTTATACAAGTTGTCACTAATAGAGCACAGCGTTGTAATACAATTAAGTATCAATATTTAGGTTTCCAGGTTAGGTCTCCATTGGCGTGAACCGATTAAATTTAGACAGTACTCTCATTTCAGGCTTTCTGTGGCTTTGTGAAGATGTGAAGGCAGTGGTTCATATTTAGGTCTTGTTTTCAGGGCTATATTCAGCAATTGCTTTTGCTGTTACAAGATTCTGGAGAAGCTAGAGATGAGTTTTACAGCAAATTACCACAGAGCATATAAAAGTCCTCAAGAATTTGAAAGTGAGGTCTCTTAGCAGTAAGAAAGCTGTGCAGTTTCTTACATGCTTAACCACCTGTATGTGCGTGGTGGGGAAGGCAGGGTTCAGATGTGTTAAATGGGAAGGCACATGGTATCTAGTGTATCTTTCTGACTGTAAGATCTGGAATGCAGATGTCGGAGGAGGATTGAGCACTCGGTACATGTTAAGACTTGGAGGGCTGTCTCCCATGCCAAAGAAGAAGGGGAGAAGGCATTACAGGAGCAACTCAAGGTAGGGTGCAGTGGTGGCAGCGCCTGATGCTGGTGCGGTGGCCCTTGCCCAGGCTTCAGGCCAGCTGCACCTGAATGCCAAAGCAATTGCTCCTTACAACAAGACCCCTTGGCAGCTCTGCCCGAGCCAAAGAACCAAAGCCCCAGGATGGGCTGGATGTGTGCAGCAAAGGGCAGGATTCTTCAGAGACCACTGGGACTTGGTTTTTGGGGCAGGGCAGGTGTTCCCAGCATGTACCGCAACCACTGATCGTAGATTTGCATGGTCCTTTTGTAGCCATGGGAAGAGCTTCATCCTGCTGTTGGCTGAATGCCCTTTTACACACTTGCATCTCCTCAGGCACAGATCGACCTCGGTTTTTATGTGCCATTACGGACGGTATGGGAGATCCCAGCTACTTGGGTGTGTAGCTTGTCCTGAGCTCTAGAGACCTATGGCAGTGCTTCTGCCTCCCATGAAAGGCACACACTGGCTTCTTTCTTTTAAGGAAATGCTCTTGCATCCCGCTGCCCTGTTTTACCTCATCTGAACGGTTAATGTTCTTCATTTGTCTGCTTTAAAGCTATTTTCTTTGCAAAGCCAGAGATGTAGTATGCTGCCTAGAAGATATTATTTTATTTATGTGGTGTGCTGGACCGAGCTGAAATAAAGGGCTTCTGTTCACAAATCAGGGCTTTTGTTGTGCAGATAAAGGAACTGGTAGTTTATTTCTTACCCTGATGCTATAAATTCAACAGACACAAATCTCTTTTGCTTTGTTTTCGCTTACGATTACAAATAACACCTTAGCTGAGTAAAACCACCCTATCTATTGCTTGTGTTCAGCAGCACTTTGTGTTTAAGAGTAGCACTCTTTTTTTTAAATTATTTTTTTTGGTGGGTTTTGCATGCATCAGCAAGTGGAGAAGGGAAGTTGGATTATGGATATTACCTGTGTAACTGTCTCTGCAGCCTCAGTCACCACAATCACTTGCTGCAAGGACCCACCACCAGTACTGGGATCCCCCATGCCACTTGGGGTGACGAAGAAGCATTAGGAAGGTAGAGAGGATGGGGTGCAATGTGCAGGTGAAGTGATGGGGCAGGGATTGTATTTTGGGTGTTGAGAAGCTGCAGTAGAACAGGAAAGATGTAGGGAATAGACACGGGATTTCTTGCTCAGTGTGGATTTGAGACCTGCTGCAACTGCTGGTTGTCCTGGTAGTACTCACCAAGCACAGCTGGAAAATCCTAAGCTAGTTACAGGTGAGCTTTTGTCACTTGCAAGCAAGGTCATCAAAGTTTCATGCCCACCTGGCAAAACGATTTCCATTTGCATGATCAGCACCAGCCACAGATAATGTAAGGTATGACCTCTAACAAAGTCTGTAACTTTCACTCCCCAGCAGTGTTTATTTTAAAAAGCTGTTTTAGCCACCTGTCAGCATAGCACGGCTGTTGCTTAATTTAACAAGAGTTAATTAAGCTGATGGCATATTGATGAGTGTATTAGGAAAATGTAGGCATTGGAAAAGTTTGTGACTGAATTGTACATGAACTTTATTCTTCTGTTGTTTGCTGGTTAGAAAAAATGTTTGGCCCTTGATTACCTTCTTTCTGTTACCATTTTCTTGGTAATTGTATTCTTTCTTTAATGTCTCTCTTTTGCTGTGCTTAAAGTACACGTGTGTGTGGTTTGGATGGTTGGTTGAAAGCCTTAGATATCAATATTGTGTGCTTCTGGTTTCTGTGAGTGATGACAGTCAGCCAAAATACCTGTGTGGCTGTCCATGACTGTTGCTTTTCATGTGTCTGGGTGTCTAGCATCGACCTTTTGCAAAAACGTCTAATTGTATTTGAATTCCTAATTCTATTATATGCTGTTATATTGTATATATCTCTTGCTCTACAGCATGCTGAACTTATGGATGCCTTTTAATTGTATCCTAAGGCCTTTGACACTGCTTTTTTTTTTTTTGTGTTGGTTATAGATTTACCAAAATTTATAGACTTATTACATAAAGTTGCCAAAATGCATAGAGGAAGTTAGCAGATTTAATGAAAGAACTTACACGACCCAAAGGCATAAGCTTTGCCCATTACTTGTGTTGGCTGCTGGTTTGAGAGCAAGCGGTGGGAGGCTGCAGGAGGCCAGCGTATCTGTGAGAGAGATGAAAGTCATCTCCTGCAGCTCGGGCTGCCTGCTCCAGAATAACCATAGCTGAGAACCAGGTGCTACAGCACTGTGTGATACTGCCTGCGTCCCTCCGTGGTGTGTCCGACTCATGCCAGATCACAGGAGAAGACTGGAAGTAAGGAGCTGTGTCCTTACGTGACACTGGGAGCCAAACAGGGATCGCAACAAAATCCAGGTTGTTGACAACATGCCTAATATTGTAGGCATCCTTCTTTCCATCATGGCTTTCAGAAGCATAGCGGTAAGAGTTTTTAAAACGCGTAAAATAGAAGACGGCATTTGTCATTAGTGCCCTTGCCTTGTCAGAGTTTAATTCAGACCCAAGAAGTGTAGGAAATGAGGAAGCGAGGGCCAGCACAGACCTTAATATCATCTCTGTTCTGCCCAAGGGACTGATGATACCTGTTGGAACAGGTCAGTAACACGAGTGCTGTAAAAAGCAGATTCAAGAAACTGAGAAGGCACGTTTTGGTTTGCATTATCTTTTCAGCCTTCATTGGATGTGCCCCAGCTTTGAGTAGCTGGAAGGTACTTTAGCACCGGAAAGCACTGACGTTTGCTCACAAGGAGTGCACCTTTGAGGACGCCAGCAGGCCTGTTTAAGTGTGGGGTTTGTTAGGTTGTGCCGTTAATGGCAGGCGAGGTTTTTTTTCAGATGCACTGTCAGTGAAGTGATGTGACAGTCAGCGCTTCGTGGGCGCAAGGAAATGTCAGAGCGAAGGAATCCTCCATCAAAGGTGAAGGGTTTGTAACATTTACTGAATCTGAGAACATTTTAAAATATACGGCAGGAACATTTGCTGTAGCTCTTGTTTGCTTCAGATGACTAACCCAGAATTGGATGCTTCCCATGGTAGCTGTGCTTTCTTCCTAGGGGTGTTGCAGTGTTTGTAACGTGGAATTACAATGTTCTCACAGAAGGTTTCTGCTGCACTTCGGTGCTTATGTTACCTTAAGCTTTCTTCTCCATTTTAAGACGTGAGGATTTCACTGCCCTTCACGTTCCTGAAGGCTGTTTCTCAGCTTGTAAGGTCTTCAGTTACACTGTGTGTGAACTACGTTTGATAAACCTTCCTTCAGTAGTGCCATGCAACAGATTGGTGTTTTTCTTAGGACAGGGAGGGCATGTATCCAGGAGCCTGTGGTTTGACCTTCCCCTGGGTTACAGGAGACCCAGATTTTAATTCTCTTGACCTGGAAGACAAGCACAGGCACACTGTGTCAAATCAGAGGCTCGTTTTGTATTCATCTACTCTCCTGTCTCAGACAAGGCCAGTACTAGATGAATAAGCTACGAGCAGCTCAAGAATAGAATGGTGCTTCTGTCTTTTCAGCTTTTTGATGCCTACATCTTTGTGTTTAGCAGTGTTTGATGTACTTTTCTTACATAAATTTATCTAATAGTAGATCAGATTCGTCATGTCTCAGAAGACAGACTCGATTCCTTTCACAGAATAAAAAAGGGGAAATATTTATGCAGGGCTGCAGCTGGTGATGTCCTGAGGCTGGTCCCAGGCTAGTTCAGCAGCAGCATTTAAGGCCTCCTGGAATGAGCTCAGGTCTCCTTTGCTTCCCTGGGCATAGGGACTGCACGTGAGCAGTGTAACTAATGGAGAGTGTGATGGGTGGTTTCTGTAACAAGTGGAATAACTTAGGAGAGGATTGGTAGCTGAAAAGCCTGAAAAAAAAACCCACACAGATCTTTCTGGAGTTTGAAGACAGCCAGAGATTACCTTTGCATCTTCTATTGACCACCACTTATTCTCTGAGGAGCTTGTTGAAAGGTGCATTTTAGGGAGAGGGGAATTCCCATGAGATCCTGGAAGCTGCAGGCTCACAAGGCTCTCTACGGGTTTCACTGTCAACCATTTATTTTTCTTTCTG
The DNA here is from genome assembly GCF_964034855.1 of Anser brachyrhynchus. Lineage (NCBI taxonomy): Eukaryota > Metazoa > Chordata > Aves > Anseriformes > Anatidae > Anser > Anser brachyrhynchus. The sequence continues at coordinate 68,885,911 of NC_137696.1, forward strand.
CATGTTTGGTTCCATTTTTACTGAAGTAAGTGGCAACTGAGCAGGGTAACGTATCCTTAACCACACAGTAAATTCTTTCAGCTTTTTTTCTTGTTGGTACTGAGGGTTTGGCTGTATTTCTAATGTAAAATTTGACCTCACATGTGCGCTTCCAGCTACCTCGAGAGAACTTCCCAGGTGAATCTCTGCACTTTCCAGAGGATGTTCACTGAAATGGCTGTCCTTAAGGCCTGAACACAGGTGCCTGGGACAATCTGGGAAATCAATTTGTTGTATTCAACAAATACAACACTGTCTCACTGATCTATTGGGGCTGTGTTATGAGACTGCCTACAAATTGTCTAGCATCACGTGACTAGCTGCATGTCACCACTCTTTTTTAATGCTTTAAGTTGCTCAGCACAGCCAGAATTAAATCCTAAATAATATTTTCATTCGTGTTTTCCCAGTGGGACATTGGGTGTCAGCGAATTGCCAAGTAAGCTGAGCCAATAAAGGAGTTTTGGAATACTTGCAAAACCTTCCTTTTGAAGAGGAGAGACCTGAACTCCCTGGGATTTGCTGCATTTGGGAAGCACTTGCTCATGTTAGCTAAAAACCTTTCCTCCCCTGCAATGCTCTGTTCTCTTCCTTTTGTCACATAACCTTCCTCCACTATCTCTACAAAATGGCTTTCATGCAATCTGGCATGTCAGCTGTTGCCTTTGTGCATTGTGTTGGGACTGGGATAAAGTGTAAGCTCTTCAGCCCTGGCGCTTTATATTACATCATGAATGCTGATAGTGCTCTGGTTAGGAAAAAAACAACCAAAACGCCTTACAATTAACAATAACTGAGCAGATCGGGGAACTGTGAGCTCCCAGTAGTAGTTGCATTTTTAAAGGTTTCCTTTTCCTTCCCTTTTTAAAGCTGTTCACCTTGATATTTTTATTACAGAAAACTGTGTTGTTAGGAAACAGACTTGAGTGTAGATCTCAGTATTACATGATTTATCTTCAGAAAGCCAATTAGTGCTTGGGTGGAAGCTAATCTACTTCACAAGTGGAATTTCCATCCCTTGTCTTGGAAGCGGCAGCAGCTAACCACGGCACAGAACATCTTAAGAAAGAGCAAGTACTGGTCTGCTTCTGTACATCTGCTCTGTGTGTTTCTATTTTGAGAGGCTTTTTCCACTAACCTAATGTGCCAATGTGAACACTGAGAGTACAGCCCGCTGCAGCAGAGCAGAGCAGAGCTCTTCCAGGGAGGTAGCTTAATCAACCCTAAGGTGAGTTCTTAAACAGGGGAGGTGACAGACGGCAGAAATGAAGCAAAGATGTGAAATCTTTGAAAACGGGAGAGTGACTGTCTTCTGGAGAGGAGCAACTCTGTTGCACACTGTAAGGCATAGATAGAAAGCAATTCTGTTACACGCTGGGAGTCATAAATAGAAGATCCATCCTGACTTCCCTTACTGCAGCGAGTAGTTAGAAAATCAAACTCAGGCAGACTCTAAAATAGAGCAACAACAACAACAAAACGATAATCAAGCACCGCGGCGCTGACAGAACTCCCCTAGTGCATATCAGTACTAAGAAGAGCATGATCCATCCCCTCAAGAAGTAAGCATTGTGCAGTAGTTTAGCCAAAACTGTGTTGCTTTAGGCATGAATTAGAGGGACAGTACTAGTACTGTAAGTGTAATGCACCCTCCATCTCTGCAATTCTGCTTTCAAACACTTTTTAGAACTGACTACAGGGATTGGTGTGGGCACTAAGCGTCTTTACTTGTGACAGTCTACAGGTCTCATTTTGAGAAGGGCCAAGAGCTGCAGCTGAAGTCACTGGATGATGTAAAAATTAAGGTATTATAGCTCCGGCTCTAATTATCATGCTGTCAGGTTGCATTTAAAGGTTGGACGTGGTGCTTAGGAACATGGTTTAGTGGGTGGTAGGGGGATGGTTGGACCAGATGATCTTGGAGGGCTTTTACAACCCTAATGATTCTGTGATTATCCTTTGGAAGCGGCGGGGAGGAGGAAATGGAGAAGTGAACGCCGGAGAGCTGAAAGCTAAAGTCAGTGCACAGACTGACCTCTGAATGTGTTGTGGTTTTTTTTCATCGACAGGTTGATGACGCCTGGCAGCGAAATCCGATTCGTCCATAAGCACATGGGTCTGGTTCCCGGCTGGGGAGGAGCTGCCAGGCTGGTGCAAATCGTTGGCAGCGGGGCTGCCCTCCGCCTGCTGAGCGGGGCCCTCAAGGTGGACCCCGAAAGAGCGCTGCGCCTCGGGCTTTCGGAGGAAACCTTGCTGTCTTCAGAGGAAAGCGCATCCCTAGAAGAAGCTCGAGCCTGGCTGAGTCAGTACACAGAGGGTCCAGCTAGTGTGATTCGGGCTGTGAAACAGGTGGTCACAGCAGGAAGAGAGCTACCTCTGGAAGATGCCTTACGGACAGAGAAGGACGTTTTTGGAACTGTGTGGGGTGGGCCTGCCAATTTGCAGGCACTGGTTAGAAGGCCAAAACATAAATGATGGTCAATGCATAAGGAGTGTTCTTGATATTTTGCAAAGCTTTCACTGAAACAGGTGTTAAAACTGAATCATTTAATGCCAGTTTAAATGAACAAGTTCTTAACATTCCTGTCATTCATGTCTGGCAGACATATTTGGTGTGCAACCGCAGAGAAATTGCCAGAAAATTTACTGTTCTAATCACCCGCTGAATGGAGATTAGTGAAATTTGTATGTAAAGGTAAATACTGTGCTGAGAATAGAACTATAATGCTTTTGGAATGAGGCTGAAGATTATTTTCTTTGGAGTTAATTTTGTTTTTCTAACTGGTATGGAAATGATTTGCTTGAGAGATGAGAGGTTTATTTATTTACAGAGCAGGTGCACCTAAAGCTGTAAAACCTGAGTTCCCAAACATGTGGCCAGTGTCTTAAAGCAACTTTGTAGGGATGGTAACTGGTGAGATGATATTTTTTTCTGTTTTCATCTTCAGTCAGTTCTGGGTATAATTGCTGAGAAAGTGATATGGCATTTTTAATGGTGATTGTTATATAGAAGCAGCTCTAGCTCATTGAAGAGCTTGTAGCCCTTGTTCACTGACATGGATCCAAATCTTTAAATGCATTTAGGTGTCTACTGACTGCTTTGGGAACCAGCGATCTTACATATGTATCTGCACATTCCCACAGCCTGGATCTGATACTGAGCACATGCAAAGCTGCTGACCTGATTCTTCACTTAAAATCAAGCTGAAATCTTAGAAAGCCACGATGCGTAATGCTCCCAGATGGTATTTTGTTGACTGGATGGTCTCAGTACTTCAGCATTCGGGAAGGACTTGTCTGCCTTTTAAAGTACGTTTACTCACAGGGCACATTTGGGCTGTGAAAGACCAGACAACTTGGAACTTGATATCCATGCCAGTGACTGTGTGAATAACCAGATAACTCAGTGGGGACAGTTTTCGCTTTAGAAATTAGAAACTGAGACTGAGTCCCTGCTTTGGGAGATGATTCTTGATTTAAAATGAAATATATTTGGTAGCAAAAATGTACAGACATATCCATGACTGAGAGTTTCCTGTATTGTTGATTAGAAGGCGCTTATCTCTAAATCAAGCAGGGTCAATACCTGAGCCTGGGACCCATGTGCCCCCCCAAGGGAGCATGTTAAGGAGGAAACTGGGATGTTTTGCATTGACGTGCATTCTTGCTGTGACCAGGCATAACTAACAGGTATGTGGTACAAGCTCCCTTAGGAAAATGAGGTGATTCCTTGCAGGGAAATCCATGTTATGGTATCTACAGTGTGGCAGAATTACTGAGTTTGAGATGGTGAGGATCTTGGGGCAGATTAACAATGGGAATTAGGCTTGGATTGCCTGCTAAGATTCTAAAGCTTTTGAGCATATGCTATGCTCCGCTGGGTATTTTATTATATGGCTTTCACAGTGGGGAGGGAGTGTGTATAGCCTGAAGCAATGCTGAAGGAAGGGATGTGTTCTGAGCTGGCACCTCACAGAAGATAAGCAACTTACCCTGTCCTGTTGATCCCTCCTTTCTGCCTTTGCAACCGAAACTGTTGAAAGATTTCAAACCTCTCTTCCCCAACAATAACGTTCAATGTTTACTTCCAAGTTAGAGACAGGAATGGGAACAGGTAGGAGAGGGTAGTGGTCTGTTCTGTGCTCCACCCTTTTTTTCTATCCAACAGCTCACTGCTAGTCCAGTGCAGATGGATTTCAAACCCATGACTTAGGAGGTAAGGATGTTTTAATACAGTAAGGCAAAACGTAACTGTTTAGTAATGAAGCTGATGTGCTTTTCATGAAGTTCATCAAGATTCGTGAGGGATTCCAGACTGCCAACATCACTGAACTTTCAGAGCGTGTTTCACTCCATGCTCACCCAATTCCTACTCAACTTTTTGAAGCAGTAGCACATCACTTTGTTATTAGTCAAAAAAAAAAAAAAGTACTTTCAATGGCAGCTAGTTAGGTCTTTTATAGCAACAAGAATAAATTTGCCATTACTAACATTGTGGTTATGTTTTTTAAAATGGGTGTGAGTATTACTTAGAACCTGAACAAGACCCTTGAATATTTTTATTTTTCAGGTGTCAGGTTGTAAGGTCCAATAGCATATTCTGCAAACTGTGAGATATAAATTTGAAAGGGAGGAAACTGTAGCAGAGAAGCAGTGTGTTTTACTTGCACATTTTGAAGCAGACCTGTGCTGACAGTAAGTATAACTTAGTATGTGTATCTACTGGGGACCTTTTTCCAGTTCAATTTGTAGACAACGAGTTTACTTCTCATTTCAGCAAATGCATTTCTCCAGCTATCCTCTCTGATTTGTATCAAAGCCAATGTTTGCTTCTAGTAACAGCACAAATAATTAACTGGTGCTAGAAATGGCTAAGACACTTTCAGAAAAGGTTACAGAATCTCATTTTGTCGTCTGATCTGTTGGAATCGCAAACATACCACACACTGCTATAGGAGATTCTCAAAGTAATTATAGGTGTTTGTTTTGATCAAGGATTTTTGTGCTCAGCCTAATGCTGTATTCTATAATAATTTTTTTTTCTGTTTTAAAAACAAGCGTAGCCCTTATTATGAAAACCAGTCTAACTAAATTACCATGAGTGATATCACAAGGGCTCCAGACTCAGATGAAATGGAATCCCATTTTAGCAATTGCAAACCTAAATGCTCAATTTCATAATCACTTTATTATCATCTTAACAGTGACAAATACCTGTAACCAGCAGCTAATAGGCATTTATGTATATATGTTACAATTTATTAAAGACTACAAGCTTTACTTTTTTGTTCCCCTTTAGAAATGACCTAAAACCAAACAAGCGCTAAATGCACAGAATGAATTAGAAACCCGTGTTCAAAATTGATCCTCCCAGTCTCCTAATTAAATGGAGCGCTAGCTTTTCTGTTTCCTAGGGGCTAGTTTGCCAGCTCCCTCCTCAGCAAACGAGGTTTCACATTACTCTGTGAAACGCCTGTCTTGTTCCTTGCCTCTGTGTATTGGGACACCCTGAGTACTTAATGGGGGTGTGGATTCTGAGCCAAGTGTTCAATCGCCTGATACGGTCACACTGGGGGTCACTTTCAGCAATACTGATACGTTCCCATATTTGCCGCAGGAATATACTTACCAAATGGGCAACCGAGGTGTTCTTTGTGAATGCGTGGTTTGCTGTGTGTTTTTTACTGTGCTGGAGGAGTCCTGTATCTGTAGCTATCTGTTCTGGAAATGAAGAGATGCAGTACAGATTTTATAGTATTATTTTAATATCCTCTTTCCTCTCTATTCTGCGTTTCTATAGCTATTCTCTACAAGTTGAAAAATCGTGTATGCAGCGAGTTACAGAAAAACATACAATGCAGTGTGGCTGTAGCTTGGCTAAAATAGAGAACAAGTATCCTACTGATGGTAATGATTTAAATATAAGATGGGAATTACTGGTTACTGTGTCTTCCTAGCTTGATCTGGGGTGTGTATTTGCCACCCTGATGATTAGCTGTTAAGCAGTTATCAGCCTTACTTTAACTAATTTCAGTAATTCACAGCTGCGGTCAGCCAGCAGGAGCCAAAGGCAGCATCATGGGTGTTTGGCCTGAATGGAGATCTGCCTCTACTTTGGACAAGAACCCCCATGGATAACCACTAATAAAATGCATTGTATGTTATTTGTGCCGAAAGTCCTCACATTGAGCATATATAGCAAGTCTTGTATTTTGCATCTTGCTATAACAGTGCATAGCCTCGCATTAAGTGAAATGCACGCGAATACCAGAAGCATCCTTACTGTGTGTTTTTACAGCACAGTTAGATTTTGATTAGCGCCATCGCATGCTAACTAGAAAGAAAAAAGGCAGGTGACAACTAACAAATGGAAGAAAAGACATTCCAAGTTCTTTCCTTCCAAAGTTCACATTACTGGCTTATTGCCTTATGGAACTATTAAGTGGTAAGAAAGTAACACTCCTTATTCCATCTAAGCCTCCTCCTGTGCCATCTCCTTTGTTCACTGGACCCACTGTCTCACCTTGCGGGCAAAAATAAAACCCAGAAACTGGAAGACTTTCACAGCTTTGTCTATGAATAGGCATTTTAGCCAGTGTAAGGAAAATGTCTTAGAAGCTTAAGTGTACAGTTTTTAGCACCTTTTGTTTCAAGATTTGAAATAATTGCATTTCAGCTATTGGCCCTTCCTATTCAGGGATATATGTACTAAGAATTGGGGTTTAATTAGCTTTATTTTAAAGATTAAGCCAAATCAACAGCTGACCAACCACCATTTTTCAGAATGAGAAATAACTGCCATAGAAAAAAAAAAAAATGTTGTAATTTTCAAGTTCGTAGAAACTGGGAGATGTAGTATCCAGAAGATGTATTTCTAATACAAGCCCAGAATTATCTTTTCTGTGCTGCTGCTAGTTTTGCTATGCAGAACAGATAAATAGCAATGTATTCCATAACATGTTTTTTACCTTAAGGTCAGGTTTGATTATTCACGCTCTTTTATTTCAATGTTTCTGCTGTTAATAAATAAGACTGTGATACTTTTGTCTACCATAACAGTGAAGTGAGTTGATCAGCCCTTCAGATGAGGAGCGTTAAGCCTGTGTAAACATTAAGCCTGTAACTCAGGATTTTTCTTTAGATAGGCACACTCCTACAGTGTTGTTTGAGATACAGTCAGTCAGGGATGTTAAGAACTTAGATACCACTCTATACCAATCCTCCCTGTCAGCAAACACAGGAAGCTGTTTTATGATAGTTTTCTTTAAAGTTCCTCCAGTGAAGTTCAATTAAACTGGAGACATATCTAAGATTGTTACTGGTAAAATGTAGTTTTATTAAATTATAAATTCCGTAACAAAAACGAGACAGATCAAGAAAGACCTCAAAAACAGAACTACAAGGACTAGATGGCAAAGCCAGTGAAAATGCCATGAAGTGTATAGGTAAGAATTTGCAACGAAAGTTAACAGCATTTTTACATTTCCATTGAAGGAAGGTAAATGATTGCTCTTTGTCTAGTAAAAACACATTTTAACTCCAAACTCACATCTATTTTCTCACATTAAATTAAGCATCCTGCTCACACCCAACATCTTCCCTGCTCCCACATTGCTTTAGTGTTCTTTTCATACATCAATCCATGCAGAAAGTAGTAAGACACTTAATGCAACAGTCAGATAATGAAAACAATTCAAGTTGTACAGTAGATATACATTGGCCAAAAAGGGACCGAGTATCTTCAAGGGGAGGATGCTACAAAATAAACACAAGACATTTTCAAGAAAACTGGGTATTGCTAAGCAGCTTTCAAACCATTAACAGGACGACCCAGTTTCTTACAGTTAGTCTTCCAGCTGAGACATGTTAAGAGACTTAAATTAGGCCAAATCTGGTTCTCCCCTTCACCCCACCCTCCCACCAAACACACTGCTAGGTTTGAGTGCAATGCCAATGTGGACAGAAAATTTACAGATACGGGACTGAGTTTTTCAATCGCATGGCTCCAGATTTAAACTTCAGTGACTGTGCACTGTCCATCTGGCCTTCTAGACCTTACACTCGCGTTTACCACCCCTCCCCCTGCCACTGGTCTATCCACTCCTGACTGGTTTGCGTTTGCATTCAAGTGTCTCTGCTGGGCAGAGGATGGATGTTGCTGGAGGTGGGCAGACACATCCTCGCTATCGCTGCTAGCATCCGATTCGGTCTCCTCCACAGAGGCGTCAGGGGCCGGCACCCTACCGGACGATGACGATTCATGGTCTTCCTCTCCCTCTCCCCTATGGCTCCTTTCGGCCATACTGTCTCCATTTATTTGCAACTGGGCAAAAGAGTCTTCTAGAGAAGCGCTTACATCAGGCGATGGCGTTGAAGGACTCATCAGCTGACCATCGAGTGACGGCAGGGGCCTAGCAGAAACAGGCACCAGGGGCTGTACGGCTGCAGCCCCCGGGGTCGCTGTGCTGTCTGCACCGTCAGCGGAGCTCTCTCTCGCCAGGTTGACAGTGTTAGCGTCACAGTCCAACCTAAGCCCAGCCACTCCCTTCTTTGGAATATCTATAATGTCCCGTTTTATTTTCCTGCGGCGTCCATGCTCGTTTCTCCTATACTGAACCATATTTTCAAGATCTGCTACGTATAAAAACCCAGCAATCAGCATTTCAGTGCTCTTTTTACCTTTGGAAAAGGCATCTTCCAGCTCTCTGCTGGTACGTTCATCATACTGCCACCAACCATTTCTACCTTCGTAGTACCAAGCATATTCTCCGTTGCCTCTGCTTGCTGCTTTGAGTTCTTCTGGTGACAATAAGGTTGGCTTGTCGAGAAAATCCTCTGGGATCTCCTGCCGGCAGAGCGCACATCGTTTCCCAAGCCAAGAAGCTCCCTTCACACACAGATAGCAGAAAACATGTTTACAAGGCAGACTTACTGGATGGACACACGTTTGCAGACAGATAGCACATTCAGGGACTGTCAAGGAAGGTGCTGCATTAGCACATGACTCATTTGTCTTCCTATTTGTGGGAAGCATGTTGATCGAATGATCTATTTCACCGCAGCCAGCCATCCTGCAGAAGATCAAAGAGATGTAAATCAGTTTACTGTGTCAACCTAAACTGGCACCTTACCTCACCATCCACAGAATGAGACACTTGCCTTGGGTTAAGATGAGGTATCATTTATGAAGCTCAACTTTTAAAGTAACCGATAGGTTAACACTGTTTTCTGAGTCAACAAACTAAGCTGAATTTTGGTAGAATTTCTTTTCCCAATCGCTGATCTTTAATCTCCTGTTTCATTTTTAACACAATACCATGCCAAACTTGGGAATTTCCTCTCTCCTTTTTCTGAAGCAGTGTTGATCAGCTAGCTTCATGCAGGCTAAAGGTACTACAAAGCATCCAGCCAGCCTGTTATTTTGGAGCCTCCTCAGAAAATCTGAAGAGGCTACGATTCTTTTCTCAAGAGGTGACCTACCCACAAAACAATCCATCTGTACAGTACTGGTGATCATCAGTTTGACTAGGGGATTACCAGAACAATACTTCAGGCTAGGTTTCCATAGCACAAAATATGCCCGGCAGCAGAACCAGGCTGGAGTATTCCCACTCGCTGTTTCTTAGTCACCACAGCGTACCAGCCCTCAGACAAGGCTTGTAACAACCACAGGGCTACAGGAAGAACTGGATTTGAAGACTGAGGTGGCTTTTTCAAAAGCTATCCTGGATTTCTCTTTCCTAAAAAACAGGTGAACTTGCTGATCTAGCTGAGGGTACCTCAAAAGGAATTGTTCCAGCCAAGCAGAAGGGGCAGTGTATCTATCACAGGAGATGAAATACGCAGCCATCATTTGTTTGTGAAGTCATTGCCTGTGCCTTCTCTGGCCGTGTCTCATCTCTGTTGTTAAACAGAAATTTTATAACCAACTATAATGCTACTCTGCCATTTTATAGGATTTCAATACGCAAAATATTCTAGCCTAGACATACAAATGCCTGCTAGACTACATTTACCTACGGCAATCTTTCATAGTCTTTTTCATGGTTATTTTCCTGTTATGATCTCATTTATTCTCATCAAAACAAACCAGCAGATATCAAACGAGGGCGAAGAGTGGGCTTTAGGGGAATGGGGCCTAAAAATGTGCCTTTTTCATTTCAAATCTCCAAGGAATTTGGCAGCATAGGGCTGATACTCAGCAAAAAAGCCTTTCAGTGTAACTAGTCCTCTTTGTACAAACAGCAGAGCATAGTTCATCCAAAGTCACCACAGAAGGGTGGGCCAGAAGGGACCGTTAGAGGTCACAGGAGCCCAGATTCCAGCTCCACACGGCACTATCAGCAGTATCAGGTCCGATCAGCCATGGCTTTGTCTAGCTGACTTTTTTGAAACCTGCAAGGATGGTGGTATCACAACCTCCCTGGACAGCCTGTTCCAGTATCAGACATATTTCTAGTAAAACGCATTACCTCAAGAGAAAATCCCTCGTGTTACAGTAAAAGCCTTTGCTGCTTTATGCATCTTACGAACACATGCTGGGATTAGAAAAAAAAAATTTATGCTTCTGTGTCTATATTTATCTTTACAAAAATGCATCTCTATATGCTACCCGTTCCCTTTTGTCACTGTAATTTCCTCTCAGAAGAGCAATGCCTTTCTTTAATCTAATTTTTTAATCAAGTCGGGTTTTTTAAGCTCTACCGTTCATATATGTTATTTCTGAAGTGGCATATAACTCTGTCCACCTTTGTATCTGAACTTCTTTCTCTGAGATTAAGAACAAATATGCATACTAGCTCTTCAGTCAGCGTGCAGATACAGACAGCATTACCACCTGGTAATTGTCTTTATTTTGCACATCTACGTGAGAGACACATTCTGAAAGTGTTGTGAACTAGTTGCTCTCTGGCAGCTTCACACTTTCCAGGTTATATTTGGAAGCAGAACTTTACACCAAAACTAGGTTTTTATGACGAGGAACTTATTAGAAAAAGGAGAGAAGAAAAGCTATTCAGATTTCAGAATACCCACGAACATAACTCAATCAGTATCTCACAACAGAAGAGCTGAAATAGAAAACCATGTATTGATTAGTTTGTGCCAACCATGGCTGAGGAAAAAAGATCTGAATTTTCAAGTGTTCCCATAATGACATACCACCGTGCAGAAAGGCACAGCAGCTGAGATTTTTATTTCCACGCTACAGTTTTACAAAAGGCTTCTTTTCCCTAAATACATTTCATAAGGTTATCCTCTTCAAAGAAAAGATAAAAACAACATGAAGATAAGTAACTTCTCTATAATTTGTGTATCATAATTAAGAATTTGGAGACTGCTGGGATTAAAAATGAAACCCATTTTGACAAATCAAATTCTGGTATTGTTACTATTATGAGTGAATGTATTATGCTGTATCATGAGTAAACAAAAAGCAGTGAGAGAGTTCTCATTAATATTTGAGCTGTGCTCAATAGGTCACCTACTAATTTGAAGGTTCTTTGATTCCTTACTAGGTCAAGTTAATAATGAATGGAAAGGAGGAATAAATGTCTTCTTTTGAAAGTCTTAAGTGATTTTTAATGAATTAGAGGAAAACGTAAAATTAATACAGCTAGAAGAATACCCTCATCTCTAACCAACCACAACCCTGCAACATAACACTTTTAATAAAAGACAAGCACAACTGCAGTTGCATGTGCTCAGAATGCAGGACAATTATCCATTTAAAGATTTAGATCAACTGAACTGAGGCTTTCACTTTTTGTTTCTAAAAGAATATACTAGTTAATCCTTTATTGTTTACCTTTTTAAGTATTAGATCTAGTTCACGGAGTTTGTCTATAAATTAGTACTAGGGCGTATATATGTAGATTTTTATCAAACAGGTAAGCCCTTTGGAAAAGAGGAAAAACATCTAGAGCTGCTATTCTGCTAAGTTACGGCTGTGGAAGCACATTCATTCCAGCTTCATGGCATTAATAACTAAACAAATCTGAGTGCAGAGTATTTTCCCTGAAATTAACAGTAATATTTTATAACAAGATTTATTCAAAAAAGGCTTCATATTAAAATGGTTATCAAAGACTAAGCTCTGTTTTTTGGAGAGCTGGGTTACTTTATTAATTTTGGCTAACAGGGAAAATTACATTATTGAATAAATTAAAATCAGTGACAAGTTCTAAAAATAAAGTTATTTGAAGTATTTGGATCATCAGTTCAGATATAAAAAAAGGGAACAACAAGCATCTGAATGCTACATTTTAACATAAATACAGCCTAAAGCCAACTGTGAAGGAGCTGGTCTACAATCCTGGCAGATCTCACTTCTATTATCTCTTTTTTTAATTAATATTAAAACCTACATTTCATTTGGTAAGCTTACGACGCATAGCCTAGAGTGCCTTCATCAACACACAAAGTATGGAATAGGTAATGTATAAAAACTATATGAAAATTCCCCAGGCCTTCTGGGACTCTGTCCAAAGAGCAAGTAAATTCCCATAACCCTACCCCAAAACAGTAACTTTTCGGACTCCGGGTCAAATTCTAGCTACAACTAAGCAGTTTGTCAACAAGCTGGCACGTGCAAGTCCATTAACAAAACAACAGCAGCTTACTTTCTCTTGAGTAATTTCTACTGACGCATGCCACGAGACTAAGATGTCCTCTCTTCAGATGTCTCCAGCTAGGATGGCAGGTCCTCCTTCCCAAGGCTGGCTCATTCCTTGTCTGTCCTGCCCAACGGTACACTGCAGCGTTTCAGCTTCTCTGCACACTAATGGAAAGCAAACAGTATCACCATTACAACAGCATTGTACACAGATATGAGCGAGCAAAACACAACGCCATGGTCCTGTTACAGAAAGGAAATAACCATCCTTTAATCTACCTGATGCAGACTCCATCAGACATTGTCGTATTTTTTGCAATTACCAATTTTGGCCTACAGTTTGATGTCGATTATTTTGATGTCTAACTTATGCAAATTATCTTTTTCTAAAGTACTATAAAAGGCAATTATCTTATTATATCTACAGTTAATGCCTCATTTCCATAAAGTAACCATGTATACAAAATGAGAAACAAGACTAAAGTTAGGAGTATGTTATGTTTGTGCATATTTAACCTCTAGTAAATGACTTCCTGTTTTCGGAGAGTTTAACAAGTAACAACAGCTTCCTAAACCTGTATATAAAAAGAGCCATATTGTATTATTCCAAAGGCCTATCCAGCTTTGAATCTTGTCTGTAAACAGGGGCTGTTACCGGATGTTTGAGGAGAAAACCATGCATGCAAACAGGTGATTTCCCTAGGTCCTGTCCACATCTCAAGCACTCTGCAGCTTAGAGCCCTCTTTATGAAGTGCCAAGCACTTCTGAGGTTCAGTGCTGAAACAAATATATGTGATCTCTGAAAAAGAGGACAAGGGTGCAGTTCAGGCTCTGTGACTCTGAGGTAACGTGCCCCTCTTCAGGCTACCAGTTAATGTCAGCCAAAATACATTTTGCAGTATGTCACCAACCAGAATTTGAACCAATTCATTTCACAAATACAAAGTAGTCACTGGAAACCAGTGTCTTAACAATTACCTAAATAACTCTACAGTAGGCAGGTAGGAATCTGCAAACTGGGTGAGAGCAGGGAGACCACCAAGATTTCACTGTCCTGTTCTCAAGCTCTAAACAAGAAGGTCTTGACCTGAAAGACCCACCCTTAGTTACAGAAAGTATTTTGGGAATCGTATGTACAAAGACTGATGAGCCATACAGCTGTATCTTCCTCTCTTCTGGGCTGTAGCTTTCAAGATGTTTCTTAGGCATTTTGAATTACAATTTTCAGTTGCTGCAAAATCTTACATATACGAATGCTTTGAAGCAGACCCAAGAATGTCACGTATTTGATTTCAATTTGCTCAATGAAAGAATCATTTCAGTGTAAACACGGTGCAGATCAGATTTATGTACCAACTAGAGCAAAGTCAAGGAGTGGTAAGTCTCAGAAAGAACATGGAGCATTTAGTGTTACGGTGTTCTGTGCTATGCTCCATCAAATGATTGAACATTTATCACGAATAATGTCGGATTGAAATGTTCAGATGACTTCAGTGCAAGATAAATTACTCAAACGTGTTATTTTCTTCATAGCTGAGCTCCATGTAGCATTCAGTCCAGCTATTTTTAGCCAGCGTTCAAAAGGAAAAATGCAAAAATTAACATGCCTATCCACTTGTCCTAGCACCCCTTCAAAAGGGAGACGGTTCTCCCCTCATCAATCCAGCAACTTCCCCTTTCTTCACACATTAATCTGAAATGGAGAGCTGCAATCCCACTGAAATTTTGGCTCTACTAATCCACTCAGACAAAATACCGTGTTTGCTACGATCAAAGAGACGGCTGCAACAAGCTCGATGCTGTGGGTGTGGTGCCCAGCCCTTCAGCTCAGGTCCTGGCTTCTGCAGGTTTTATCTGCTACCTCCTACAATCCACTGTCAGAGGTGGAGCATTCAAAGACCAAATGTTACATGGAGATGGGAGAAGGACGCTGGGTCAGCTCTGACAGATTTCCTAGGAAAAAAACGCACGCACATACACGATGCATGTAATTATACCTGGAAGAATCCAATTAGGACATAATTATGGGATTATGGTAAGGCAACTTTCTAAACGCTGCATAGCTCTTAAAAAGAACTAGTTCACAAACTGACTTCAGGTAACCTCTACTCTTCATTATGTTGTTATTTACTTAATAAGCCAGCCATGAAAATTTTACAAAACGGGATAAAAGGCGCTTGTGGTTACACACACACCCCTTCCCGGACTCTGCTCCTTTGAAGTTAAGTGGCTAAGAGCTGTGTTCTCTACTTAGCAATTAACTTCCTACGTTAGACAAGCACCTCGTACGGGGAGTTACGCTAACTGCGGCAACCTGCAAGAGTCCCTTCCCCTTGCGCACTCACGAAACCCACGCGTCCCATCACACGCCGATTTTGGAACGCGCACTCAAGACGCAACGGATGAAGGACAATCCCACTGCCCAGGAGCAAGGGCTTCGACCTGGCATCAGCGCTGGGCAACAGCTCCTCCCACGCTGAGGCTCAGGCGGTGTCTGACTGCTCTTTGTTCCCTTGAAGTCTCCAGGGACGCTTGCTGGGAGAAGTTGTGCCAGCCTCTTCCACGCAGCTTTAGGACTCCAAAGTGGCTGACCTCCTACCTGAGCTACCATCTGAAAGTGACCCAAGGTCTTCCTTGAGGAAAACATCCAGCTTTTACTAGACCAAGATGGAACGAAACCTTTCTTGTCAGTTAACTGCTGCACATCAGATTCCCAGTAACCTATCGGAGCCCAAACTACTTTTTTTTTTTTCCCATTTTTCTTTTGCTTTGGAGACCAGAGCAAAAAGAAAAAAAGCAACAATAACTTTTAAAAAAATATCCCAGAAATGCACGTATTTAAGAAGCCAGGTTCTGAATGTAAATGTGGTGTTACCTACAGCCTTATTTAAATCCTGCCTCAGATGATAAATTCTGCAGCACTCTACAGATTACTTTAAACTAGTTACCACAAGCTAATCCTTTGTGTCCCCATAGGCTGAAAAATCAACGGGTACAGCACTACAAAATAAAAACGGTAAATGCTTTTATATAGTTAAGTACTTGACTGTTTCCATCAAGCTCCCTACCTCATACCTCGATTCCTGGGGGAGGGAGGGTGGAAGAAGGTGGAAGCAGGGGACAGAACTGCGTCCTTCCCTACCAGCCACCATGAGCCAAATATACAAGGAAAAGGAGGAAAGAAGTAAAGTGTTTTTGGTATGGTTTTTGCCTTTTTTTTTTTTTTAAATAAGGGGAGGGGAAAAAATTCATTTTCCCAGCTGAAGGCCTGTTATTGTCAACATAGTGTCAGCTAAAGGTACTGAGCCTTTCAGATATTTTTTAAACCATCACCAGGCAATGCACAGCACAGCAGATAAATAATTTCACTGTCTCCTGTTCATAGTGACTTCTCTGTACCTCTTTCTTAAAATTAGAGTATCTTTGGGAATTAGTGATGTGATGAGGCTTCAACTTCCCCGTCATTCTTTATGCAGTGCCATTACACATTAATTAAAAAACAAAAACAAAGAAAAACACACCTTGTATAGATTTAGAACTAAACCACAGAAAAATAGTCAAGTGCAGAACAGTCAACCATTTTGGTATTGAACTGCTGCATATTTATTCAAAATGAATTTCTTGTCCTGTGCTACAACTGGACCACTGAATTTGAAGTATATATTTCATTTTATTTAAGAGAGCAAAACATTAGCTTCTCACTCAAGCAAAATGATAGTGTCAAAGTTCCTGTAGGAAAACAAAGCAAGAACAGGTTCATCTGAAGTTATCAATGCTTTGGAAACGCAAACTAAGTACAGGAACATCTCTAAACAGAAAGACTTGATTAACATGCACAGAAGAAGGAGAGGGGGAAAAATCAATTCCAATAAAGTGTTTTTTTTCCCACCATTTCCAAGAGCCCACTATTCAAACTCCTTCGAAACCCTGCAGTTCCATCCCTCTCGGCAAATGACAACTGCGTTACATCTCAACTGATGCAGCGGGTTTTGAAGGAAACAAAACGAACTTGTTTCTTCCTCCCCGTACAGATTCCGCACTGTGGCGATTCAAACAATTGGCACTTTGATTCCCTCGGAAGGCAGCCACAGCATTAACCACACAGAACTGTCAAGCGAGCTCTCGCAAACATTCGATATTTAAGATTTACTCAAAGCGACCAAATCGATACCAGGGTTTTGTACCGGGCGCTCAGTACTGTTACAGCAGGCCGTTTTTGGTGATGCATTTATGGAGGCACTTTAAGGCCTATTTTAAACAACCCCCTGTGTTAGCGGAGGCTGTGTTTTTCATATCACAAACCTGACAAAAGCACAACTTTATAGCTGCCCTCCCTACCTACCTATTCCCTAATCCTTGGGATTACCGGTGTACAGTTCCGTGGTACAGGACCACGGGCAAACTGCACAGGATTGCTCGCTGGGGGTGACAGAAAAGCGGTACTGGGACGAACACCACCACCTCCGGTGCGCTCCCCTCCGGGCTGCGCCCGTCCCCGCTCCAGCGCCGCGACCAAATCCAGCCCCCGAGCACCCCGCCGGCAGCACCCAGCCCCAATCCCCCCCCCATTTCCAGCGGCGGCGACGCGCACAGCCCGCCTCCCGGCCCCGCCGCAACGCGAGGGGCCGCGCAGGGCCCGCACCGACACCGACACCGCCGCCTCCCCGGGCACCGCCGCCGGCTGCCGGCCGCCGCCTCCCTCCCCACCGCGCTGCTGCGGCCTGGTCACGGTGGGGGCCCCGCCGGCACCCCGCGGCCTGCCCTTTTGTTCCGGGCCTCGCAGCCCGGCCCCGCCGCGGGGAGAGGGGGGGGGGGGGCGCGGCCGTTGGCGGCCGTTGGTGACCGTTGGAGCCCCCCCCCCTCCCCCGGGGTGCCGCCGCCCGGGACTCACCCGCAGGGTCGGGCCGGGCCCGGCGCGCGCCGCTCCGCCACCTGCCGCCGCCGCGGGACGCGCCGACGTCACGCGCAGGAGGGGGGGGGCGGGAGGGGGGGGGCGCTGCCGCGCCACCGTGACGCGACCGGGAGGGAGGGGCCGCAAGCGGAGGGGAGGGGCGCGCGCGCCGGTGGCGTCACGGGGGGAGGGCGCGGCCACTCCCGCTGCTATCCCGAGGAGGTGTCATGGCGGCCTAAGGCCGGGCGTTGGCACCTCTGCAGAGTCACGGAGGCGTTAGGGCTGGAAAAGACCGCCGTGATCATTTGGTCCGATCGCCCGCCCCACCAGTGTCACTCACAAAACCACGTCCCTAAGCACCGCATCCCTAAGCACCACGTCCCTAAGCACCACGTCCCTAAGCACCACGTCCCTAAGCACCACGTCCCTAAGCACCACGTCCAGCCTTCCCTCAAGTCACGGCCCCAGCTCTGCCCCGAGGAGGGCTGGATGCTACTCTGGCCTCCTGCCTGTGGGACGAGACCAGGGTGTAGCTGGGGGCTGGGCTGTCACAAAACCGCAGCTGCTGCCTTGGAGGTAGCGTACGGGAAGGAGAGGTGTGTTTTCTGCTGCCAGCAGAAACAATTGAAAGGTACGCCATGTTCTTGTCAACAGCAGATGAATAAACCATGGTGTGAAACGATAATCCATGCATCACTTCAGATGGAATCACAGAATTATTAAGGATGGAAAAGACCCTTGAGATCATCTGGTCCAACCATCACCCTACTACCAATGTCGCCCACTAAATCGTGTCCCTATGTACAAGGCCCAACTTTTCCTTGGCTACGAAGATGGTGAAGGGCCTAGAGGGGAAGACGTATGAGGAGCAGCTGAGGTCACTGGGCTTGTTCAGGCTGGAAAAGAGAAGGCTGAGGGGAGACCGCATTGTGGCCTACAGCTTCCTCACGAGGGGGAGTGGAGGGGCAGGTGCCGATCTATTCTCTTTAGTGACCAGTGATAGGCCCCGAGGGAATGGTGTCAAGCTGCGACAGGGGAGGTTCAGGCTGGGTATCAGGAAGAGGTTCTTCACTGAGAGGGTGGTCGCACACTGGAACAGGCTCCCCAGGGAAGTAGTCACAGCACCAAGCCTGTCAGAATTCAAGAAGTGTTTGCACTGTGCTCTTAGTCATATGGTCTGAAGTTTTGGGTAGACCTGTGTGGAGCCAGGGGTTTGACTCGATGATCCTTATGGGTCCCTTCCAACTCTGGATATTCTATGATTTGATGATTTCCTTGAACACCTCCAGGGACAGTGACTTGACCGCTTCCCTGGGCAACCCGTTCCAATGCCTGACCACTCTTTCTGAGAAGAAATGTCTCCTAATTGTTTTAATTGTTGAAGAGTAGTGCTCATTGTTCAGTTCTTTGTTTTAATTGTTGAAGAGTAGGGGCATGACCTTTCCCTTTTTCCACTCACCAGGGACATCGCTCGACTGCCGAGACTTTTCAACTATGATGGAGAGAGGCTTGGTAACTACATCAGACAGTTCCCTCAGGACCCTGGGGTTCATGTCTTTGGGTCTGATAGACTTGTACCTGTTCAGATTCATCAGGTGGTCTCGAACCTGCTCTTCACTTACAGTGGGTGGGACTTTGATCCCCCAGCCTCCGTCTATGGGTTCAGGGAAATTAAAGACTTGAGAAGCCCATCTACCAGTGCAGATGGAGGCAAAGAAGTTGCTGAGTACCTCAGCCTTCTCCATGTCTGTCGTTGCCAATTATCCAGATATAGAAACTCACTCCTAATATAAGAAATTAGCCACCTATAATCGCTTACACACTGCTATTTTCACCCCTCAGTCTATTTTCACAAATGTTAAAGGCTCATGGTGGCACTCCGTGACTCCTCCTGTCACCCCAGCGCAGCAGCCTGAAGGGAGCTGGGTCCTCTCTTGTGTTCTTCCTTGAGGCTCTGTGCAGAAGGGATGCCACCTCTCGCCCAAGGGCTGGGGGATGGGAAAGAAGCACTCACACAACCCCTGAGAATCGGCAACAGAGTTCTTTATTGCCGGGACATCTTGCAGGTAAGCCTGCAGGATGTCTGTGGTGTTTGGCAGCTCCAACCTAATGCTTGGGCTGGAGCCTGCGCGACAAGTAGGGAACTCGCCGGGCACTCCTGCAACGCTGTTGGTGTGCTCTGATGGCAGAGAGCAAAGACATGCTGGGGTAGCCACAGGTCTGATCTGGCCGAGGTGGATCCACTTCCATCGGTTCCTCCACATCTTGTTGATCCACCTCCATGGGCTCCACGGTGTTTGGCAGAAGGATAGGCCACTCCTTGCCAGGGACTGCCCAAAGGGGATGCCTTCCATCAGGAATGTTTTCAGGCCAGGGTGCCGAACCAGGGGGTCGTTCAGTTCCACCCCTAGGCCCCATGCCACTGTCCGGCTGATTTCCATTTGTGGATTTGACACTGCCATCAGGTTTATGGCCACAGCTGGGTCCCATGCTGCATTCCGGACTACGGGCATGCCTCTGCTCCCTGCGGCTGTCTGCCTGATGGTCCTGCCTGCACCCCATGCCAACGTTGTGCCATTGGGAAGGCCCAGGCCCCCTGTCGCTGTATGGCTGAGGGGGCGGCCTGTTCCCCGCATCGTTGCGGTGCCAGTGGTACCGCCTGTAAGTGTCTGTGGGCTTTGCGCCAGAGGTCCCTGGAGCACTGGTGTCAGTTGTGCTGCAGGCGCTACCCCTCTGCCCATGACACTTCTCGTTAGGTGCACTCCTTCTCGGTGCTTCCTTGGACTGCATCACTGTCCTCACACCAAGGAGGCCTACCGCTCGCCTCCCTGCTTCTGGACTTCTTCCTGCCACACAAGCTGGCCGTCAGAGTGCCTAGAAGCTCAGTGAGTGGTGGGCCAGCTGCAGGGGTCCTGTTTTATAGGGCCTGGAGCAAGGGTGGGGTAGTGGTGGCCACTGTGACCTCAGCAAGCCTCTGTGATGGAGTGGCCCACACGTGGCCAAAGGCGGCTGTGTTGGGAGCATCCTGGAAGATGCCCTCACATGGACAAGGAGGAGGGCTGGGGGGGCTGAGGGCCCCTTTCCTGAGGCTAGCTCCCCCGGACCATTTGGCTTGCCAGAGAAAAAGGCTGCCCCTTGGCCACAGGGACTAACTTCCACCTCCCATCCTGTGCCCTGGGTTTAGTTTTAACACTGGTCTGAATTTTTGGGTAGACGTGTGTGGAGCCAGGAGCTGGAGTTGATGATCCTTATGGGTTCCTTCTAACTTGGGATATTCTATGATTCTACGATTCATTCCCTCTAGTACTATCACTAGTTACCTGTGTCAACAGGAAACCCTCAGCTTCCCACACCTTCCTTTCAGATAGTTAATGATACTAGGAAGAGAGGCTGAACACATCAGAGTACTCATTCCACATAAATACAAAACTAAACCTTTCAGCATAACTAAATGAGCAAATTGTCTCATCAAAGGCTTTCTAGGCCTAGAAGTATTGTCAGCTGCACTTTTTCATGTTTTAAAACAGAAATCACAGGTATCAGAGAACATAAGATATCAAAAATCTAATGCTAAATTGTAAATTTAATCAGTAATTATAAAACTAATACATTTGGTTAAGCTGCTGAGTTATTTATAAAAGCCTAGAATGGCCTGCCCGTAATTTATACTGTTTTTAGGAAATGTGACATGATTGCATCTAAGGACAAACATGTGGCAACCTGGAATTTGTGTCCTGGTAACGGGGGACACTGAGAAGGCGGAGATAGTGAATGCCTTCTTTGCTTCGGTCTTTGCTTCAAAGACTCCCCCTCAGGACTCCTGCACCCTAGAGGGAGGAGAAAGAGTCTGGAAAATGGAGAGCTCCCCTCTGGTTGAGGAGGGCATGGTTCAGGAGCGTCGGAGTGGGATCAATGCACACAAATCCATGGGCCTCGACGGGACGCATCCATGCATGCTGAGGGAGTTAGCAGAGGTGGTCGCCGAACCGCTCTCTATCATCTTTGAAAGGTCCTGGAGAACAGGAGAGGTGCCTGAAGACTGGAGGATAGCTAAAGTCACTCCAGTCTTCCAGAAGGGCAAGAAGGAGGATCTGGGAAACTACAGGCCAGTCAGTCTCACCTTTGTCCCTGGAAAGGTGTTGGAACAGCTTGTTCTGCATTCCTTCTCCAAGCAATTGGAAGAGAAAAAGGTTATGAGGAGTAGTCAGCATGGGGAAGTCGTGCTCGACCAACCTTGTTGCCTTCTATGATGGCATCACCAGCTGGGTAGATGGGGGGAGAGCAGTGGATGTCATCTACCTTGACTTTAGCAAGGCTTTTGGTACTGTCTCCCATGACATCCTGCTAGCAAAGCTGCGAAAGTGTGGAATAGAGGACTGGACAGTAAGGTGGGTTGAGAACTGGCTGACTGGTTGAGCTCAGAGGGCGGTGATCGGCAGTGCTGAGTCCGGCTGGAGACCTGTGACTAGCGGTGTTCCTCAGGGGTTGGTGCTGGGTCTGGTCTTGTTCAACATCTTCATCGACGACCTTGATGAGGGAATAGTGTCTGCCCTTAGCAAGTACGCCAATGACACAAAGCTGGGAGGAGTGGCTGACATGCCAGAAGGCTGTGCTGCCATTCAGCGAGACCTGGACAGGCTGGAGAGCTGGGCAGGAAGAAACCAAATGAGGTTTAACAAGAGCAAGTGTAGAGTCCTGCACCTGGGAAGGAACAGCCACATGTGTCAGTACAGGCTGGGGGATGACCTGATGGAGAAGGACCTGGGAGTCCTGGTGGACGACAGGTTGGCCATGAGCAAGCAGTGTGCCCTGGTGGCCAAGAAGGCCAACGGGATCTTGGCGTGCATTAAAAGGAGCGTGGCCAGCAGGTCAAGGGAGGTGATCCTCCCCCTCTACTCTGCCCTGGTCAGGCCTCACCTGGAGTACTGTGCCCAGTTCTGGGCTCCCCGGTACAAAAAAGACAGGGATCTTCTGGAAAGAGTCCAGTGGAGGGCCACAAAGATGATACGGGGCCTGGAGCATCTTCCCTGTGAAGAAAGGCTGAGAGACCTGGGTCTGTTCAGCCTGGAGAAAAGAAGACTGAGAGGGGATCTTATTAATGTTTATAAATACCTGAGGTGTGGGAGACAGAGGGATTTGGCCAACTTCTTTTCGATGGTCTGTGGGGATAGGACAAGGGGTAATGTGCTCCACAAAATGGAGCACAGGAAGTTCCGCACCAACATGAGAAAGAACTTCTTCACGGTGAGGGTGACGGAGCACTGGGACAGGCTGCCCAGGGAGGTTGTGGAGTTTCCTTCTCTGGAGATATTCAAGGCCTGTCTGGACGCCTACCTGGACAACCTGCTCTAGGGAACCTGCTTTGGCAGGGGGGTTGGACCTGATGATCCCTTGAGGTCTCTTCCAACCCCTACAGTTCTGTGATTCTGTGATTCCGTAACCTATCCTGCTATTTAGAAAGGTCTTTTTGGTGCTGGGCCAAAGAACAGAGATTATAAAAAAGGAAAAGTCCTTTACTGGCAGTGAGTTTGTTCATCAGCAGTAGGCTTAATCATGTACCAAACCAGAGCTCGATCCTGTGGAAGTTACTGAGGCCGAATTCATGTTGATTTCAGTTGGAATCTGACCTGAATAAGGAAAGCAAGTCAGGGTTCTCGGGGGATATAGGGACTTAAAGCACAGCTACTGTCATTGCATACAGCTTCATAAGAGAAGCAGCACCTTGGAAAACTGTATTTAGGAAAAAAAATATCCCTGCCTGTGTTCGGGAGGTTTGTGACAGTTTACTGCAGCTTCAGATTGACTGAGAAAACGCACTAGTGAATGCACAGTTTTATTTTACACTCCATGAATGGCAGTTAAAGGCAATAGCAGATTGTGCCAAAGCTGGTAACCAAAGACTTTTAAATGTGTTACACCTCACTGGACTAAAGGAATAAGGAACACAAAAGTATCTAGTTGAACAGATTGGAATAAGGGGATGTGAAATGAGCTGCTTAAGATCTAGTAAGATTATACGTTCTAAAATGTTACCCACACTATTATCAGTCCTTATTACCAGCTTTTATTTCAGTCAGAATGCAGATGGTATCTTTTTCTGTGCTAGTGCCTTTGGCATGGACACATCCCATATATTCCAGTGATGGTTTCCTTAATACATATTAGTTCATACCTGCTTGTTATAACACGAGAAAACACCTCAGTTCTATCTTTCTACATCTGCTTCCTTCACAGTTCTGTTCTCCCTTATGTGTCTCTTTGTTGTTGCCATTGTCTACAGTGTCATCAATCTGGAATTGATGTCTGATGCTCGCCACTAAATTATTAATGAATACAGTGGCTTGAAAAGTAGATTCACCAGATTAGTCTTTAAAAGACACCGCTTCCTCTGGTAAGTGTCTACACTACCGTTAATATTTTGCTGATGCTTTGACAATGGAGAACTATGAATCCATATTTCAGTGATTCTATTTATAAAGAATTTGCTTCTGGTTCTTCAAATGTACGTGATACTATATAAACCTTTGCAGATATGCCAATGTCTTATATATACCAAGAGCTTGACCCTAGCTGCACTTGGCACAGTTAGAGAGAGATGGGAGAAAGCATTTTCCTCCTGCTGTGGTTTTGAGTCAGTTTATATCAAAGCAGATTTGGGAGCTAGCATGGAGAACCTCAGAGTTGCTGTAAGTTACGCTAGCAGTAAAGGAGTGGGTGATGTATGGTATCATGCCCCTCTGTCCACACCCCTGCGCTTTCAGCAAACCCTCTGTACGGAACAGAAGCTGTGAAGACTCCACCGTGCCGCCCAAGTGACAGTGTACCCTGGGCTCTTTGCTAGTGGCCAGAGGATGGGCTGAGGGTTGAATTCCAAAGCATAACTGTATTAAAAACAAATGCTGATTGCATTCTGAGGACACTTTTGTTCTATGAAGCCCTGTTGCTTATCACTCACCGCACTCCTTTCGTCTAAACTGTTGTAGAGCGTTCCTTGTGCTAAACTGATCGCTAGTCACTATTTGTAGAACTCAGTGCAAAGGCCTGAACTGGTGTATGAAAATCCAGCTACTGTACCTTGTATAATTTCTGTGTTTTGCTTACGTAATGCAGATATGTAGCAATGACTGGTAAATACACTGCTATTTCGCACGTTTGGAAGGATTGCACTGTTTAGTGATGGGATCATTCCCATTTTGCTTCAGAAAAAGAAAGTTGCATGATGCTGAGGGGGAGAAATGGGAGAAGAGAAGCTGAGCGTGAGTTTCATTTCTCAGTTCTCCTGACTTGTGACTCTCGGTGGATCTGTACCCATTCCGTCTGCAGACTCCCAGGGAGAGAGCCAGAATGTTTTGCTTTCATTTAGTAGCAATAACAAATTCTACACAGCATACAAAACAAATTTATTTTATTGTCCCATTTGGCAGGCAAGGTAAAATTTTCTTCTACCAGTAAGTAAACGTTGACTTTTTCCATTACCCCATCTGTCAGAATCCGATCACAGTGTATGTTGCTGTTGAATTGAAATCGTCCATATGGTGATGTAGACAAGCAGAAAAAACAAACAAAAAACACAACAAAACAGCTACTGCTCTATAATACAGTGTATTTAAATCCTTTAATTTTCCATGCAGAGAGTTGCCAGGATTAAAATGCGCTTTTCCCAGTAGTGAATCGTGTGTACTAGTCTCAAGACCACTAAAATCTCTTTCTCTTTGACTTCCTTCCCATCAACAGAGAATATTCATCTAGTATTTAAAAAACATGATCTTCAAAATCATGAAGTTTAAAAAAATAACAATGTTAGACTTTGGGTTTCTTTTAAATTTGGCCCCTGAGTTTTACACCTGCTTTACATGTATTTCTGTAGCTATAAAAGACTGTATTTCTACTTTAGTTGAAGCTGAGATTCTCATACAGTCAGACATCTTCAGAAGTTACATCTTCTTGAAAACTAGCTGGCGTCACAAGAGTCTTGATAGAAAAACTATTAGAGATAGCACTATCATGACTACATTTTATTTTAATGGAAGGAAAGCCAAATATCAAAAATATGTTGTTGTCATCTTTCATTCAAAGAATAATGAATTAGAAATTGCAGTTTCCTTTTGTATCACTAGATGGTACATGGTAACTGTAGGGAAGCTGAGCTCTTCAAAACAATGTTGATTGAATATAGGTACTGCTGCTTTCTCTCCTGATCCAGCTAATGCACTGAGCGGTCTACTGGCTTGCAGAAAAAACATGTGCAAAACTATTCCTGACAAATAAAACTAGTAGTTACACTGAAACTCTGGTCCTAGTGCAGTCAGTGGCAAAAACTGTCTGAGTGGTTCTGTGCAGATGTTTTCTGGGAAACTGCATGGTACATAGGTCTTTATCTCAGGGTTATATTTGAAAAGAGGAACTCTGTACTGAAATGCTTGAAAACATCCATGCTTTCTTGGAAAGTTAGCAAAGTCTTCAAACTGCATGTAACGGCCCCTCTGAGCTACCTGCTGGTGAGCTCTCAATAGCTGTTGAATTCCTTAAAAAGACAGAATAAATGGAAATATAGGCTTGTAATTTTAGTTATGCCTGTATGAATTATCATGATTGCTACGCAAACATATAGTTTCACACTAAACAGCTAGTTTCACACTAAAAAATACATTATTCTTTTTACAGGCAATATTTTTGAATGCTACAATAACGCAATCAAAACAGCATCTCCTATAAAAAATTTAAAATAAAAAATAAAAGAATAAAATAGGTAGGATGTGAAAATAGATGAAGTAAGAAAATAATAGAACAAACAAACAAAGAACAGCCAAAGCAAACTCCACAATTTTTTTCCAGAAGAGGTTGAATGCGAATTTTAGCATCTTGAGAAAAATTCAGCTTCTGAACTCTTTGAAAGGCTGACATGATTCAAGAAAGCTTCCCTGCCTGAGCTCATGTTAGGCGCTGATAACACTGCAACCTTAAGATATAAAAGTGCTCCAGCAAATAAGATGGCAGCTAACAAACACCCCGGCACTTTGATTTATTTGTAATATAGTTTTCCTATTATTTTATAAAAGAACCAAGAGCATTTTATGCTGTTCTGTTTTGGAGAACAGTTCAATAGCTTAAATGGAACCATTTCGCATTGCAATAATGATATTTCAGCCTGAAAGTTTTTGATTAAAAATTAAAATGTCTCTGGATGAATCTGTCCTCTAGGCTTTGCATGTGTGAAAAGGGCCCCATGGGCAAGATCTGTGGACACTATACTGCAGTTAAATCTTGCTCTCTTGTTCCACATAGGAGTTCACATTTTCTTAGTGTTTTTTAGGAACAAAAAAAAATAGAAAAGCCTAGTTTTCAGAGGCTACTTTGTTGTGTGGTCATTTTTTGCTTTGTTTTGTTTTTATTTTTGTTCTTGTTGTTGTTTGTTTGTTTTTCTGTGTATGTGTGGTTTTTTGTTTGTTTTGTTGTTTTGTTTTGTTTGCATTCTCTTCCATTCTCCCATGCTTAGGCTCTGTGACTTATTGGGTGAGACCCTTTCATTATGAAGGGCAGTGTCATCTGAACCTCTCATATCAGTTTCTCACAATGTCACCAGTTTCCACAGCAGCATTAAGCATTTTGGGGAAGGACTCTCTGTGCCGAGGCTAAAAACACTCAGCTGTGGGAGGAAAGAGAAGCAGAAAACAGGTCCCAGGAGGAGAGGGAGTGCAGAGTGGGGCCGTGCTGTGTTGTGGTTAATCCCGCAGCACTGTACCAAGAAGGCAAAAAAGGAGAGTCCCCGGACACTCAGCGTCATCTTCCATTGCAAACTCTGCAGTGGAACAGGAGTCCCCTAAAAGCAGGCTTCAGTTTCCAGCCTCAGGGAACAGACCAATTTTTAACTTAAAACCAGCAACAAAATACGTGTTCTAAAGACATACATAGAGCTGCGGTACAGAAAAGTGAGAGAAAGAAGTTATGCCATACAAAAGAAGTGTTCTTCTTGGCTACAACAGCTAGATACGTAGTGTGACAGCATCTCTTTTTTTCTCGAGGAAAGAATAACAACACAGTGCAACAAATATAACTGGGGTAAATGTTCTTCTTTGAAGTCTAGTCTCTCTTTGTACACTCAGATCTCTCAGTGAGATGGATATGATGGCTGATATTACAGAAAATGCTGGATTAGGTCAGACTTGTAATGCATTTCTCAGATATGCAGTTGATATAGTACTGCTATGCAGAAATGCTTCTTAATGCTATTTGAATCTTTAAATGTCAATAATGTAGACTAAATAAATGTCTGTAAGAAGGAGTGTCTTTTTCTGTGGCTTCACCAGTCTTTTCTCCATAAAGAAGGGAAAGAAGACAGAGTAGTTATGACAAAATCTGAGTAGGAAATGAATCTCAATTAGTACTTAAAATAATCCCACCACCTTAGATGTTATAATTGCAATTTTAGTGACTATCACCTCTGTGAGCTACACAAGGTGGGACTGTTAACACAAGGATGATGTTGAAGACAGAAGCTGTGCAGTATCACCTGCTTTCACATTTATTTTATAAAGTGTTCTCAGAAAGTAGGATAGCGCAGAAAAGTGCATTTCTTGGTGGCATGAACTCTGAACTGACAGGAATTCATCGAGGACTTGAGGCATGCATTGATCAGCAGTGTTGCACTGCCTATTATAATTTAGTATTTAATTAACAAATCAGTGAAGGGAAATAGCATCCATAAGCACTGATAATGGGATGTTCAGGATAGCTTGCACAATAACTATTTGAATATTAAGAAAGAATAAAGTTAAAGGCTCATCACACAGCTCCAACCCTGTGCTTCCACACAACCTTATATTTATGTTTGCAAATAGATCTGGCAGGATAGACTGCCCAAGAGAACAGCCACGTGTTTCGCTGCCTGCTGCCTTGCAATCTCCTTACCCTGTTCCAAGCCACATGTGAAAGTTTTGTGCCTTCCCCTTCCTATAGGAGGGAACAAGAAAAGGTTTGAAAACAAGAGAGTGCTTTAAACCCTGTGTAGATCTTCCCTAGGGGGAGGAGAAGGACAAGTCTACATCCTGGCTGAATTCTCCAACAAACTGGTTTTAAAACAGCATGAGCAGGCTCCCCTGCTAGCACCGTTTATCAGGAAGGGGTACTCCAGTAGAAGATAAATGACTTGCAATCTCAAGTGAAGGGAGGCATTTTCTGCAGCCCAGAGTGCAATGCCCTTTCATGCTTTATGCTCAGTGCCTTAAAGTCAGCCACTTCCTGCTCATCACGTTAGTTCTTGTAGTGCTAACTGTTCTGGTGGAGTGTGAGTCAGCTCTGTGGATTTCGTAGGGTGACAAAAATCAGCTGCAGCATCACCATGTTCCCTCGCTGAACCCAAAGGAGGAGGGTAGATAGAAGAAAGTACAATGCAGGGAAGAAAGGTTCTCAGAAGTATTACAGTGCCTTTGGGACTATAGCTTTCCAGTATCTGCTCTGGCATCAGCTTTACCAAATCAGTAGCCAATTTAGCTTTCTGTGAGGTGGCTTAAAATACCTACCTGTCTCACAGGGGCCTTGTGAAGGTTCATTAGTTAAAAACCTTTGCAGATGGAAAGTGCAAAATGGGTGCATTCTGCTGATGCCATAATCCCCTCCAGGCTTCGAAGCATCATCGGGAGACCCTCTGAGGAAAGCAGTTGTTTCTCAACCATGGATACTTACCATTTATAGTTCACTGTGTTTGCTTGAGTTTGTAACTGTTTGGATTTTGTTTGCTGCATTTTTCAGTTCAGTTTGGTTGCTAGAATCTCAAGATGAAATACATTTGTTCAGTTTGTGGTGATGCTCCTCTGGGGATTGCTACACCTGAAAATTAGCCTTCGTGTACATCAGTTCATAATTATTGGTCTCATGAGAAGTAAAGTGAGATAAAGTGTTCTGTGGCAGGACTTCTCGAATTAGATCTCTTGGTGCATCTGGAATATTAGCTTGGAGATTGTTTGTGGTTTTAGGTCTGTTTTAATAATTCTGAAAAGCTTCTGATGTATTAATGCATCGTTAATATGCAAGAATGTGTATTTTTTCAGATGGCTCAGGTAACAGATTAGGCATTTTGTTATTACATTCAAAGTTCTCACATGAGCCGCATGTTAAAAAGCCCTAATTACGTGGAGTATTGAAAGCTGGGGGGAAGAGCAATGACATAAGGTGTTCTTGTTTCTTGACTTACAGCAGTGCTCTGAGGGGGTCGCATCACGAACAGATGAGGAGCCTCAGTTCACCACTCCTCCTGATTTTGAATAGGATGTTACTCCGGGCTCAGTGCTGGCCTTTGTTCTTCTGCATAACACTTTCCCCCAGAATTAATTTCACCGATTTCAGCTAATTCATTCGGATGTGGGATAATCAATTCTGCCACTGCTGTCATCCCTCTCCAAGGAAGTTGTGATAGAGTTCTTCAAATTCGGGTACAGGCTTCAGATTTTCCATTATCTTTGAAACAAGCTCTGAAAAATCTCATTCTGCATGTCTCGGTTTTGTGTCACCATTTGGCACTGCTGACTTAGCTGTGTATTGGATAATGCCACAGGGACACATTCACGGCTAGCATAGCTGAGTGCAATTCCGGGGAGTTTAGCAGACTTTCAGCTGCTTACATCAGCAATGAATAATGTGTAGCCTTTAAACCACAGAGCATGTGAACAGCAAGACAACTCAGTTGCATCCATTCCCAGTATGAATTCCTAGATTTATACCAGGGCTAAATTTATGATATCTATTTACCTGAGCGCTCGAAGCTGTCCTCATAATTCATGTTGAGCAGCGTGCTGCAACTATGTTGTTCCTCTGAGCGTGAATTAAATTCATTGCTGTTATAAGAACACATAACTCCCTGAGCTCCAGTGAAGCGACATTGGGTTATACAAACTGAGTCCTATGATTTCATCCAAGGCTCAGTTAGAGGTAAAACAACTGGATACTGAAACAAAGTTGAATACGTCTGTAATGTCATAAAGAGTGAGCAGTAAGGCTAGAAGAGGTGATCAGATATGGATGAGTGAGTTAATTTACTTCTGATTTATACTACAGACTCTGAAAGTCTAGAGAGTTCAAAGATTAAGTAGTACATTTTTAAGGAGGCATAGTGCTTTGGTTTGATAAAATATGATTTTCACTTTTACATGCATTTCCAAAGCATGAAAACTATCTGTACGAGTTTAAGAAATGTATGCAGTTGTATACATCCTCATGTATAGAGCCGTGGATGCTTCATGGTCTGTGGTTTGTGCAAAAATTTCCGAGATGCTCTGGCCCAGCACAGGAGACATTCTGTGAAGGTTCAGATAAATTAGCACTGATGGGTTTGGTTCAGCTTGACTTGATGTTCAGTAATTGCATTGACAGGGCAATTCTTTGCATTGTCAAGCTTATTATCGCACATTACTCCCATATCAGTTGCTAGCTTGCTGTAAAATGACAGCAGGAGGTATAAATGACAAAGCTCTGCAGAGGAATACTTTGGACACAGGGTATCTGTATGGATGTGGTAGACAAGTTGGGATTACTGAGTGAGCGTGGAAGCTGGATATTTCTGCCGAAAAGTTTGGCAGAGGTTTGATTACTTATTTTATAGTTTTACCTGATATCATCAGGCTTCATCCTTCAGCACAGTGTCAAAGGTCTTCAGGGCAGCTGTGAGCAAGAGAGGCTGTTGCTACCAGAGCCGATAGCTGCCATGCTCTTCAAGGCTGCAAAGGTATTTTTGCCTTGATGGCAGATGCTGAAGAATCGCATCACAGGAAATTACCCTTGTGATCTCTTTCGTGTGTAATGAGATACACATAGAAATTCCCGCAGTGTGATGGCAGCAGGGGACTGTACAACATATACAAGGAGCACCAAAGTTGTCATCTTTCCGCTGTCCGTCTGTGGGTAGAGCGGTGGAATAACACCATAATAGAATAATTACCATAATATTATTTGACACTGTCAGTCGTGCTGATAATTGAATGTGTTTAAATTAGGAAATGCCATTTCTTGGGATGCAATGAAAGACAGCATTGTTAACTGCCAGTAGCCATAGCTTCACAGGTAATTGCAGCTATGTATGAGCCATGCTTGTTTGATTAAATTGGTTTACCCAATAATTGAAGGCTTATTGTGATATAATTGTAATTGTAATATACTGTGTTATTTCTGAACAATAGAAGAATAAAGGCTAAAGGGTATCCAGTGGAACAAACCATCTCCTGCATGCAAATAAATTATCCCGTCACTGTTATAAACAAGAAGCATTGTGTTCTGCCAGACTCGCAACAAAGAAATCATTATCTGTCTGGCCTTTGCATTGAAGAACAATAATCTGTATTTCCAAAATTAAAACCATAATTAAGCTATTATTATGAGTCCACGAAACAAGAATGAGGAAAATGATAGAGTTAGTCCCCTCTGAGTCTCACATCCCCAATTAGCAACCCCTGAATCTGTGGTTCGCATTTTTCCCACATAAGGATAGCTTTGCCTGGCCCTCTGTTGGTTATGGAGGCATCACCCTGTGGGGCAGCCAAATCACGGCAATGCTCCTCTCGTTACCCACCTGCCAATGAGACAAGAGTCTCATGGGGATGTCCTTCGGATACTTTGGGACGGACATAGGCCCTGTTCGGCGGTGGAACCCAGAAAACTGCACAGCAGCTGTCTGACTGACAACTGGTCACAGATTTTTTTGAGCCAGTGGAAATAGGTTGAAATCGCTCCTAATGCCCTTCTTCAGGGTTGCATTTGATTCTCCGTTGGGTGCGGCTGGAAGTCCTGGTCTTAGTCAATGTGTCCGTATAGAATCATGGCAAATAAGAGTGAAAAAAGACGAAGGTGATCTTTCAAAGTTTCTACCGTGAAGCAGGCTCTCTGAATTACAATTGAGAATATATAGATGTGTATATATGTGTTTGTCCATATCATTATTATTGTCAGAACAGGCCAAGATCTTCACAGGTCTTATGTTTCATATGCCATTAATTTGTCATTGAATTTAGAAAGAAGACATCGTTCAGCTCATCTGGACACAGTGACAAATAGTGAAAGTTAGAAAGAAGTCCCCCATTCGGTCTTTGGTACCTCCTAAGCTTCCGCAGAAAATGAGCAAGTTACAATGCTGTAGCTAAGGAATTTGCTACATTGCCTAAGATGGCTGACGGTGCAAAAAGAACTTCAGATTTGGAAAGTCGAGTCTGCAGTGAGTCAGAAAATATAGAGAACAGTCTTCATTTAACATGACTCACTCACATCCTGTCTCCAGATTTAAGGCTGAAACTGACTGAGCAAAGGGTGCAGAATACAGTGGAAGAGTAAGGTCAAGACAAAAAGCAAGAGGTCTATTTGTTTTTCCTTCCTGTAATAGAAACTTCCAGGGAAAAACATGATCCAGGGCAAGTAGTAATGAAGTTGCAGGTAAACTGTGTTTTTTAGGCTCTGTTTTTGCCTCCTGTGCCTGCCCGCTGACTTCCTCAGCACTGCTACCTTGTTTGTGCCTGGATGTCAGCAGCTCTGCAGCCCCATCGGCTCCTGCCCTGCGCCCCCCGTGCTTTGCTGCTGAGCACACACAGCACTGCTCCAGTGTCCAAGGGATCTCAAAATAGATCTTTCTAAAGTAGATCTTCCTTTGCTTCCTGGCCATGTGATGCTAAGTGTGTCAGTGTGCGTGGTCCAAACGGGGACAGCTGCAGGGCAGGAGTGCCGCTGCGCTCACATCTCGGCTCTGAACCAGGCCACTCAGCCGTGACCCCAGCCGGCCTGCCAGCCCAGCGAAATGTCACCTCCCAGGGTTGTGCTGTTTGGAGTAGAGGTCTCTCTCTGTCCCTTGTAATGTGTTTCTTTAACCTCCCGATGACAACACATGCATGAAATGACACCTGCTGGGGTGGACGTAGGCATTGATGCACCCAGCTTGGCATTTAGTCCCAGGTTTTGCTTTTTAATTCTGACTACATTAGGCAGTTCTTTGCTCTGCTTTCTGAGGATCCCTATATGGACCAGGAGACACGGGGTGGGGGAGGCTTATCTCGGTATTGACAAGTGCCGTTTGTGACAGGGGAGGAAAGGGTTGGGTTTACGATCTAACCCCAAGGCTTCTGAGAAATCCAAGGCAGTCATTCATTTTTATTATTTTTAGGTATTATGTATATGTGTACCTTAAGATGGCAGAATCATTAAAATGATTCATTAAAATCTCATCTCACTACCCAGAGGGGGACTGTTGGTGTTGCTCTGCATTGCCATACCCCATACGTCCCCCTCCTGAGCGATACCAAAGGGCTGGGCTCAGGAGTGGGTTTCCACATGAGTCAGTGGGGTGGGCAGAGATGTGTGCGTGCTCCCTCTGCTGTCTCTTCGTGCTTGCTGGAGCAAGCTGCAGCACTCACCCTCCTCTGCAGAAATCTACTCTGGAAAAGCTTTGCCAGAGCTGGACAGGGCTGCGGTGCGTGCATGGCACGAGCTGGGTACAGTTCGGCTGATGTGGTCATCAAAAGGGTCCTACAAAGCCCACGGTCCTGTCGCTGGCGGTGGGGGTGAGCGTCCGGGTAATGTTAGAGAAGGCTCTGCTCCTCCAGGCAGTGTCTTTCAGGTGCAATGTAAAGCAGTAGTCTTGGCTGCTAACACATATCACTGGTCCTCTAGGATTATTTATATATATATATATATATATTTGTGTTAAAATAGTACTATCCTACTGAGGATTTAAGAAATTGCAATTTGGTTGTCTGCACCCTTCCTGTTCTCCTCCAAAATCGTGAAGACAAATTACAAATTTTAAGTTCAGAAAGCAAAACAAGTCACTGCATGAGCAACCAAAATAAGGAAGCCTATTTGCCTTTGAATTCACATCTTCTGACCGCAGCCCTTCCCCTTTTCCCCAGTAACCCTACTTTTGCCACTGCTCACGAGCTCTCTGTACGTGCTGATTGGCAGGCCAGGATCTGTCTGTCAAATGCATACTTTGTACAGAACATATATATATATATATTTTTTTCAGATCAGGATGAAACTGTCCAGTAAGCTGACAAGTTGCTGGGACAACTAGCTGACAGGTGCCTAGCACGACAGCATAAGTTTTGTTCCTGTAAGAAAGAAGTTTATAGAGTTTATGTTTTATATTTGTCTTCTGAATTTGGAGGCTTCAGTGTTCATTTGAGTCACTGAGAAACGTGGAGAGTAAATTTTATTTGGAAAGCAATAGGAAAAGCTGTGTGGTTTTATTTTCCTCAGTGTATGAATGTGGAAACTGGGAGTACAGGCACTGCATATCCTGATAAAAGGTAAAATTATAAACTGGCAACAGATGGGATGGAAGCGGTATTTTCGTTTTACCTAGGTAGCTTTCTCAGAGTGTTTGGCATGTGTTGCATTTTCCTTTGCTCCCTGCCCTCAGTGGGTGTTATTGTTTATTATAACCAGAAAAGAGAGAAATGAGATTTAGACTTTTAAAGAACTCCTTTAGTTCATTTTCCTGCAGCTGTCCTCTGAATGATTCCCATTCATGGCCATACCCATTTCATCCTTGTCAGTGTTGATATATATATTTTATCTGCTTCATAAATAGATTTAGATGTGAGAGACTCATAGCAAAAGATGGGAAAAGGAAACATTAAGAGATAGTATAGTCCATCCCTCCGTTCTAATGCAGCACCACCATACACCCTTGTTGTTTAATAGCTATTTTTCTAACTTGTGTTTGCTGAGGTTTATTGACAGAGGCTCCACAGTTTCCTTATAGCATTATTTCCACTGGCTTGCCCCTTTTGCCATTCAATACTGTTTTTAATGCCTCATCCTGATATCCCTTTCTGTAGTTCAAAAGCATAACATCTCTTTAGCTTGTGCGTGCTGAATGAACAATGGTACATACCTGAAGTATGTCCATGTGTCCCCTCCATCTTCTCTTCTCTTGCCTAGCAGTCCAGAGCCCCGAGTCTCTCTCCTCACGGAACATTTTGCTGGAGCTCTGACCATTCTCAGTGCTCTTGCCTGAACTATTTCCAGTTAAACCATCTCTTTCTTGAACTGTGATACCTTAAGAGGACACTGTACTTCAGCTGGGACATTTAACAGTAAGGAAGAACAGAAGAATTGCTTTGTTTGTATGTTACAGGCTACATCCTTGCTTGTGTGTGCCAGTACGATGTTGCTTGCTTTCTGATAGCATGACACCGTTTCTTCCATTCAGCTGAGAGTTACCACTGCTGCTTAAACGGCCTTTCCTCATTCCTCTGTATGTGGTGCTCTGTATTTTCCTTCTTGAATTTCATCTTGCTGCTTCACAAATACCCATGGGTACGTTCAGCTGTTGGCTGAGGACTTGTTCCCAGAGACTTGTTCTGGTGCTTAACTGAGCAGAGACACTGCCTGTGTTTCAGACCAGCCAGACACCAAGGAAGTGGTAAAGCAGCCCAGGCACTTCTCATGGCCTGGCAGCAGAGCTCATGCAAGGCTGACAGCTTTATATGGAATTGTGCTGACAGCTTTATATGGAATTATTACTCATTATTATTGCTTACATAAAAGTGGCATGCAAAGAAACCTTAACTGCAGATCTGTGTCTCTATATTAAAAAAAAAAAAAAGTAAAAACCTGTTTAAGAAAGTATGCAGTGGTGTCAATGTATCCTCTAAATAAGACTCTATCTAGGTGCTTTGTGTTGCTCATTGCCTTATAGCTTGCAAAGAACATCCACTTTTCAAATTGATATTCCTCGTGGTACTATCAGCCATTTTTCAAGCCATGGCAGTTATTGCTTTCCCACAAGGGAAGGTAGCTGAAGGATGATGAGGATGCTTCTGCAGCTCTAACTCTTCGTAATAAATAATACAGTGCTATTAGTGCTATTAGTGTGATTTTTATGAAGTAACGTTTCAGTAAAAGCTGGTTGCAATACACACTAAGTAGGATTTATAGGCCTGAAATTATAAGTATCCAGCATTCCTGACCAATGACTTATTTATTCTTGTAGTCGGAAGACAAAGCTTTCTATATTGAAAAATAGTTGATACCTCTTTAATTCCAGCTTAGGTACAATGTGGACATTGTGCTTTTTAACCACCCACTGACAGTAACTAAAGTGCAGTGGACCTGCGTTTTGTAATGTATGAAATTGCTCCTAGGATTCTGCAGGACCCATGAGAAAATTGCAAGGAATTCTTACTTATCCCTGGGCGAGTGTTCCTCGCCTGAATAAAATAAAAGTCTTTCTAAGAGCTTCATTCTTAAGATCTTATATTAAGGTGGCCCCCTAATGGTGTACCAGAATCTCAGCTTAAGGTGCCCAGCTGACTTTCAAATACCTACTTTTAATTACCGTCTTTTCTTTCCCCAGGGATTATTTTTGAAAATGTAGGTCTCAGGGTGCATGTGCTTAAGAAATTATCTTATGTTGACATTTCTCCCTTGTACAACAAAGCAAAATGAACCAAAACAAGAAAATGATCTGTCAGGCAAAATTTCAACTAACTTGAGAAGTCTTGCTTCTCTTTTCTCCTTCCCTTGTGCAGCAAGCACAATATGTCTAGACTTCACTAATGCATTAGGCACAGCAAATGTAAGGGTGTAGGAAACAGGATGTGAAAAGAAACCACAGATCGGAGATGCTAATTACATCATTTGATGCACTACTGGAGTGCCAGCTAATAATGCCAGCTAATAAAAGAACTCTTGTAGAGTAGGGTACGTGCTTGTTCTTATCATCTGGAGAGCTATCACCAAAAGATACTGCTATAAGATTTGTCCAGATAGAGAATAATAGACAGAGACAGACAATAATGCAAACCACTTTATTAACATGCAAATGCTCCCTTTCAGGATTTCAAGGTGTTTAAAACTGGTGGCTCATGTAATGGTAACGGTGGCTCATGTAATGTGTTCCTTTTTTTAGATAAGTGTGATCCAAAACCCTGTCTTCGCCCAGTCCTTCTACCCCTGACCCCAGTGCACAACACGCACCTGGGGCTTCCAAGTCATGCTGTCAGCAGAGTGGAGTTAGCGATCCTGCATACGGCCCATCTGCTGAACAGAAGGTGTCTGGGGCAGGGGCTGGTGGGTAGGAATGGGTTTTAGAAAAAGCTAACTTGAATCTGGAAAAACTAGGTGCTCATCACACTCCGGGAAAGTCAAAGTTGCTCTTCAATGGAAGGGAGAGACGGGAAGAGCAGTAATATCTCAGGTACTGTTAATGAACAGCATAGCAGCAAAACATAAACATCTGACAGAGGCATCATCACCAAAAGTGACAGAACTGTGCCCTTATGCCTTGTGATCTCCTGGTTTAGTAACAGTGACAGCTCCTTCCCAGCTATTGAGTCTCTTGCTTGCAAAAGCAAATACTCTCCCACTAGCTAGCAGAGAATTAACAGTAGGGAGAAAAGGCGGTGAAAGGGTGAGCTTTTTTTTTTTTTTTAATATTTTGGGCATTGCTTTTCCAATAACTAGCACTGGTACGCTGACATCTGCAAGTGTTATGTAATTTACCCATTGTTAGTCCCCTCCTGCTGTATGAGACTATCAGTTTTGTTTCAAAGAGCAGAATTATTAGAGTACCTGTATGACAGATTTGCTGTCATTTACTCATTGGAGGTTTTTTGTATGAGCAAAGTCTCACAGTGGGAAAAAGAAAAAAAAAGAAAAAAAGACTATAGTTTTGAATTACACTTTTTCTGTAAGATGTTTTTCAAAGTTTGTACCTTTGACAGCAGAATAAGACAATGTGCCAGTTCTGATAAGAAAAGAACATACCCTTGCACTGGTTGTGTTGACTTGCGTATGAAATTTTATCCATCTTTTCCTTATTCATAGAAGCCTATTTTAAGGACTGAGACATACAGTGCATTGATAACACAGTAAGAATCAAACCATCAATGAAACCAGCTCTAGCATAAGGTAGAAAGAGGAGCTACCTTCCTGTTTTTCAGTCACACATGCACACAAAGAAACAAACACAAAAAAAGCAGTTCCTTCATCTCATTCTCTGGAAGAAAACCTGTTTCACACATTGGTTGCTCTACTGGTTCCTCCTGGGTAATGACTGTACAAACATTGGTAGAACTTCATTAACCTGCTTGGCCCTGGGTATGCTGGAGTAGGCTATGAATCAGTAGAGATCATTTCATGCACAGATTAAATAATCATGAGAGTATGTTTGACAGTCTCTTCCTTTAGCTAGTCAACCCTCTGTTCCTGTATCTGCCTTAATTTGCCTTTCCTCCATTTTCCTTCTATAGGCACATCAAGAATAAAATAACCAGAAACCTGTTTCATTCTGGGATCATTTATCCTCGTGCCTTATTCCCATTATACAAGAAAAAAAAAAAAAAGGTTGCTGTTGCTAGCTTAATTTTGTTCACATCACCCTTTTAAAGGTGCCAGACCATCTCACAGCTTTTCTCCCTCTTGCTCCTGTTATACTGCATCCTATTTTTTTGGTGCTTGCATTTTCTTCTTCCTCCACAGTATTTATTACTGAAAAAAGTGTGTGGAAATTTAATCCAAGAGAGCTCCTTTCCCCAGGCTGGGACTTGTTGATTACAAGGAAGCCTTGTGTTGGAACCGTTTGGTTTTGCTTTACTTCCTAGCCTTCATAAAATGAAACAACTGAATTAAGATAAGCATGGGAGAGATGCAAACAGAAGGAAAAAGAAAGAGGAGTCTCAGAAGTCAAATGCAAGGAGAGTTTTGTCATTCGGGTGGCAGATGTGCCTGTAAGAATACCCAAGAAAGAAGACGGATTAGAAGAAGGAGGGATCAGCGTTAGTGCAGAAGAAAGGGAATAAGAAAAGGACACTTAGGATTGAATTGGAGGGGACAGAAGGAAGAAACAAGAACAGAGGTGAATGTGAGACAAATCTGCGTGACCGCAATGACCAGAGCTCCAAAAATTTCAGACAGAGGCAGGGAATCCAGAAGGTATTGCAGCTAGTCAGAAAGGAAAATGGTTAAAGACCCACAAACGAATCCACTCACTGGAGTGGCCTTGAGCTAAGAGTAATGTAGATGCACACACAGAGTAACTGCAGACTTGCGTGTGTATTGAGAAAACAAGGTGGAAATATCCTACCTCCTATTAACCTTCCCATGAACAGCCCAGATTGGATAAGGTAAGGGTGAGATGGAAACAGAGCCACAAGGCACTGAAGTACATTTCAGATGACTGCTAGGAAATACTTAGTACGTTCTAAAGAGGAGCACCAGATGGCCAGTTTCAAAGTTCCTTAAAGGTCTGTTTTCTTGCTGACATGTGTATGATCATTCTCAGACAGCTTTATATCTAAAAAGATGGTTAACAAATGTTACCCAGGCAAGATGATCTTCCAACCAGCCTTCTGCAGGAGTGCAGAGAGTTTATTTTTAAGAAATTGAATGACCGTCTTTGAGTGTGAGGGATTGATGTGGACATTATTAGTATATTGAAATACTTTAGAGAATATTATCAACAAAAGTTTCATCCAGACATGAAAAAGATAAATTTCTGTGCCAAACAAATCAATGCATGCACTAGTTTCTCAAAGGCAGATACAATTAGCATTCTGGAGGTGAAAGAGCAGACCTAAATCCACAAAAATATCACAGCTAAGTTAGGAGAGAAAGATGTAAGACACAGATGGGCTATCATAATGGTGAACAAACATGCTGACTTATCATCTGTTGAAATGATATCAGTTTATCACAAAATGCTAGGAAAGGGCTAATCCCCCTTTAACAAGAGGCCGTATGGAAGAATTATTTGAGGGGTGTATAACTGCAGAGCACTCTTGCTGCCTAAGAGTGCAAGATCCTTAATGTGTAAACTTTGTGCTAAGTAACGGCAGTGAGATAGCAGATGTGAGCCTGGAAATGTGATGGTACCACCCAAGCCCTCCCTGTTGGATTTAAGCTACCCTGAAACTGCAGCTCTAACTGCTGCTTGCAGAACGTCACTGCAAGGAAGGAGCGACTCCCGTAATCATCTCTTATGTCATGCTATGCAGATTTATTGTTTGAATTATTGTAACATCATGTGAACCATACAGATGAAACCCAGTGCTGTCTCTGAAAATAACAATGCATAGCAATTAAGTACAAGACTCATTGTACATTCATGCTGCATCATAAAGTCAAGCCTTCAATAAGCTGCAGAGCCTAAAACCACAGAAACAAAAAAGAGATGAGGGCTAGTGACTCATGAGGGCTATAGAGGAATACTTCTGAATTAATAACAATATTCATGTGCTGCTTTCCCATCAGCATAACTACCACAAATATCCAGAGGCAGTTGGTAGAGAGCATGACACAAGACCTTCATTGTGAGGGCTGGCTGGTGATGGTCCCACTCTGCTGGTGGGTCCTTCTGCTGCCGCTGCTACCGCACGCAGCAAAGCCCGGCTGAGGGGAGAGTCATTTATTCAGTGCGTTGATCAGCCCAGCAATTCTCCCGTGGTGGTGGTGGTGGCTCAGAATAAAGCTGCTGGCACAATTTCAGTGAAGGGTTCAACAGTTCACAGCTTTAACTGTTTATGACGCCTTACCACTGGATTCCCTTATTCAGGTGTTCACTAACATGGAGCCAGGTGAGGGAACCAGGTACAGCTTGTTTAGACAGGTCTGGAACCTGGGCCATGACTGTGGCTTTTTTGAAATTTTCTCTCTTTTTGCTAATTATAATTCTCTGAATGGTTTTACTGTCAGAAACAGCACATCATTTGTGTTGTCCTACTGATCATAACTGATACTTGATATTTTATTCCAGAATTGTTCTTTAATAATTAGCACACTGTGAATTTGGCCAAGAGTTAACACCTGTTCAACTAGTCCCCATTTTGAGAAAATCATTCATAATCCTACTCTGTTCATAACGTGACTCTGGGAATTGCTTAAAATTGACTATTAAGGTTTTGAGGTATTTTTGTGACCAGGAAATAATTGTCAGGAAAGAAATTTCACACAAATTTAGTCACAGCTATGTGCAGCACTTAATTAGCATTTCTGCAGTAAGGTCATGTGACTCCCCATTGGCTCTTAATGACTTTACATGTAAGATCATCGACCCCTGATTTCACATAGTTATTGCTTGGTGGGCTGTGAGTGCCATTGCAATATATTTGACCTACAAAGACCCGTATTCTTCAGTTTCTTGGTAGTCCCAATGGAGCAGTTCACCTGCAGTCAGTGTAGTTTCCATTCAGTGCCAGGGCTGGAGAAACTCGTAGTTGCCCAGATGAGTTGGATGTACTTTTTAGTGCTTCACCATGGCTACCAGAAATATTATCAAACACTATTCCTTGTGGGAGTGAACAACATGACGGCAGCTTCCTTGATCATTTCCAGGAAAAGTTGTATCATGGTTTTTCAGGTGCTCTTGCTATAAATTATTACTGCCACAAGCCAGATTCCTTTTACATTTGTATCCCTTGCTGAAAGGTTGCAGTATTCCAAGTCCTGCTCTTGGTAAGACAAGCCATCTCACTTGTCACTGCCACTTGCGTAAGAAGGGAGAGGCACACTGGAGTTTCTAATAAAGGTTTATATGGCAGTGTACAACAAAGCTCACATTTGTATCCTCAGTTCTCTTCCTTTGGCCCTCTTTTTTCCTTCAACCTGTTGCTCTTGATACTGCTTTTCCAGTCTTCTGTCTATCTTTGCTAGATACATAGCACTCCTTTGTCTCCTCCAAATGATGCAGCAAAAAACATCTGAGATCAAGGACATTCTTGGTTTAGCTCCCTTATTTTGCTTTTTCCTCTTTTTAATTCCCCTCTGAACACTCTTGTTTGTTTTTATAGGTTTTGCTTGTAATTCTTTCAAGAGACATTCTTCCATTTGAAAGCCCCTTGACATTTAACTCCTATGTTAATTAAGGCAGGGAGAAGACACCATCCTACTGGTTGTTTTTAAGAGCTGCAGAAAAAGCGCCCTTGGGTTCAGTTATTCATGCGGTCAA
This sequence comes from Anser brachyrhynchus, assembly GCF_964034855.1. Classification (NCBI taxonomy): domain Eukaryota; kingdom Metazoa; phylum Chordata; class Aves; order Anseriformes; family Anatidae; genus Anser; species Anser brachyrhynchus. The sequence goes on from NC_137696.1 coordinate 68,928,374, forward strand.
ACTGGTGGTCTAGTTTGAAGTATCCATAGGGATGGCTCATTTGGCCATCAGCCTGTCCCTGGAGGAAGTAAATTGAGCAGTATATTTCTCCTGAGCAGCTAAACATCCCTGTCTGCCCACAGCACCCCAGACAGATGAGTTGCTACAGCTCGAAGCACCGAATGCTGCTTTCTGTTGCGATGCCAGTCCCTCTCCACACAGAACTGCAGCTGGCACCTCATCTTTTGGTGGCAATACCTGAGCCTGGCAGCGGCAGAATTTCCCCTTCCCTCTCTCTGCCTCCCTCCAGCATCACCTGGAGCCTCAGTGTGGAGCACAGGTCCTGCACCCTCCACTTCTCTGACACCAGCTTCTCCTCGGCTGGTGCTGCCAAGACTGTGAGAAGATGCTGGTGGAGGAAAACTGCTGCTGTCAGGGTCAGTGGTGGGAGGCAGAGACCAGCACACTGCGAAGAAGAGTGTAGATAATTTACTTGGCGGAGCTGGGAACCTGCAGAGAGGCACCTCCCTTCAAGTTTCCGCTGCTGGGTGCCTCGCACAGGCATTCAGCACACCCCACTTTTCCCTCATCCATTCAGACGTTGCTGTACACGAGGAGTGTTACACACGTATGACACTCATCTCTGTAAGACTCAGCCTTTAGTGTTTAGTTCTTCTCACCAGCAAAAATACGACATATGCACACAATCTGGGACCAGTTACACAAAGTTTTGACTAGTTCTCATGAAAGATGAAGCCAAGCTGTGGGAGCCTTAAACACCCGTGTTATTAGAGTACTACATCTATACACATATCATTAAGAGACAAAGTTCTTACGAAGCAGAATGTAGGAAACTATCCTGTGTTGCTGGTTGGATGATTAGTATCTTCCTCCAGAAGTCACTGAAAAGTCAGTGTTGGGTAGGGTCTTTTTCAATGTCCAAGACAGACTGTCTAGGCAAAATCGTTGTGAGAAAGAGCTAATGAGTAGGGACTGGAACTGGCTAGGAAGGCTTGCCTGCCGCGTTTTCTAGACCACACACCACACTAGGCAAGCTGCTACCCCTATGGAATCTACCCTTGGGAGAAGTGTGGCAACAAAGCAAATGTGATGAGTTGGCTCCTCAGTGTTTTTCTGCAAAAAGTAAATCCATTTCTGAGCAGAGAGGCAGCATATAGTATAGCTTGTGCTTCTCTTGAGGGTCACTCTAGCCACTGAAATAGCTAGAATGATATCCAGAGGTTTTGCTTGTTCTCTGAGCAATGGAAATTTTCACTTCTACTTTGTCAGAGAGAAGAACTAGGACAAGAATTTAAGTAAAATTGGACAGAAGTTTATAAATTCTTTTCATCAATAGACTTATGATTGTGGGTACTCTTTCACTAGATGAACATTGTGGCTGAAGTTGTGTCCTTTTCTCTCTATGAAGCTACTAAATTCTCCCCCCCACTCCCTCCAGCAGAAAAGCAGACAGCATCACTGTGAAAAACAAAGAGGGTTACGTGGTCTATTTCTCTGTTTTTTTATTAACTCAACATTGTCTCCTACAAATACGATTTGTCATTCACCAGAAGATTTGAAATGTAGACTTAAGTTACACATAGGTATAAAAAGCATAAAACAGCACACACTGTACCACTGTTTAGACCAGAAAACATTGTGTTGTCCCATAGATAAGAGCACTATTCAAGCTCAGCACCGTCACTTTCTGCCTCAGGGATTCAGTCTTCAAAGCTGCAGATGTTTCTGCTTCTTTTCCCTCAGCTTTTGAAGCCCTGCAGGCTTTCCCCTGGTGTTTCTCACCCACGTCTGGAGCGCGGACCAGGGAACCACAAGCAAATCCACTCTGCTCCACCAGAGGTTATAAAACCTTGGGTTCCTACTGGCTCTTCAGAAATGTTTTCCTCCTTCTCATAATATTTATGTACAATATATGAAGGGATACGATTTGCATCTTTGATTTAGACATATCTCTTGCCTCATACTTAAACAATAACTTGAAAAATATTTTACAAAGAAAAAGAACATTGTTCATCTGAATGTCATTCATTATTATATTGCTATATTTTATACCCTATTATTAATATATACAAAAATTCTTATTTGCCTTTTACAGATGCATGGAAGCATATAATATAACAGTTTTAAAGTATCCCATTTTTAGATTTTATTTCTTGGCTCATCTCAATCTCTTTAATAAACTATGGTTGCTTGGAGAATATAGGAAGTATTTGGAATGTTGTTTAGAGTTTAATAATAACTGGTAGCATTGTCCATTTGCGGCCTGAATGGTTGGAGCACCTGTCAGGGCGGTCTGGTAGAGATAGCAGCATCATAAGACTTAAACAATCATGGAAGGCTGTTAATGTGCAGTGTCGACGGGTGCCAGGGTCTGTTCTTTATTGGGGGCTTTTCGTTTCTTCGGCTGCGTTTTGTTGTTGTTTTCCCTCTGTTCTCGGTTCTGTCTTCGGGCTACTCGCCCTTTGCTTTCCTGTCTTGTCTCCTTACTTTCGTCTTTGTTGGACTTTTTTCTTTTCTCCTCCCTATTTTTTTTCCCTGAAATAAAAATGATGACGTTAGAAGATTTGCTCAGGCTGCTGCAATTTCTCACTCCCTTGCCCGTAAAGCCCAGGATTAGCACCTCCCGTTGGAAGCTGGACACCAGTACCAGTGCCTGGAAGTGTCCAACTCTTCACCAAACCATTAAATTCAGCAGCTGGCCTCACACCTCCCATCTGACTCTAAGCAAAGAGGTGGAAGTTCCTTGGAGAGTCACAGTGTTTTAGAGCTGGTATAAATATATTCCCATCTCCCACAGCCAAGGGCACAGCTCCAGATACTCCACCAAAACACAGCAGGTTTGAGGACTTCTGTGGCCTAAGCCAGGTTGCACTAACTGACTGGTCTAACTTTATAAACTGTATAAACTGCAATACTACTGTAAATAATCTATCCCTCTTAACTGCAGCACAAATACTTTTTGCTTTGAAATATCAGCAGAGATAACCCAGGCTTTCCTACACCAATGCTGGAGTAGTTACACAAACTTGACAGTAGCTCTTGTGGCTGAGGATGTTGAATACCTGGAACTATTCCCATTCCAAAAACCAAAACTGGGATTTTTTGACACCTCAATGAGCTCTGTGGGAGTAGGTCATAGTAGGGGAGTAGGCTCAGGGCAGTGGCTTGCTCTGAGAACAGATGACCATCCAAGGTCAGATAGAGTAGGGGTACTCTACCATCCAAGGTCAAGGAGGTCAGATAAAGGGAGAGAGATTCAGAGGAGGAGAGGAAAAGGCAGACGGCAAGGAGTAAGACTGAGATGTGAGGATACACTGTACCCTCTTCTTATCATGTAGCATAGAATGGGATATTTTACAGGTTCTTCATTCCTGACCAACTCTGCGATTGGAGAGCAAGGGAAAGTTTAGATGCAGCTGTTGAGTCAAGCAGGGACAAACATCTGATTTTTTCATCTGTCACTGTTGAAACACGCAGTAAAGCTTTAAATGTAAAATGGCTCCTCAAACTTTCAGTAACTAGTCAGATATGACCCCAATACACACACACACACCTGCAGAATCCCTCTCTGGATTTGGCAGTGCCACCTACGATACCTAGGGGTGAGCAGGGCAGACCTGCAGGATGGGCATGCGAGGCTCAGCAAGAGCTAACCACTGCTGGGAGAGCTCCACCCAGCAGTGAGTGCACGTCTTACCCTGCCGTAACGCTGTCTCCGACTAATGGATAAATGACAGTATGGAATTTCATTCCAGTGGTTTGTAAATACAGTTGGCCCAAGATGAAATGTTGCTTGAATGGAAACTGTCCAGGCATTCAGTGTTTGACATTGTTCACTTGGTAATTGTCCAAAATCCTTCAGCTGTGACTTCCTAGCCACAATTCCTTAAGCACATTGGAAAGATGCTTAATGGTTTCCCTTTCTGTCATGGATCAAGATGTATGTATTTTTATATCTGTGTGTGAATATATAAAGAACGCACACGACTATATGTCTGCAAGTTTTGAGGGAGACCTGACATCCAGCTAGAGACCCACCTAGGCATGCTTTTTTTCTTTTGCTCAACCTACATAGGATGAGCTAAACTGATTTCTGGTAAGTACTTAGAACTCAGTCCTACTTCTCCTCTGCTCTGAGGATGACTAATGTGGAGTCCTCTGTGCAGTTTTATGTGTGGTTTAATGCCAATATGTCCATATTGATGAAGTTTGTGAAAGGTCTGTCTTCTAGTTCTGTGCTGTTCGGGTAATGTGGTAGAGCGCTGAAGGGCCATCTTTGTCTGGGCTGGTTTTTTTATGTCTTTCCACCACAACTTCAAAAATTGGAGGTTTTACGTCGGAGTGATGTTACTCCATTTTATGCTGCCCAGCCCTTGGTTCAGCGTGTACCCGAGGGAAGAGTCTCCCAGCAATGACATCTTTCCGTGATATCTGCTAGCATTGGGGTGCAATCGGAGGTAGATTCCTGCATGTATCCCCCTCCCTGCTCATACCTATGCTCTCCTCTTCCCAGAGATTTGTTCCCGAATATTTTTTCTATGGCACAGAAACGGTGAAAACTCTTCCTAAACGCGGGAGTTCGGCCGGGTGAGAAGCGCAGGAACAGCACGGGCCGTTCCAGCCCCCGAGCTCCTCTACACTGAGGACGCCAAGGCGAGGGGGGCAGGGGCAGAGCCGGAGCCCCCCGTCCCTGGAAGGGGCGGTCGGGGGGCGCGGGGAACCGAGCTGCGGCCGCGCGGGGGCGCTCCGGTGCCGCGCCGCGATCGCTGCCGGTCGGTGCGGGGACATCGCCGCGTCCCGGGGGCTGCGGGGTCCCGGGGAGAGGTGAGCTGCCTCTCCTGGCGGGTCAACGAGCCCTTCTGAAATAGCAAAATAAAATAAAAATTAAAAGAAAAAAAAATAGGGGGATAAATCTTTTTAAATAGGAGACCGCCAAATGTTTCCGAGCGAATGTTTTGCTCGTGGGTTCGTGAGATTCACATAGCTGTGTGAAGCAGTTAATTCGTCATTAAAACAGCTTTTATTCCAAAACCGAAACTTTGTATGGCCAGCTGTGCTGGAGGAATTAGTCTACAGGCACTGTGCAGTCTTTTCTTGTAGATGGGAGATGCTTTGCTACTTCTAATGCTACAGCTTTGTATATTGAAGTAAATCTACAGACATGCCGTAATGCTGAGAAGTGCAGTAGTTCAAATTAAATGCAGATGGTGAAATTAATTCAGAGAACAATATAATTACATGTCAAAGCAGCTTAAAGGTGCTGAGTTCTTGTTAATCTAATTTATAGCCCACGGTCTCAGAAATCCCCACATCTGCATTTATGTAATCCGTGCTGGAATATATCTTTAAATATGCAAACCAGACCATTTCAGAGATGTGTTTGCATTATTGCATCAGATGTGAGGTTTCCACTAAATCTATAACACATCTTGTGGACTAAAAGGAACAAAGGTTGGTCACAGTTCGGGAGAACTTGGGACTTCTGTACATCCTAAAAAAAATCATGGCTGAAGTGGAATAACCACTGCAGGTTCCAGATTTTGTCATCTTTAGGCATTGTCCCTTAGTCTCACCCTGTTATATTTGGCTACAGTTATGACATACATTTGTTCATATATATTATATTTATATCGTATATATCATATTTGTTCACGTCTCCCTTCCGTGGGCACTGAAACCCCAAACCACAGTAAGAAGGCATCATATCTGATGGTGCAAGCTGCTTTGCTTCGGTGGGGGGATGTCACAGGGTAGGTCTCATGGGGTGAAAGAGGGGTGAGAGTCTGGCATCAGGCATTGGGGATAATTGTATTTCTTTTGGAGAGATCGTTCCCGTGAATAAATTTACCCTGGGAGAGCAGAAGGGGCAAGAGGAGTCCCAGAGCTGCATCTGGAGGGATTGCAGGCACCTACGTAATAAGCCCCTATCTGGAAGGGTCCTGGCACTTCCACTGTGCATGTCACCACGGACCACAAAATCCTCCCCACTACACTGCAGTCAGCTGAAGGGCTATAATAAGAGACCACAAGCCACAGCTGTAACGTGCCACAGTGTTCTTTCACACTTCTCACAGCCTCAGCTGACCCCTCAGCGCTTTCCCTGCTGCAGGAGCACGGTCAGCACCCGTGCTGCTGCCCCTCAGTACCCCACAGAGCAAGGGGATAAACTCGGGGGGCCAAGTGCCACCGTTTCACGTCTCTGCTCCTTCCCACCTATCTGAGACATTTTTCAGTCCAGTTAGGGATGTCACCCCTTCCTCACCGCACTGCATGGACGACAGCATGATAACCTGGAAGAAGCTGTGCCAAGTGAAGATACCAGTAAGAGGACCATGCCCCAGGCTTTAAAATCACTTACTACAGCTCTGTCTGTAATCCAGTCATGTTGTGTTATGCAAATGGACAGCTCACTCTCATTTCCACGAAAAGTGACACTTTTTTTTTTTTTCTGGAACACAAGCTGTAGCATGTACTCACACTACTTGCCAAGATAACAAGCCTCCAAAGCTGCAGCTGCCCAGTGGTGCAGAGGACATTGTCCTTTCATTCACAAGCCATTAGTGGCTGATTCATCTGGTAAAGCTTCTGAAGTTTAAACAGCATAGCTTTCTTATCAGCGATCATTTCTTTCCTAGTATGGTGGCCCTGTTTCATAATCACTACATCTACAGGTGACCAAAATGGCAAGGGTTACCAATTTCAGAATCACCTAGGTGCTACGTGGCTCAGTTCATTTCCTCTCCTTGCTTTTATTCCTCTTGAAGATGCACCAACTGTTGAAGCAAGGGGTAAAAAATTTAAAGGAGCTAAGGTCCTTTTGTATCCACTGTCCTTGGATACCCCAAGATACCTCAGATGATGCAGACATACGGTTGAGCAGCTGCATTAGGGGACTTGGTGACTAATGTACTTGCCCGTCTCCTCTAGAAAATGAAAATAGTTTTCTAGATGCAGACTGGAGGGGCTGTTGGAGCCTGAGACCCACAGTAGTGTTTCCATGAAATTTAGGGTCCTTGAACTTCATTTGTCTCTGAAAATTTCATTTGCCTCTGGACTATTAAATTGCATTCACTTGAAAAATATTCTTACTAACGTTATGTGCTCTAACCTGTCCTTGCAAGGAAAGGACAATGCTGAGGCAGGCACATGACGGGGAATGAGAACACTGTCTAAATACAGGAATAGATCAGGCCTACACAGCATCCATTTGCATAAAGCAGGCAGAGGGGAAAGGAAGGAGGCTGAGCAGATTAATGATGCTGAGGCAGGAGATGTCAGAAGTTGCTGCTGTAACAGATAAAGAGCAAGAGCAAGCTGTATCCCATTTAGGCATATGGGAATTAGGAAGGGATCATTTCTTCCATGGGCTGCTTGAGAAATGGCACTGCTACACTCATGAGGTCATAAGCAATGCTTATGGAAAGTCCCTGGTCTGAACTGAACTCTGCAGTAGGAATGGGTTGGAGCTGTCTTTCTTGTGCCATAGAAAAGACATTGTCAGCGCTTGAAAATACAAGAATATCCTCCAGTCAAAGAGAGACGGAGGAGGAGTATTTCTGTGATGAGTTCTGTTTGCTGTTTGTGGAGGCATTTATTGCTGTCTGTTCAGAACAGAGCCCGTGGGCATCCATTTCCTTTGCACTTGCCTGTTGGGACTGAGGAAATTTCTTAGCAGCCTTGTTTTAATCAGCACTAATGTGCTAACAACAGCAATTTTATAATTACATAACAGTTTGCATCTTATAAGATCCCACAGCTTATAAAATCTCAACAGTGTTTCCAAAGACAGGAAACTCATGGCTATTTAGCAGAGCAGAAAACCGCTCCACATTGTTTAGGATGGGAAGTGACATACACCATGCTGGTATTTAGGAAAGTGGTGTTCTCCCTCCAACCTTTATGCTGAGCTTGCACTGAGATTTTTAACAGTGACTTCTGGATGGGATTTGATTTTTACAGCTCTTCTAAATTCTGCAAAAAGGTAGATGACTGTCCAAAATCACCATATAATTCTCATTTAACACTAATGCAATCAGATGACAACAGAAAGATTGGAAATATTAGTGATTGGTACCAAAAAATCTTTCCCTGTTAAAGTTTCAGGATACTGGCAGAAATCTATAATAGCTGATTTTCTTTATAGGCACCAATAATCCAAATCCTCCCACTAGCCCAGATTGAGGTGATAAATATAGCCCGTTTTAGAGACTTAGTTCAGCTGGTGCAGGCTTTTGAGCAAACCAGAAATAAAAATGTGATGCTGCATTATGTCAGAGACTCATGTTTAGTCTGCCTCTCTAGAAATAATCAAGAAAAGTTATACATGATAAGAGACAGATGCTTGTGCCTCAGCAGACTTTTGAACTCTTTCTAGTACAATAGTAAAAAAGAGAGAAAACACCCAAAGAAACTTGTTTCTTTAGTACTCAAATTTCTACTCAGAGTTTTTTGAAGAGAGGGATAAACAAGAGAAGCCTTTTTCCTTGGCTTTACTTATGATGATATTTGCATTAATGTAACCTGACAATTCGTAAGATATTCATAAAATCCAAATGTTTGGATGCATCCCTGTGCAGGCAATGCAGAATGGCTTTTTCCCTAAATGAACATGACTTTGTACTGGGCTATGTTGACGATCCCAAAGTGGATTTGCTGATGCTGACTATAACACGGACCAGGTCATCAGTTTCTGCCTCAGTACAGGACCTTCAGTTGTGGCTAGCATTGTGTGTGTGCATGCAAACAGAAATGTGTGCGTGCAATACACATATCTGTACATACATACAGATATAACCCCACTGCTCTGAAGCTCACGTAAAGCACAAGAGTGCAAGGTAGGAAGCCCCCAAAGCAGTGGGTTGGGCCAGAAGACCTCCAGAGGTCCTGTCCAGTCTCAACCACTCTGTGATTCTGTGGCTCTGCTCCCAGTGGGTGACGCTCACCACCTGGAGCACTGCTGAGATGTCGGAGGGGAAGCCAGGAAGGGGAAAATCCCACCTTGATGCATCACTGGGAGCTCAGAAGTATTTCTAGTCTAGCTATACTCTTAACCATGTCCACTAGCACTTAAACACAGCCATCTGGAGGACTGCTCCCGCCATCTGTACTGTAGAGTGGTTAGAGAGGTCCCTGGCACGGGCCAGCCTCCAACACCTCCCTGGCACACTTGAGAGCCAGCCCAGGCCAGGGACTGTTCCCATGTGGCACTCTGAATTGAGCCACTCAGTTCTGGAAGCAGAGAAAAAGCTTTTTTCGGCATGCCAAATTGCTCTGAGTGCTGAGTGGCCCACAGCGTGGATGTGGCCTGGCAATGCCATCCAGCACCAGCGCCAGGGAAGCTGGGGATCTGGCACTGTTTCCTTTGCCAGGATAGGCACAGCCATGCGTTCCACCTGGAGCCTTACATCTCTTTAAGTTTCCCGATACCCCAGGAAGATGAAGGAAGACGGGGAGTCAACAGGATGCCACGCTGGCCTTGCTCTGCACGGTTCACTTGTCCCGTCTTCTCTGCGCTCCGTTTGTTTGCTTTCCCACCTGGGGTGATGCCTGTGCTGACAGGTGGATGGGCGCCCCCGTGCATTTCGCAGGTAATCCTGGCCAGCCTGGCTGATTGATCAGCCAGTCGGCAGAGGCTGATATATACGCGGGAGGCAGCTCCTGATGGATCCACTCAGCAAAATCATCAGCCCAGAGCCAGGGTGCTATTACTTCAATTTGCCAGAGGCCTGATTCTGCCCTCTGTTCTACCTGCTCAAACATGCCGAGGTCACCAAGGTTGTTTTCTGGTGTACATGAAGGGAGAATTTGCTTTCAAGGATATTTTTCACAAGCAAGGTGTTGAAAAATGACTGTTTCTTTCTGTTAAGTGCTTCCAATATCTGTGTACTATTTCAGCTGGCTGAAGCATTGATCTTCCCCTCTCAAGGAAATGCCAATATTTCCAAATACATTTTCATCCTTAAAATGACAGGTCAGGTTTCTAAATTTCACACAGATCAGTGACAGCAAAGGTCCCCTTTCAACAACAGTCATGAAACATTTCACTTTGGCCACTCTACATTTTCTCACCTACTGAGAAGATACCTGGCAGCTCAGCAGGCAGAGAGCAGCTTGGGGAGAAGGGGATTGGGAATACCAAGAGTCCTGGGCGGCCTCTGAAAAAGGCTCAGGAAATTTTTTGTGCCAAAGGGATTCAGAGTTTAGCCCTATGAAGCTTGAGGAGTTCAGGTGACCAAGATGTTCTCACAGGGATCTCAGGTTTTCAGGCTCTTGAGTCCTTGTCAGCCTGCCAGGTGGGCTGCCAAGGGCCCTCCCAACAGACAAACTGGCAGAACGCTAGACAGAAACTTAACACAAAGGCAAAGTTGTTTCAAAACCTGTCTGCTTTCCACTGGGACTTCCTTGAAATCAGCATATTTCTGGGAAATGTGATGACTTTGACAATTTGGTATTTTCCATTCCTTTGGAAAATTCAAACCTATAAAATACTAAAAACAAAGATTTCTAAGAAGGGGTCATGGAGGACATGCATAAAAAAAAATGAATGCAAATATTTTAACATTGCCCATAAGTCTTCAATTTGAAATGAATCACAGATAGAAATTGTCCATGTAAATTTTATCAAGGCTTTTTTTTTTTTTTTTTCCTAAGAATGTGATAAGTTTATTCTTTTTTAATCCCTCTGGGAATGAACTGTGAGTCTAGAGCTGTTTGTAGTAACACAGACTTTGCACACTGAAGTTAGCAGCCGGCTTTATGAGTAGCTTGAAGTGGAATGTGAAGAATGAGTATTGCATGTGGTGATGCATCACTGGAGTCCACTTTATTTGGTATACTTTATAAACTGACCACCACGCCATTTAGATCCGGTATGAATGAGGTTAGATGGCCCACAGGATAGATGAGATGCAGCTCCCACTGGGATGAGAAAGCAGCCTCTCATGACACAGGGCACCAGGCAGCACTAAAGAAAGCTTGTAACCGCCTAGCCACCCCACCAGGAGATCTGTGCTGTGTCCTCTCTGGCACTGTTCCCAGCAGTCTATAATGGCAGGCCAGCAGAACTTGCTGCAGGCGTGTGTTTTTCTGCTTGGTGCTCAGGGGGTGCCTGAAGAGAGTTACAACAGTGCTGGTAAAATGGTAATAAGCCTGGGCATTACACCTGTAAGCATGCCTGTGGGGTGTGTGCTGCCTATACTATGGGGCCGGTTACAGGAGCCAAACTGGAGGGTTTCAGAAAGGTTCAAGGGAACCAGAAGCAAAAGCAGAGTGAGTGACATTTCCTCTAGTAGGACGCATGGCAAGAAGTCAGGACCTTTTCTAGACTCTGAAAACTGGGACTGTGGGGACCAGCAGTCTCTTTCCAGCCACCTCCTTCCTCCATCTGAAGAAGAACCTGTACACCAATCAACTATATTAAAGAGAATCCCATGCCTCTCTTTAAAACCAACTAACTAATCACTTTCCCGCCTGCTCCAAGAATATTCAAATTAGTCACAAACAAAACTACCCACTGTTTCTACAAACCTGACTGCTGCCAGCTTTTGATAGAAACTCCTTAAGCACTCTTCTATTACACCTGAGGCCAACCCCCACTAAAACCAATAATATTTTTCAAGGTTCTGGTATGACATAGTCTGAAACACTCCATAGGCTGTTATACAGAAGTGTAGAAATCTCAGGGACAAAAAAAAAAAAAAAAAAAAAAGTAAACACTTGGAGCATACGTACATAGTAAGATGTATCCCTGTAAAATATATGTGTAAGGATACATTACAGTATCCATGTAAGATACTAAAAAAGGTATGATGCGTTGTGCAATGAATAGACAGACCCCCATCCCAACGTCAACCATAAACTCTAAGAAGTTACTTCAAATTTTTCATGTACTTTTGCAAATGTTACCCAAGATTCTTGTATGTCTCCACTTAGAGGCAGTTAATTTCTGTACTCTGAAAGAATGAGTTGCTTTCACTTACGAAACAGAAGTTCCATCAGTCTTAAACCTGAAAATGCCCTATAGAATTCAGAGGGATTCACAGAGACTCTTCCATCTCTGTGTTGCATCTTCCACCATGTCAGATTTAAACTTAAGAGATTCGCTTTCATAGCTTTAGTTTGCTTTAAGAACACTGGGAAAAGAAAAAAAAAATCCAACACCTTAAAATAGACTGTGGATGGGAATGTGATCCTTCATCTTGGTAGTGGACTCTTTTTTTCTTAGTACAGTCTTTGTATGAGGGAATCCCCTCATGTTCCACAACTGTAAAATGCAGATAACACTTCCTTGATTTTGGTTAGTGCTTTGGAAGCTACAGATGAAAACCACTACCGGTACAAATCAAAGCCGTTGAAATGGATGGAAAGGCTCCTCCTTACTTCAGTTAATGTTTTAAAGGACTGAACATCATGCTTCAATCACACAGAACGCTCAGGATCCTCCTTTAGAGTATCATTTCCTTGCTCATGCTTAAAGGTAGCACGGGCTAGATCTCCTACTGGCATTCTCTCCCACCACCCACATCTTTACAAGAAATAAAGTCAGTTCCTCTGGATTTAAACTGAATCCTTCTGGTTTAGCAATGCACATTTCTACTTAAGCAATAAACATCTGTCGTCTGCCATTCATTAATATTAATTATAAATGGTGACTAGCTCATGGGATCCAAGTCCACCAGCTGAGATTTTTCCAACTGTGACCTTGTTAGGGTTTGTATAAAAAGTGTTCAGAAGGGTCCTTCCAAGCCTGAAGCCAACAATAAGTGCAATCTGCAGAGTACAGAGTTTAGATTATGCACTTAGAACAAGGGAAGTTGGAAAGGGTGATGGGGAGTGGGGGAGGGAGGAAAGGAGAGAGTACAGGGCCTGAAACGGGGCTTCTTTAAATGCTTAAGTGTTTTAGACCTTTCTGTAGGCTAATGACAGGGAGAGGCATTGTCCATAATGAGACTGGGCCATCCATTAAACATTACTGTAAATGAAAGGTTGCATGAATTAAAGGTTGTTCATCTCATGTTTCAGGAATGTAGCTGTGTTTCATGTCTGAAGCCTGTTTTCCTTTTAAACGGAGTTCTTCAGATGACAAATGAGAGAGAGAATTTCAGAAAGCAAATGGGCAGAAGTAAATACATGCTTAAGAACAAAGCAGAGACATAACTGTAGCTGTAAATCTTTATGCGGGGGCTACTGTTTGCCATAGATATTGGGGAGGATTAGGTTAAAATCAAGAAATTTCATTACTAGGTCATTTTGCTTATAAGCCAAAAAACGGTAGAAAAATCCCCACAGTTAATCATTAAATTCTTGCCTGTATATGATTCATTCGTGGACCACTGGTCAACCCTTTTACTATCATTTCTTGTTTCAAGGAACCAAAAATAGAAAATTTTGGAAATGCTTTTTCTGAATTTTGCATTAAAGACATGGCCAAAGAACTGTTATGACAAATGATCTTCTTTCTTCTCTTTATTTTCTTGCCACTGCAAAATGACTTCAACAAAAATTAGCAAAAATTATTGTTTGCATCAGTTCTTAACATTAACTCCTTTTTCTTTCTTTCTTTCTTTCTTTCTTTCTTTCTTTCTTTCTTTCTTTCTTTCTTTCTTTCTTTCTTTCTTTCTTTCTTTCTTTCTATCTTTCTTTCTTTCTATTTCTTTCTTTCTTTCTTTCTTTCTTTCTTTTTTCTTTCTTTCTTTTTCTTTCTTTCTTTTTCTTTCTTTCTCTTTCTCTTTCTTTCTCTCTTTCTCTTTTCCTTTCTCTCTTTCTCTCTTTCCTTCTCTCTTTCTTTCTCTCTCTCTCTCTCTTTCTCTCTTTCTTCTCTTTCTCTCTTTTTCTCAAGCCTAAACATGCAACAATATTCTCCTCATGGGCCATATCCTCACCTGCTTTTAAAATATACATAGCTTCATTGGCAGAGTGGAGCTAGCTTACATCTCTGGTGAATTAATGTGACATGCCCACTGAAATTTTCTCCAAGAAAATCCAGCCCTATACTCTCTATAACAATGGTTCAAAGCAGGTAAATGCAAAGAGGAACATGGCAGATATACCAGCAATGCAGGATGCATACACTGAACAAAATAGAAGGAAAGTTGGTTTTGATTCCCTGCTTCAGGCCCAAAAGAAAATCTGAACTTGGTAAAGGCAGCAGGAGGCTTCATTTTGATGTCAATGAATAGATACTTGAACTTTTGCTCTGTAAATGTGCAATGTGCTGTCTCTCTGTGGAAGCCTTACAGAAGGCAATAGGCGTGAAGAAATTTCATGGACATTTTGTGGTAATTTCAGAAATGTAGGGAAGCCTATCAAAGCATTATCTAGTCCCTTACTGGACTCTGTGGCTGGACTACTATACTCAGACTGTCTCTGATGGATGTTTGTTTAACCTCTTTAAAAATCTTCTGTGATGGAGATTCCCACAACCTCTTGCCTGATCTTTATGGTCTCTGATAACAACACTGGATGTTATCTCATTGGTAACAACCTGAAGCTCCTTTGGAACTTTATAATGAAACGTTATGGCAGCAAGTGTTTTCTTTTTCAGAGCTATGAGTCTGGAAGAGAGCTGGGAGGTGGCAGCTTAAGCAGACCAAAGGCTACAACAGGTGTCAGAGCTGGCAAGGGGAGTGTGCTGAGAGAGACAAGGAGACTGGAGATCCAGAGACCCGGCTGGGGAAAAGCAAACAGAGCTGCCTGGGTGGGGAAGAACAGACAAATACCCAGAAAGATGAGGAGAAACTGCAGCCAAAAAGTGCTTGTTTTCACTTTGTTACAAAGGAATGTTGAAAATCTCTTCTTTACAGCTAGGTCCAAAGTATTCTGAAGTCAATGGGATTTCAGTGGGCCTTGGATCAGGCCCTTTAAAAGAATTAGGCAGCTAATACAATAGTGAATGAGTGCCATTGCTTTCCACAATTTGCAGTGTTATAACAGCATTGCTATACATGGAAGTGTTCCACAGTCCAGGATTTAGCTGATTAAACAGTACTGTGAGTATCACCATCAGGCTTGAAACACCCACTGCCTGATTTACTCTGTAGCTCACATACCCCAGATATTTTGCATTCTTGGACTAAATTCAATAGATGTACTACCAAACTGCTTTCTTGCGTATGTTCTTCTTTCCAGGTCATACAAGCCAAAATGGTGAGGGGTTTAGATCTCCAGATGGCAAGGGCTGAGTGAGCCTTGCTGTCAGTAGCCACTTCCCTACATCTTTACTTTGTGGGAATATTGCCCTAAGACAAGTAAAAAGCTTGCTGTGGTCTTCTGTGGAGTCAAGAGAAAGAAGTTGTCAAGGTATTTTGCCATGGCACACAGCCTTGAAGAGGACGATTTCCTATTCCAGCTGTGACAAATATGTCCCTCAGGAAGAGCTCCTTAAATTGCTAGAAGTTAGGGTGAGGACTTTGGAAGTATCAGCCTTGAGAAGTGGAGGGAAAGATGGATAAATGAGGATATGCAGGCAGACCAAGGAAGTGATGTGGGGTTAGAGAGAATGGTACTCTGCTCTTTCACAAGTGATCTCTCCCCTGCACCTGAGTGGAGATGGTAGCCAAAGTTTCCTATTTTTGTCTCCCTGAAACACAGTGATATGATGCCACCAAAGGAGAAGGTGCCATGGATTAGCAAAGTATGATAAGCAAGGAAAGAAGGGCAGAGAGCAGGCAGGCCCCTTTGTGTCTGCACTGGTGTGGGACTCTGGCCTGCAGCAGCTCTCTCTCTTCCCTCAGCCAAATCAGCAGAATAGCCCCAGCTAGTCTGGATGCAGACCAAACGATGCTCCTTTACCTTGTGGTCAGGGAATGCAACTTTGCCTGCATTTTTTTAGCAGCGTAGACATAGCTGCAGATTTCACCTTCTAAAACTGTAGCTACTCTTCTTGATTCCAAACATTTCTATTCAGGACTGAAAGGTGGGGGACGTTTGGTGCTGAATGAATACCTGATGGGCACTTTGGAAGGGTGGAGGGAGAGGACTTGGTGACCTCCTGTTTTCGCTACAGAGCTCAGACATCTAAAAGATAGCCTGCCAACCACTTCTGGAGCACAAGAAGTCTCCAGAAGGGAAGATCAGAAAGAGAAAAAGAGCTGACTGCTATCCCTTATTTGGTTTGGTGATCTGAGGAGGGAAGCTCTCGTGTCGTGTCATCCACACTTTAATAGAAGAATGCAGCCAGCTTTTTTTTTTTTTTTTTTTTTTTTCTGATTCACTTTCCTTACAGGAACAGTTGACCACCCACTTCTTTCCCAGATTTGACAGGACTGCCACAGTGCATAGTAATGTATGTGCAGAGGCACATGGCGTGTTTGTATTACCTGCTTGCACAGTGTATATGTGTCTGTCAGAACTGGGAGGTACGATGAGAATTTAATGTTCACACTAACACAAAGTAAACGTACCTGTAGCAAAATGCAGTATTTCTATTAATTAGCTCAGATTTTAAGGTCCCAGTTTGCAGCTAGTTACCTAACATGACTTTCAGAAGTGCTTAACCATGATTAAATTTGGAAAGTGCTATGATTAAAGTTTAGAAATAGCTTTTTCCTATCTTTTCAGCCCTTGAATTCTAGTGCCAGTACATCCTTGATTATTAGCTATTTTGGATTCACAAATCTCTCTGACTCATACCGATCCTCTTTTTCCCTTCTTAACCCTTCTCACCCTGGTCTCTTTTCTAGATGGCACCTATTTGTGCTGGCCAGTGGTGGCAGGCAGCCTTGTGCTGTCTACATCCTGCCTTGCTCAAAATATTTCCAGAAAGCTATTTCTCTTGATGCTGGAGGTAATGGATTCCCAGTCTCAACAGCCCTACTCTTGGAGGCTGGAAATGTGTTAAAGTTAAAGAGTCAAAACCCCTACGAGGAAAGGAAATGAGAGGTCCTCTTGGCAGGAATAAACAGAAAATAAACAACCAAACTCTTTACAAGACAGATTCCTCAATTATAGTAACTCAGGCCTGCAAAGGCCAGAGTTATGACCCATTGGCGTATGCAGAATGTAAACACGAGGATGCAGTAATTAGCTTTGTGTTCATCTTGAAGCTTCAGAAGTCCTGTGACCTGCCATGGAGTAAGGTCATTAACCATAACCACACGAGTGACCTTCACACAGGACACCCCATCTCTCACAGTTAGACTAGAGAACTGTGCACTGCAATGTCTCTGTGGCTCACATGCTCCAGTCCTTTTGCTTCAAATGTCACCGAGCTCTACATAAGGGAGAGGATGTGACTTTCAGGATGAGCTGTGATTGGAATATCTTACTTTACCCATGTAGCTATGCTTAAGACTTAAATATGGTTAAATAAAAATTCCAAGCATCAAAAATGTCCAGAATTGCCTTTTTATTTTCTTTTGTTTGTTTGTTTGTTTGTTTTTGAGAAAAAAATTGATTAAAAATAGTACACTGGGAAACTGTTGGCCTGCCTTGGGCTTCCCTTACCCTGGGAACAGACTTTCTCTTTACTGTGTGGAATGGTTAGGACCAGACTACTTATAGCTTGCTCTGTAAAAGAGAATTCACCTTTGAATAAGCAGGTGTCCAGCCATTAATAGATGTTTATCAACAAACACAACAAAACACTGCTCTAACCCTGATTTTGCCAGCACTTAATGAAATGAGTATTGCAAACAAGTATTTTTCAGGTCTACTTTTTGTTTTACTTTGGCTGACCCATGGATCCCCTGACACACGCTTGCCTTGCTTACTGAGTCAGCCTGGGTGAACCCTGGGTTAGATTTTGCAGTGTTACAAAGTCATTACACTGCAAATGGGGAAAAATTGTCATTTAATTCAAAATATGTAGAAGTTAGCAGGTAAAAGGCCACATCACTCACCCTAGACTGTACTTAGCAGTAACTGAGGGGAAAAAAGGGCACTTTCAGGGAGTAAATCATTTTGCCCTTCTCAGAATCCATCTAACGGGACCATGAATCCTCCTCCCCGGGTGCAGTATCACACCTTTAACATGACCCATCAATAACTTGCTTAGACATAAACATCTAATTTTTAGCATTTTTTTCCTTTTTCCTTTTTCCCTTTTCCTTTTTCCCTTTTCCTTTTTCCTTTTCCCTTTTTCCTTTCCTTTCCATACTAAAGGGCCAACTTTGTTAGAGCCTTCCGTGCTTCCTTTTTACCTGGATCCATATGGCATCAGAGTGTATACATTAGGGTGGGTAACTCAATGAGTTTAAGTTAAGTGAATGCAATTAGTTTATGGCCTAATATTTTAGGCTTGTTAGTATTAAGTTACACTGTTTTCAACTAAAGTAAAATCTTGATAAATGGCTTGGAATTTTTAGCTGAGTGATGGTTTTGGAAGCCTAATGGACACCTGATAGGACTCCTTCCTCACACCATAGCCAACTGAAGACATTTTCAGACATAATCTGATTAATATGTTTGAAGCATTATGTGGACACATACCAACAAAGGCTAGAGGAGCTAGTTCAAAGAAACAACAGAGATGACCTGAGTATCAGCCTTCTTAGCTATTAAAATCAAAACTGTATTTTTATATTCACGTGTACACAATACAGTATAGAAACATATTTTTTTTACGCATAGCTTTAATAGTTCCCCCAAACATATATGCTTCCTTCATTAAAACTGCTCAACACAAAATCCTGTTCCCTTAGTTCCCTTCTTTCAGCCGGTGTGCATCTAGAAATCAGCTCCTCAACTCAAAGGCTCTGCTTTCTGTCTTATTCTTGCTGCCTACCAAAAAAGAAACCACACCGTAACATCTATATTCTCCTTAGAGCACAAACCATTTCTTTTATAACAGCATCCTGCTTTCAGACTGTATGGGGTGACAATTACTATACTCTACAGTGAAAAAGAAATGTGTGATTCTACATTCATCTCAACTTTTTTTTTCTTTTTTCACGTCTAATGCTTTTTTTTTTTTTTTTTTCCTTTTCGGAACAGAACCTTTCATTGGTTTGTGTTTGCACAGAATGGAAACAGTTAGCATTCATTCTCTCCTTTGAACATTTGAATGCCACCAACATACAAATGAGTGAATATATGAACAGGAAACATTTGAAATATATTATTTATTTGTTTACAACAATACAGTTGTGTAACCAATGTAGCCTATTAGCCTGAATAATACTCAGCTTTCTAAGATACTTTCCCCTTTTGTAACTACCCACTTAGTCTTTTGGTGAGTGTTTTCAGTCTCTTCCAACTGATCAGAAAATGTTATCTGAAAGCATTTAAAAGTGACTACTCTGTGGGGGGGTTAGCTGGGACTGATATTTGTGGTGAATATTCTCTTCCATTTGGATGTGGGGTCTTGGCAGAGTTACTTGTGCATGAAAACATGCAATTCCTTCCCCACATACTTCTGGATGCAGTTCTGGCATTTGTCTTTTGACCAGTAACAGTTAATCTCATACCCATTTGCAGACCAAAAGGGCTGCAAATTGCTTGTGTTTGGCCAAGCACAAGTAATTCAGCCAAGACCCCACATCCAAATGGAAGAGAACATTCTCCACATAACTTTCTGTTCAGTCCCAGCTAACCTCCCATTTTTACCTGACATTTATTAAAGCAAACAAATAAGATTGATGGATAATTTACAACATTTCCCATGCTCTGCAAACTATGCTTTTCCAATATATCTGAAAATACATTCGCCATTTATGGACATGGATACTAGAAAGAGTTGACTATCAAAGTATGCCTTCTGCCAGTGCAGAAGTCAAGAAGATGTTAAGTGTAGAAAGGTAAAAGCAGCAGTGCACTGTGCTGAGGGCACAGAAGTATGGAAGTATGCTGGAGAGAAAGGAAGAAGAAACTGGAAATTGATATCATATACTCTTGTGGACTAAAAAGAACTGTCCATTGTGAGTTTAAACGAGGACAATTATGAAATAAATTGCAGTGAGGTTTCAATTGGACTGAATTATAAAAGGAGCCTATATGTGAAACACATGCAAATTGCTATGTCAAAACACATTGGAACCAACTAATTTAGTGCTAAAATGAAGAACCTTTTAGTCTAGTAAGGCTATTGGTAATCTAATTATTCCCTTTTTTTTGCATTCATTCTGGAAAAAAACCCTAGCATCTTCTCCCAGTAAAACTTAATTTAATAGCCAGTGAGGGGAAAAAACGAGTTGTAATAGATTGCACCAGCTTTAAGGACACACTCGCAGATGGAAACAAAAAAAGCTGTCTTCATTTTTTTTATCTTGCTTTGCATAGTTGTTCCAGAAACATGTTCTTTCTTCTGTGAGATAGCAGCAACTGAACTGACTAACATCCTGTCTCTGATCTCAACTTCTTGAGCAAAGTCATTGAGGCATCTGTGACGGACATACCCCGTCATCATGTGGTCTTTGCCCTTACTCCCTCGGCCACAGACATGTATTCAACGTGGAAACGGCAGAGGCTGACCAAGCTAACTCTGTCTTTGCTGCTGCGGAGGGAAGATCATTAGCAGCGCTGTCGGTAATGGCCAGCTCTGCCGCCAGACTTCAAGCCAGAGCTGTGGAAGCTAGGCTCCAAAGCAACTCCCAGGCAGCAACGTGGAGTTGTACAAGGCCAAACAGTATTTTCAAAATTGATTAACAGTAAGTATTTACTTTCCCTTCTCTGTCCAAAAGAGTTTTTGTTGTTAACTTGTCCTCCCTTCATTGACTGGACCAGCTAGCCATAAGAACAGAGCCTGGCTTGGCTTCTTGCGCCAGCCAGCACTCTCATGTTCAAAGGGGAACAGAGGTTTCTCTTGGAGTAATATGGGACAGTGACAGTAAGTAAGATAAGTTGCCTGGAGATTAAGTTGGAAAGCTTCATTTCCCTACTCCAGTAGGAACATAAGGAAAACCTTTAGCTTAATTCTCAGTTTCCTGGCTTGTGTCACCATAATCCATCCCTTCAAGCTGTTTTAACCTAATGTTTTAGGTGTGAATTTCCGTGGTTTTATTAAGGATTATCTTTTTTTTTTCTTTTTTTTTTTAATAAATTCATCTCCCTCTGAAGGTGTACAAAAGTGAGTAAGACATCTGTGGTTAGTGTTACAAAGGATTGTACAGTGGTGGATTTCAGAATATTAAAAAAAAAAAGACTCTCAGCCATAGACACACAAATCCTAAGGGCACAGGTAGTGTTGGAATATAGGTTACTACATCTGGCCGTATTTGTTTCTTAGGAATTGTCTACCAAGAGTAGAACAGGCTAGGATGTAGTCTGCGACTTGTTCAAGAGGAAGAAAAACAAAACAGTTTTATGCATATTGCAGGAAAAAAGACGATTCACAATTTTAAAGGAATTCTTGTGGTATGCAGTATTTTTCAAATATGGCTTGGCTAAGGTCCCATAAAACAAGAATTGACAGTAAAATACATGAGGAGTTTCTTTTAAAGTACTTACTACACAAGAACAGCAAATATTTCTCAAAAAGAAATATTTTGTCCAATCTGAAGATGTTGCCAAATTGCCATGACAAATACACGACATCATTATCACTTCAAAGAAAACCAACAGTTTTCAATTTCAAAATTAAAGTATGGAATTATATTTTCAGCTCTAGCAAAAGTAACCGGTATTAAAAAAATTACACTTTTTGTCCAGTTACAGTGGGCTAACAGGGCTGTGTTTTTCAAGCTGTGCTGCTGTGCAGGAGCAGAAGTGTAATCTTCATGGACATTTTGAAGATAGAGTCTTAAGAATGAGGGAATCTGTAAATAGTTTGCCTTGGCTGCTCCCTTGAGGCAGCCACACTGCTCTACCTCTCCAAGGCACTGCTAGACACAGGGAGGCTGAATCAACCTCAGGAAGGTGAAATCTTAGGTTCCCATAAATCAGTCAATCTAGCCAGTTCTTCAGTGAGGGAGAGGCACCTGAAGCTCTCTGCTTCATAACATCCTCCTTCTAACATTTCTCTCCTCATGAGGTATATCCTGAGGGAACAAGCCAACCTTCAAAAGGATTACCAGCTCCCAAATCCTTTTATATTTCTACAAGTAATCTGCAGCAATCCTAGTGATAATTTAACAATAAACACTAAGTTACTTCTTGGTACCAGCAGCTCATGCTGGCTCACACACATTCAGCTGCTGCACCCCTTCCACTCATCCTCAAAATAGAAGAAAACCTGCTTTTGAGTTTGAAAGGTTTAGGGGAAATAGAAGGGATGGAGAAACGGGAAGGGTGGGGAAAATGGGAGAGACGGTGAAAAGGAAATGTTCCTGTGGCAATCCTGTGTCAACCACAGTAACTGCACTGGGGACAGAGCAAGTAACTTCCCTGCTACATTAAGGGGAGAATATTGAATAACAATCTCTATTGGGTAGAATTTGTATAAATTATTGTTTCATACACTTCTTAACCATGTTGGATGGCATCCACAAGGTCCTGTGATGGGGAATAAGGCTGACACGCTGGCTCATGTGGAGGGGCAGTTCTGCTGGCATTCTTGATAACTGGGCAAAACCAAGTGGAGTGTCCCTTGGCTGCCAAGCAATGTTGTGGTCTTTCCCCTACACTGGGACTCTGCAAGCCAGATGTAGATGGCAGGATCAGGCCACGTTGTTCAGCCAAAGCTATTACAAAGAGGTCAGGGTGGGAGAGAGGCCACAGCACTGTAATTGCAAGAATTATGGGCATACCTGTAGGGGAGCATGAAATAGGAACCAGTTTAGAGGAATCCTGTGGTTGAAGCATAAAATTTGACTGCCTGATACCCAACAAACAACTCCCACCATGACATGTTTTACGACAGACCTTTTTGCTCTGAGCTCCACATGCAACCCCTCATCTTGGCAGTTCTTTCAGCAGAACTTAGAGAGAATGCGCCTTCCCATCCAGCCCGCCCTGTCCTCTCTAGATCACACAAAGCGCATTTTCTCAGCAGCATTAAGACTTTATTTACTGCAGGCAAGGGCACAGCTCTCTCCAGCCCAAAGAACACCACATCAATGGGAACTTTGGTGAAACCAGCAGTCAAGGCCTGGGAATTCAGATGTGAATTATTAAACAAGCACAATACCAATCTCAAATTATGATGATGATAATGTGGTACCTTTTCCTTCCTTCTGACATCTCTTTCTTTGTACAATACATTTTCTGCTCTCGCTTGTAGCTGGGCAAGGATTGCCCCTTGCTGATGGATGTTGTACGATCTCTCTGACCCTTATTTCATTTCCTCTTTTGAAACCACATGTTTTTCCTTTCTTTGTGCAAGGGCTCCATGGACTCCACTCACTAGCTTCACAGTGCACTGCAACAAACATAGGACAAGCTGAGCCTGGCCAATACCTTTGTATACATAATGCATATGGTACATTCATTTTATTCTGCATCAGCCAAAAGGTAGCACAAATTAATGGAATTAATCAGGATTTGCAGCAGTGAATTGGGTAAATTTGGGCTGCTGAAGGTATATTACATAAAATAACGTCAAACAATTATGTCAGATGCTCTTTTGTACCCACTGTTTTGTAATTCTGTTCCTGAAATAGGGCAACAACATAAGAATTCGTTTCAGTGAAATCAGCTACTAGGGCCTGTTCTGAGGTTGCTTTGGTTTTGTGGAGATATAGATCCTTATAACCTCAGCAGAATTAAACTTTGGTGTGACAGAAGATTGAAATCATTGTGTCAAACTGCTGCGGTTGTTCTCAGAGGTATTGCATTTGGAAATAAATAGAGTTATAATGAAACAACTGATATCAAAAGACATTACATTAAGAATCAAGCATCTTTGGTTATCTCCTGCTTGGTATTCAACTTAAATAATGAAAGAGCCAACATCTGTAACAAATACAATGTTTAAGTAGGCAAAGCAGAGGGATGTAATCTTTTAAGAAAAGTACAGGTTGCAGTTTCTAAACTACAGTGATCTGAATGTACATCCTCTACTATTGGGAACTCAAAGGTGTGCAGATGGACACTTGCCCTAAAAATATAGACAAAAATGGGAGCAACCCTTGGAGTTTCAAAACATGCTCTTAATAGCTATGCTACTCTTGTGCCATCTCCTCAGTATCCTTCTCTTAACAAAAAGTAGTAAGCACTTATATTTATATTCCCATGTGTGCTTAAGACTATAAAACTCCTCTAAAGAAGGAAGGGATTCTTGCCCTTCTGTCAGGAGGAATTTGTAAGTCAACATTTTTCCAGCTCCAGAATTTACTTTCAAATTTTTCAAAACCTAAAACTATAACTGACCTCAGGCAATCTCTGAGCCTTCCTCCAGTGAATCGTCATGTGGGTCATTTTGTTTTTAATATTACACTGGAGCTCTCCTGTTAAAATAATTGGCCTTCACGTGCACAAAAAGGTTCTGTTTTTCCTCTGTAGCTTTAAATGGCTTTTCCGAGTTGAGACTGAGTCATTGTTAAAGCAGCTAAGTCTACAGCTCTTGGAAACAGCCACCAAGGAACAAAAATGATTTTCTGAATTGCTTTCAAAGATGAAAGTCTTTGCTAGAAAATAAAACCATAAAAACCATCACTACCACCTGAACTAATAAGCAAAAACCTACTGCACATTATTTTTACTCCTGCATCGCTTGCCCTGCAAAACAGGCCGTGCCAGGGAGAGTTATGTGCACGACGCCGTGGGGGAGGAGATTTCCATCACCGCCAGGCTGCGCCTAAGTGCTCCCTGGTTGCTGGTGGCTGAAGAGGTTACCGCTCCCGCCACAGCTCACAGCCCGCAGCCACCACAATTCACAGCCCGTGCACTAAAATAAGCTGAGCCCTGCCGCAGCCTCAGCGTGCCCGTGGCAGGGGATGTGAACTGCAGCAGCCCACAGGCAAACACGTCACTCTTTCTGCTTTCAGCTGCAGGGGTGGCGGAGGGATGGAGCAGACAGCTAGGTGTGGTGACCTCCAAACTCACCCTGGCTGTGAATAATCGGAGCTTGTGAGTCAGAGGCTGAAGAGATACAAAAGCGGTTCTCGTCTCTGCAGCCGTGAGTCACTGCAGCAGTGCCGCCAGTCTCATTCCTTCGCTGACAGCGCCGTGCTATTCGGCGTTTTGTTTTAATCCTCGCTGTCCGCAGTCAGGTGATTATACAAAAATATCATTTGGAATTTCATCTTTATGTTAATTTTTTAGCTTCTAGACTTTGCCTCTGGGAAGGTAAGCTTCAAAATGCTGTTGTACACATGCTTTGAAGGGTCAGGTAGCATAAGGGACCGAAAGCAAAGCAGTTAGTATTTTAATCTTTAAACTAGGTGTGGGGCCTGGCTCGGGATTTTTGAACCTTTGATGTTAGCAATGCTGCATAACGCAGTAACAGCTCACGCCAGGGATGGATGTCCTTCTACCTCAGGGTAGGCCACACAGGCGGGATGACATGGGCCATATGTCCTGAGGCAGAACTGCTCTTAGCTTCAGGGCTGTGTCTTGGGGCACAGCCAAGCTTGCCTTTTGTGAAATGTCATGAGTTTGCTGTGCGGAGGAATACACCTTGTGATGCAGAACAAGTCCAGGGCAGATTTAAGTTGCCCTTCCCTGGTGCTGTGACTGATCTTGCAGCTCGTGCCCTCCACAGATTCCCTACTCCCCTGAGGAAACCAGAGAGGATCAGGCAGTTACACGACGGGGCCAGACTTACCGATACTAGCGCACTCCATCGTGTGGTTGTTGGCTTCCAGCCCATCAGGGCACTTTTCAAGGCACTTTCCACTGTACAAGTAAAACCCACTTTTACACTTCGTGCAGAAGTTTCTGGTGAAGCAGGTTTCACAGTCAGCTTTACATTCTGAAATGCAAACAGGCACAACGACGTTGATGATCTTTGCCGTGAAAAACCATGGGCTCTTTCACACACACTAAAATTCAAGGCAAAACCACTTCACATGACTCTAGCATTGCAAAACAGTCTTCAAAGGTAAAAAATTATTTTTAGATCTTCCCTATGCCCTGTACATGCATTGAGGGGAGCAACAAGTGGTCTTAGTATGAGTCGGAGTTTAATAAGGATGGCCTGATGCTGAGTGGTCACACACTTTTATTCTTGCAGACCTGTGCAAACTGAAAGCAGAGCACAGCTTATCAGAATAACAATAGAGTACTTATGATCTACCTTGACATAGCATAGGTAATAACTAACTCCACCAGCTACATGTCCTGGACCCAGTTCCACACTATTTATCTCCATTTATCCAGAAGAAGTAAAACATGTTTTGTGTCAATGTAATTTTCATATTTTAAGTGATTTTCTCATGTTTGATCAGCAATCCCGTAGTATTTCATGCATCCTCTATATGATTACCCAAAATGGCATTAACAATATATTTTCCAGTTCTCAAGTATTTTTAAAAGACATAAGCAAAAACTTGTGTATGACACAGCTCGTGTCTGATATGTAAGGCCACACACTGCTAAAAAGTGAGCAAGTACTTTACAGTGTCAAGTTACTCTGTAAGATTTTACTCTGGGGTCTGTTCATTAAATAACTTTTATAACCAGGTAAAATCTGGGAGAGTGACTTGGCTGTCGCATGTATGTTTTTATATTACCTGTGGGGATAAAAACTGAACTCAACAACAAAAATCACAGGAGGGAGGGAAAGGAGGGGAATGAGAATACTATTACAATCTTTTCCAGTTCATTTATGGTTCAAAATACACAGTAGGGTCAAAATGTTGTCCAAATGGTAAAGAATAGAATTGAGTCCTCTGTCTCCCAGCCCAGAGGCAACATGGATTGTTAACCTCCCCCAAATCAGTCTGAGACCTTGCCAGCTGGTACAGACATTTACACTGCTTGTGAGGTAAGCTATAAGGAGACCAGGGCAAAGCGCATCTCCACAGAGTGCCACCTTCTCTCCACATCTCGGGGGAAGGCCAGTGAGTTAAGCTGCCCCAGCCCCTGAGGATCAGTGGCCCTCAGCCTCTGCTTGTCAGAGCTACAGCTGCTCAGCCTTGCTGCCCCTGGCTTTGGAGGGCAGTGCCTATCACCTGCCCGTGCTCCACTTCTGTATCAGGGTGTAGACAAGGAGGCCACCTCCCAGCTCCTAGGCAAGTCACTCAGGCAGAGCTGGAACCCACGTGCTTTAAGCACTTTTGTGATTTTTTTCAACCCAGCTCCTTGCTCAGGTTAATATTTATTGCACTGCTATAACAGAACTGAACAAATAAAGACTCGGCCTGTCCTCCTGCTTCTCTGTTGACTTGACTCCTAAGGAGCATTCAAAAGAGAACAAACAAATCGATGTGCTTCCCCTTTCCCCAGCACTTACTTGCACATTTATTAATATCAGGATACCGTGTCCCATAGTATCCGCTTGGACACGAGGAAAGACATACTCCAATCTGTTTCATGCCGATCCTCTCCAGAACAAAAAAGAGTCTGGGCTTACATGACAGGCATCCGTTGTAGTCCGAACACGTAGCACACCCTCCTTGGCAACCCTGGCTCACGTTAGGATGCACTGCAAAGACAAGCATTAAAAAACAGGGTGGGGAGGGAAGAGAATAAGAAATTAGACAATTTCTTTCCAAAGAACCAGAGCATAATGGTTCCTCTGTACTCGGAAGGGTGGACCATCCTCCTCTCCTCTGACAGCTCTTAAAGATTGCTTCATTTTTTTTCTTGCATCTTTTATGACCCAACATTTCATTTCAGTGATTACTTCACCTGCATAAAAATGAGAAGCTCAGCTGATGTGCTCACATCTTGCAGAAATAACAAAGTGCAAGTTAAATTTGAAATAGATTTTGTAGAACAGCAGCATCCTAGAGAACATTTATTTTTCTTATAGTTATTTCCAGTGGCTTTCCTGCTGCTTCTTCAGTTAACCTTGTATGCACTTAGCTCAGCAGATAAATACACGTTCATATATATTTGCTTTTCAAATCCGGATGATTAAAAAACAACCCAGTATATCATTTCCTTCATTGACTAAATGTCTTTTGATTGAGTTCTGCTGTGCAGAATATGCCCCTGTTAGATCTAATGCTAATTTGCTCTAATAAAAAGACACAGGAGAGCCATCCTTCTCACCCTCCTTCTTCCCCTGGAATGTTCTCTCTGGCATGTTTTTAATCTCTAACAATTACAACCTGATGTTCAGACTTAACTGTGGCATTTACCCCGCTCCAATCCCAGCATGGAGCATAGGTAGGATTATATTTTCTTTTCAATTGGATTGTTCTAATTCTTCAGACAACGAAAGGAAAACTTAGTACACTGACTGCTTAAGACTATCCAGTTCTTATTTAGAAGTAGCAGAAAAAAAGGGAGATATTGCAAGCTGTATTTCCAGTAGCAGACATTAATCAGTGAATTACTTCTCAGTGGTAACAAATAATGTTTTTTTATCTCTCAGTACTGTAGAAGTTCTTACCTCTTTCTAATTCATTCTTGGCTGCATTCTTAAATAGGAGTTTGATAATTAAGCATCAAGTAGCTCTAGGCCTGTGTCACCTCTTTTTTGGCCTCTTCTTGTGTGAAAAACCCAGACATTTTTCTAAGTGTAAACTAATCTCTTGAGACATCTGATTATATTTTATATGTAAAATAAATCCAGTCCTCATTTATATTTGTAAATCCTATTTGTAAATACTGTCATCTTCCTGTTCTGCCTTGTCCTCAGGCCCGTGAAATTATTATAAATATGCATGTGCTACACTTTTATCACCTGTTTTAGTGTTCTGAACTTATTTTTATCTGCAGACACTGATAAATAGTTCGCATACAAAATGAACTTGCTTTTGTCAGCTCCCTTCTGTGGATCCCTTGGAAGTGGACCAGAAGCCCATATGAATCCATGGCTTACAGGTTGAAAACCACCGCTCTTGCTCCTGGGGTGTTTGCCTAGTGGCAGGGAAGTTAGGGAATACCTCTGTACTTTGTTCACTTACAGTTTTGGCAAAAATACTTGGCCCAGAAATGAGAAAGACACTCCTCTATACTCTGAGATTTCAATGACCAGTATCACAGTCTGAGAAATCTCAAAAGGAGTTCAAGTTCACTTTTTCTCTTTAATTAACAGAATACAGAATGAAGGTTATTTCTCTCAGTAGGACTGAACAGGTAGGAAAAACGAAATCCTTGGCCCTGCTTAGGACAAACAATTTCAATTAGAACATAAGAACCTAATTCTCTGTGCCCCTGAGGCTCTCACTTCGTGGAACAACCTCGAGGGAAGTGTATTTACGACCAGGACACAGCATTCGTATGAGAATAAACAGTATTCTGCGTAGTGAGAAGCTGCAATCCCAAATCAGTTATCAGATTTGTTTTCACCAAAGTAGTGAGTTCACCTCAAAGTACCAAAGTAGTACCACCAAAGTAGTTTTTCACCTCAAAGTAGTGAATGCTTACTAAACACAGAGCAATTTTTTTTTCTTCTGAGAAGATTCCAAAAATGCAGAGTGTATTGATTCTGAAATTCAGAGCCTGAAAAAATTGCTTTTAAGAGTTAACCATATGAAAATGTCCTTGTCTCTCTCAGCCCTGTGTTTTGGTTCTTGCATGAGGCTACTTTCAAAGGCAGACATCGTAACGTGATCTAAGAAGCTGACATTATTTAAAAACTATCCATGACTTTCCTTCATTAAGTCTGACAGAGAGAAGAAAAAGCAGCTGAAGTACAAAATATTTGTCATCAAAGCTGCTATATAAAATATGGATGATCACTTTTGACAGGAAACATATGACGTGTGAGCACCTGTGACAGATCATTATGAATAGATTCTCTTGACAGAGAAAACATTACGTGTAACTGCTCAGAGGTCAAACTTTGTGTGTGAGCCCTTGAGACAGGCAGTGCTTTATTACCAAGAGAAGATAATTCTCTACAGCTAAGATCCATCACATGGCCAATTTCCATCTCCACTTTAACTTCAGCAATATTAAATATAAAATAACATGTTCACATACCCATTTTCACACTTTCTTCTGCCTTTCATTCATCCCAGATACATCTCAAATAATGCAGCAAAAAAAAGAAAGCATGTAGTTCCAAATGGAGAATCATGTTGTTAGTGTTACGGACGAAGGAACAAGTTAACGTATGTAAGTCAAGCTCCATTTAAAGGTTGATTACATGCCATGTTATAACACAATGTGTGAAACAAAACAAGCTTCTGGTCTTGGAAATGCAGAGCAAAAGTCTCATTGAAAAGTCAGAATTGATATTTTAAATTAAGAAGAGTCTTTTTTTCTTTTTTCTTTTTTTCTTTTTTAATCTTAAAAGCTATTAAAGGGATCTTTTTCTGATTATCCGTTGTGCTTGGCATTTCTTTGAGCCTGATAATCTGTGTAATAAACCTGTGTCTCATTAAGCTTGCTTCGAATGCAAGGTAGGCCCCTATCCTGGCTCAGGCAAGGAGCAAAGCAGGGACAGACAAGTGCCCCAGAAATTGGTACTGTCTGAAAGCCCAGCACTGGGCTTTGTCATTGAACCTGGGAAAAAATTATGGGTGGAGGGAAAATATTTGTGTCTAGAAAATGAGGGAGCATGCTGGAAAAGGGGCATCTCCAAGCTCTAGCTGACAACCTTGTCCTCCTTACCTCCCAGCCTCCTGCCTCTCCAGTTCAGGGCCAGGCGCTTGCCCGAGCCCCACAGCACAGTGAGCAGTGGCTGCCAGGGCCGGTCCCTCCCCTCCTACAGAGGCCAAGTCAAATGGATTCGAGAAGGAAATGGGGCAAAGTCAGGCTCCGATATAACTTTCTGCCAGGGGAGGGAACTTACTGCTGCAGGGCAGAGAACTGGCCTTTACTATTTCTCTCTTGGTGCAGCAAGCTGCTGGTGCCTGCAGATCTCAAGCACTTCAGCAGTTGCACACCGTAACCATGAGGAAGTAACCAGAAGTGGTGAAATTTGTCCGTGTTACACCTGGTGCAGGCATTGCTTCAAATTTCTATACTTACTATACAGTAAGTAAATACTATACAGTATTACTATACCGTAGCAACAGGTAAGTAATGTATGTCTGTCCGAAGAAGTGCTTTGAGGTCTACAGGTGTAGAAGTGCAAGGAGAGCACAGACCGCTCCTGTTAGTCACAAGTTTTAGATGTGGTAGCCAGGCAGAGAGAGGGACGGTGCCTTGGCAGGGGGAGAGCACTGTGGCCGCATGGGCTAGGCCCTGGCGGTACAACCAGGAGGTCAGGGTTTTAGCACTGCAAAGAGTCCAAAAAATGCTCTCACTTGTAACCACTTGGCCTTTGGTGCAATCTATTTCATTATGAAGACACAAGAAAATAAAATGTGCTATAAAAATTCCTCCATAACCCTCAGAACTGTTTTTCTGTGAGCTAGAATGGAGGTATGCTGTGAGCGGCCTGCTAGGAGCAGTGCCGGCAGTCAGAGGTGGCCCTACCAGCAATTGAGCAACCTCTCCTCTTGTTTCCCAAAACTCTTTGAACACAGTGAAATCCTACACTCTCAGGGATGGAAAATACAGCACAGCAATGGGCAAAGCAAATGGTAGAAGCACAGAGACTCATGGAGATGTCCTTACCCACCTCTTACACAAGCATCAGCCAGGACTGCTTACTTGCATCAGATACAAAAGTATGTGTGTGCACGCTCGTGACTGTTTTTAGGTCCAGATTCCATCCATCATGTTTTTCTCTTTAGAAAGCCTAACTACTAGAGATCAGAGAAGACAGTAAGCTAATCCTGAACTATTCCCATCCCCTGTCTGTCTTTAAGCTCTTTTTGGCTTCAAGGATTTTTTCTGTTTTTGTTGTTTTTTTTTTTGTGTGTGTGTGTGTGTGTGTGTACACTGTTTGTCCAAATATTAGTTTTCAGCCTCATTAGTGAATGAAATCACTGGGGATTTTCCTTTCTCAGAATATTTTCCAAAGTCCTACTCTGAAAACAATGAGTTGTGATCTCCCTGTTAAAAATAGAAGGTTAGGGACAAGGAGCTGAATTTGAGTCTGAACTTTAAATGAAGGGATGATAGGTGATTTTGATGGCACACAGCAAACAAATTCGAAAACCTTTGGCAATGAAATTTTGCACTCAGTTTTACTTCATATATATATTGAAAGTGACGGAAAAAAATAAAAAAGGAAAAAAGAAAATACATGCGAAATCCAGGCAGGAGTATATTTTCACAGCCAGGGAAAAAGCTTGGGGTAAAAGAATATTCTTTTCCCATTTGCTGCAGCTGAGGTGCACTGTCTTACCATTAATCTTCAACTAGAAGAAGTCCATTTAGAGGGTCATTCTTGAAATGGATGTGCTAGACAAATGAAATCCATCCGTGCTAGAAAGCCATTGTTACTCCTGGTTTCTCAGGCTTGTGAGTGCTCACAGGAAATATTTTCACAGCAGAGTTACTCTGGAATTCAGCCTCTCCTGGGTGGACCTCGCTGCAAGACCCAAGCCCTGCTTCAGCTTCACCTACCAAATCACACCCCATGGGTACCAGCCCTGGTGATGGGGGATTTGTGACGGGATATCCCTTGAGTTCTTGTAATACTTTATCACTCCGCAAGTTCTTTGGCATTTGTTTTTCTCTCTCTTGCTTAGTGTGAAGCAGCTGTCTGTGGCAGTGGCCTGAAAACAATACTTCGTGTGAAGCAGAGTTACTCTTAATCATGCAGACTGTCCTTTAGGCAAAAGCAAACAGCATTTGGCAGTGAGCTCTTCTAATGAGAAAGTCATTAAGGAATTCAGTTTGCAAACCACAGCGTATTTCCTCATACTCTTTCTTGGACAGCATTTCTCTGTGTGCAAAATGCATTAGAAATGGAACAGACAATTGTGGGGCAAAACCACTGAACCAATGTGTAGGTAACATACAGTGCAGAGCATGGGAAAAGCCCAGGGGTGGTGGAACAGCACTGGGAGAATAAGCACACATGGGTTTGATTAGCTTGTATTATCACTGCTAAAGAGATTGCCAGCCTGGGCTGAAATGAAACCTGAGCTCAATCTTACAGGCTAAGCTCTGCTTGATAGCTTGGCCTTAAATCACCCACAGGGAGGCAAGGGACTTGATGTGTTATGATGGGGCAGCAGCTGGGCTCTGTAGGGGAGGTAGACCCATTGCACAGTAATTGCTACATTTGATTGGCCATAAGTTTTCTGGGATGCAACAGAACCAGTGGTGATGCCTGAGGAATGTGGGCTCTCCATCCAGCCTCTCCTGGATTTAGAGTAGTCTGAGGAAACCTTGAAAGGAGAGGCAGCCACAAAAAGAGCAAACAGGAAAACCAGCATAAAAGTCAAGTGTTAAAGTCTTAACATCTTCTCTTCCTCTTTGTGATTTGTGCTTCACAAACACTTTAAGGTTTCTTTCTAAGAGGATGGCATCTCTTCCAGATATTTGTCTGACTTCAATTTCACTTCAGAGTATTGCTGCCTTCTGTAGTACACAACATGTAAAAAAGACGATCGTCAAGTGTTTTGAAATAAAAAGATCCCATAAGGACTGAAACATCTGCCTGGCCTGACAGAACATTTTCCTCCTCCCTCAGTTCCATCCGAGGAAAAAGAAACCAACCTCTTTTGTTCACCAAGTGTCAACAGTTCTAAAGAGCAACAGAAAGATGAGTACGGGACTGTCCCACAGTCTGAGGGAGTATCTGTGACCGTTTTGTAGTGGTGTCTACCAGCAAGGAGGCCCTCATCACAAATGGCCAAGATCTCACTAGGGGATGCCTCATCATTATTAAATACATGTCTGGCAAAGTGATCCTGAAAATTAAGCACACTGGCTGCCAGAACACATTTCCATGGAATTTAGTTAGAAAGAGCATCAACAGGCAGAAAAATCTCACCAGGGGTACAGAGTTTTGTGCAGTCTCCTAGCATCTTCAGTGCAACAGAAACGAGCCACAGCAACCACAAATGGCTCCTTCTCATTCCAGAGAGTTTTGTAAATAAACTGAAAAATTCTTTTCATGGAGAGAGAAGGGAAATTGACTTTTTTTTTTTTTTTTTTCCCACGTACTATGGAGCACCACTAAAATTCAGGGATACAGGAAGATTAACCACTACAGGGAGCAAAGAGAATTCCTAAGGCAAGTTGTCTTAAGCACCATTGTGATGATGGAAATGGTTGGATCAGGTCATGCAATACCTTTTCACATCAAGTTCTAAATCCTATAAGCAACTACATATTTTACTGGTAGAGCTAGCTGTAGTTATTTCCAACAGCCAACCTTCAAGACTACATTATGAGTCTTCTATAAGGATAGGAAACTGAATTACATTAGCACATCCTTACTGTCTAGATAAGATTACATGTTACAGAAGGAAATGTATAGGATCTATAAAGAGTAGCAGTAAGAAACAACTAGGAGTTGTTTAACCAATGTGTCATGACACATGCTAGACTCGGCTATATGCAAAGCAAGCATCTGTGCTGAGGTGAAAGAAAGGGACATGAGTTTTGGGAAGAGATTATACTTTCTGTATGTATATTTGGACAGTATTTTAATATCTAAACCTTCAAGATGACATCCTGAAGATCTCCAGTTGATTTTACACTGTTTGTATGGGTGCAGAACTCCAAAACCAGTGGTTTAAAAATTGTCAAATGCCACCATGACCCCCATGACTCCCAAATCTCTTCGTTACAAGAGGTGCAGACTTCTTTCAGGTAAGAAAATCGTGCCCTTACATTGTACATGCTCATTCTCTCAAATATGTAGGCACATTTTCTGCCTTGTACTAGCCTTCCATTTATCATTCATATGTTTCTAACAAAGCTGATAAGGTTTCACCTAATATCACCTACATTATAAGGTTTCACCTAAGTATCACCTAACAAAGGTGATAAGGTTGTCATGCTGGCAGCAGAGCCTGTCCCCCCAGTTTACCTCTTTTTTTTGCTGCTCCAGCATACTGAAGACTTTTATTGTTGCGTATTACACAGATGCTCATGCACTTCCAAGCTGTATAAGGATCACTCAGCTCATACTGTCAACATTACACAACTACAGTAGCATTTGCAAGTTTCCCATTTCCCACAGGGTCTTTTGAGACCAGAATTTTTCTCTCAAAGTTTTGTTTCAGAAACCACAGAAAGAACAGCAGGATGTAACAGATTTTACTTTCCATGCTGGGGACTAGGGAGAAGGGTTTAGACAGCAAATGCCTGTAATCCCATGTCAAAGTTATGATTTTTCTACTACCATGTTTACAGCATTAAAAAATTAATAAGCCAGACAGCAAGCCAGCCCACTGCCTTGGCGTTGCTCAGATGTGCCTTTGGTCAATTACTTAATATCCTCTCAATTTTGTATATTTTCCTAAGTGGCATTGATCAGAAGTTTGTACTGAATGAACTAATTTTTTCTGTGTGATGATTAAATTCATACCATGCTGAAACTAACTGGAAGCCCCAGATTATTTTGTTTGCAGTGGAACTATTCTGGATCGATGCCTGCAACCATTGAATCAGAACCTGTCTCTTTAAATTCAAGTCTCACATCAAGATTTGGACCCAGAGTATAGATACTAAGAAATACTGCAGTGCTGGAAGGTCTCTAAAATTGGTTTCTACAATTTGTAACAGTGATAAACATTGATCTCAAATTTTCCTAGAGGAAAAAGGGTAAGTTCTCCAGGCTGACCGGCCTATCAGTGACACAAAATACTGTCCAAAATTCAAGTTTAAGTTAAAGGCAAAAATACTAGAAGCAGTCTAGTGACTGCTTCTCTGCTGCAGCACTGGGTAGCGATGCATATGCTATCAACACCTAGCAAATGAAGACACAACTATTTTCATCTCTCTCATGCCACTGGGACCTCTGCCAGTTAAAAAAAAAAAAATGCCAAAGGTTTCTGAATGCAAAGCGTGAACGGTAACAATATGAAATCAAATTCAGCTCTGATAGAAAACAGACAAGAGACTTCACCACCAGCCGGCTCAGACTCTCTGGCTGCCACCCTTGCCCACCGAAGTCAACAGCAAAACTCTTAAGAAAGGGGGACGAGGATCTCACTGATTTGTTAATCAACAGCTTTTGGGTAGCCCATGGTTCAGAGCACCCTTATCTGATTTATAAAGGTCAATGTGATTAGATGGCCTGTTTTGAGTGGGATTAAGCTTTAGGTTGGGTGAGATTTAAGTAAGCGTCTGATTCCTGACAAACTGACTCAGTTCAACAGCTCCTTGCGTCTGGCCCTCCTTGTGAAGTAAATATGAATGGCACGTAGTTAGGGCTTGTTTCATCACCCTTTGTGCCTTCTGCCCTCCCTTTGAAGTCTGAGCCTCCCCCTCCCAACCGTCTTCGCTGCCTCACACGCTGGCCCACATGAAAGACATTTTGCACTCACACCAAGCATCCTTCACTTCCCTAAGACCGTAACAGATCCAGCGTCGCTGCTCTGATATGCAGCAGGCAGCTTACAGCCAAGCCAGAGCCGTGCTGGGCAATATTTGAGCTGAATTGTTGGGACGCGGGTGATGAAATCAAGGCTAACATCCATTCTGGGCAGAAGCAGGGACACAACTCATTTGTCACGTGGTGGTGGTGCACCACCACTGCCTGAGGATTTGCACACCCATCTCCTCAGCTGAGAACAAGAGAAAACAAAGCTGCTTTTTTATTATTGCTACTTAAATGTGGCCTCTGTAAATGTACGTCCTTCATCCCCAAACCAATTAATGGTGTAACGCTGACACACCAAGCTCCGCAGACAGTTAAATCAATCAAAAGCTACTTGCATGCAGTGATCCCGTTGGGTGCTGTGGTGGCAGGAAGAGGCCCAGGTGGAGGCCAAGGTAACTGGAGGCCAAGGTGCCTGGGGGGAGGCCAAGGTGCCCGGCTGCCTCCTTGCTGGCAGGGTGGAGGAGCTGGAAGCTGCCCGGGGTGAGGATGGCCTGGAGAGGAGACCGAGCACTGGGAGTTCGGTTCTGGTGGACAAAGGACACCCATTGTTTGCTCTGATGTCTGCTCCTACAGATCAACCATGGAGCAAAGGATGGGAAGGCTGTTTCACAAGGATTTTCAAATGTGGGATTCATGGGAAATTGACATAAGAACCAAAAATTACAAAATATTCCATTAAAAAAAAATCTATTTCACTTTGTTGGAGATATTTGGTTTCAGTTTAACTTTTTAGAATATTCGTATTACATATAATAAATCCAAATGAAGCAGCTGATATGAAAAAACAGTTCAGAATGAAATCTCAAAAAACAGTTCCAGAAGATGTTAGAGATTTTTTTTTTTATTATTATACAAAACACTTCTTTTTCATTCTCAGATGGAATTCTGTCAAAGTTGTGTTATGAAATATTTCTATTTTTAGAGAGTGGCATGTTCAGTTGGAATGTTTTTCTGTAAATTTTTCTCCAAGTGAATTTAATTTGTAATAATAAAAGTGGTATGGAATGGTAAGATATAACATCTTAATTTGCAAGAAAAAGGAAATTCTAAAGAAAAAAAAAATGAGGCCACCTATTGACAAGACTAGGTAAAGAAAAAAATAACCAGAAAGGTATACAATTGTATATAAAACTGACAATTAAATATCTAGAAAATTTTGGATTAGCGTTATGAGTCTGATTAAATATTTTCAAGTAAGAGGTATAAAATCAAAGTTTTTGAAACTACTTTAATGTTCTTTCTTCAATAGGAACAAATTACCCCAAAACCAACAAAAACCAAACAACAACAAAGCAAAACAAAAGAAAACAAAACACAAAAACCTTGTGTCTTTAAAATCAATTTAACCTAAACTAGAAATAAAATAAATAAATAAATAAATAACTATTTGAAAAGATTAATGGTTAGTCTATGAATTATAGCTTCTAATGGTGGCTGGTTTTTATTTGTCTGATATATTATTTAATATTGTTGTTGGACAGCAAATGTGATGTCCAATGCTTTTGATTGCACAAATGGTCTTAGAAATACACTTTTGCTAGAGTATTTCACCTACAACAATAGTATGTGTCACATAATTGAGACTGAATCACAGCAGCATCCTGAGGGCATGTCACCCTACACTGCACAAGTACAAATTTGTGAAACACCTCTTCCTACCCAACTTGTTTCACAATGAAGTGACCCATTTGCTGAGATGGCTGCTTTTTCAGGTGTCAGATGCCTTAGCCAGCTTGAAAAATATTCTTGGCACTTTGCAACAGTGCTATGTTGAAGAACATTTTTCTAATAACTATAGTAATGAGGAAGAGAGGACTGTTCTGTTCTGTTCTGTTTTGTTATTCTGTAAAATAATTAACAGGATGCAGAATAAATTATAGAAATAGAAACCATTGCTGCAAACAGAACTGTCTAATATAAGTTATACCAACAATTAGTTAGGCTTCAGTGAAAACCAAATATCCCCCAGATATTAGAAAAACATGAAATCACAGCAGTTATTTTTAAAGCATCCAATACGATGAATATTTGGCAGCTCAACTGGTGGCTAGTGGCTTGCGGCACCACGTTGGGCTGCCATGAGACAGGCGTCGGATATGAAATGACCGCAACAACACCACTCCAAATGCTGGGCTGCTGCAGCGAATTTGTGATAAAAAATGACACATGCGGATGCCAAAAAGGACAAAGTGAAAGGAAAGGTTGAACTGTGCCCTAGTACGAAAACATCTGCCTTAACTGACTCCTTGGCTTCATGGAGTTGCATGAAGCAAGTCAAGCGACTCTCTCTTACAAAGAGGTATCAGCTCCCCACCAATACACTCCCTTGGGGACAAGAATTTACAACAAGCCAAGCTGCATGTTTAGGGGATGCTGTCCTGGTGCAGAGTGATGGAGCAAGTCATCAACCTGTAATCTGTAGAGCACCGAAGGTCTGCATCATTTTAGGTACTGAAAAAAATGAGTGAGATGGTTTTGGTTCCCAATGCCAAAACAAGCGTCCATACATTCCAGTACTGAAAGAAATGAAACAAACATTGTGGAAGAAAGTAAAAGGAATGGGTAAACTTTCAACATCTAGCTTTATATTTCCATATATCTGAAGATCCTCTAACAGCACCACAGATTTTTGTGGTTTTTGGAGAAAGCTAGGGATTCTTGTATTTGAAGGCTGATGAAGTTACCTGCATATTGTCTGTTTCAGAAATATTTTCTGTCTTCTATCATTGTAAAGCTGAAAGTATTAGCATTAACATTTTCAAATCCAGGGCCTTCAGTGAGACAACTAATGCCCCCACTTCATTCCTAAACACATAACCTGATTTTCATCATGCCTGTGGAAGATGCAAATGGTCAGTGGTCTGAAAATGCAGCTATTTATTTAGGATGTTAATCAAAGGATTGTTGCTTCACTTGTAGAGCCAAACTTAAAAGTTTTGGCTTTGTCATATTTGGGCTTCAATTTCTTCAGCTGCAAAGAAGAAATGATACCTATCTCTTAGGAGTGTCGAGGTGTTTAATTCATAGATGTTTACAATATGTTCTCAGCTTTGGCTGAAATTTCTGGCTTCTTACTTTGCACACGCAAGCCTTCATGTGTAACTCTTGTTCTTGGCACTACATTCAGCCTTGCTTTATATGGGATTCTCTTATATACATCAGATTGTTACGAAAACATCTACTGAGTCATGTGTGCAAGTGTGGTAACAATTTATTCTAGTCACTTGTATGACGTTTCCAAGCACAGATTTCAAAGGCAGATTGAGACAAGTTGGGAAGTCATTTCTTTTAACTTTCTGATTTCTGCTCTCCGACTGAGGAGATTAGATTATTGGAAAACATGCTATTAGCGCTGGCTTGTGACCAAAAGATCTGCTTTGCATTCTGGAAGGGGTGCTGTACTTGCTGTAAATGAAGGAAAAGAGCTGGTTAAGTTACTCCAGCAAGGAATGTTCCCTTTGGGAATTGTCCACAGCAAACTAGAACTGTGGTTGGTGAGCAAAGAGCAACAAGGAGAAGAAAAATAACAAAAAAGGTCAGAAATTTCAGGGAAATAAAAGGCCCTTTTTCTTCTCTATACCAAGCACCAAGTTAACAAGATTTAATGTTTGTTGATCTGTTTTATGCTGCTTTCTGCGTACCCAGACCCAACTGAATAAAAACCTAAACGATTACCATGTCAGCCCATGCTTAAATTCCTCCCCATTCAAAAACTCACATCAGCATATGGTTACCTTCACACATGTGTTACAGACCCCTTGACTTCAATTAGACCTAAATACCTGATTAAAATTAAGGACACATTCTTGAATAGAGGCTCTTGTGCTTGGAGCAGACACATATCTTCCTGAAGCAGGCAAAAGCCTGACTGTTAACACGCTAACCCAAACTTTGAAAAGAATGCATAGCACTTATTATCCTTTAACTAATTCAAAGATTCAACTTTTTTTTTTATTTAACTTTTCAATATTTTAGATAATTTCATAGTAAAGAACAAAAAGCTTCAAATATTTGCAACATGACTGTTTTCATTTTTCTTCAGAGGAGCAAGAACATTATTCTTTTTTCTTTAACAGACAAAAAATAAAAATAAATCTCTTTCCTTATTCTACAGAGAAAAGCATGGCTATGGGAATACAAAATGCTTAATGAAAGGATTTGGTACTATTTGGTACT
Organism: Anser brachyrhynchus; assembly: GCF_964034855.1. NCBI lineage: Eukaryota > Metazoa > Chordata > Aves > Anseriformes > Anatidae > Anser > Anser brachyrhynchus. The sequence goes on from NC_137696.1 coordinate 68,968,821, forward strand.
ACTTGGCTCTTTAAAATTAATGTTCATGCTTTTTAAGTCACTTTCATAATATCTGGGAGTAAGATTCCTCTGGTGCTTACAATTAGCAGCCCTGTTTCTTTGTGACTGTGCAGGAGACAAAGCACAGATGATAGTTTTGGTGCTTTTTAACATAAAGATTTTCAACTTTGAGATTATCATTTAATTTTATCAAGTAACTCCTAAACTGTATTCTGGTAGGAAGGAAATCAGATTGCTTTGATTTCAGTAAGAATCAAGCTGGTGTCCTGGAGAGTCTCTCTTTGTTAACCTTTAAAGTATCTTCTTCAGCTTGAATCTGCTGTTTACTGTGTAATACTTTCCATACCAACTTCATATGTAACACTTCACATGGGAAAAAAGCCAGTACAACAAAGGTGTTCTCACAGAAAATTAGAAAGAGGTGTTCAAAGGGAAACCAAGTGAAAAGGAGGTCAAATGATTGGGGAAAATGATTACAATGTTTTTCACTGATGTGAAAATGAGAAAAAGTATAATTATCACAAACCATATTGTGATTTTGACCATCCTTAAAAAACCCTGAGAACATGATATGATCAAATCACAGCAGCAGCAGTAACAATAACATTCCAGATATATGTGCAATTCTATAGGACCTGTTATCCTGAGGTCCTCAAGGCAATCAAGTAAGATCCATCTCTGTGATGTAAGAGCTTTTACACTTTATTCTTTTAAGGGGTCATATTACCTTTTAGGTCACTGAAGCAGCTCTTTAGCAGCAGATGTTTGAAAAAGAAAGGGAATGCATTGCCTGTCTGATAACCACCATAGCCAGTCTGAACTGATAAATTTGTGGACCCTCTAGAGCAGCTGGGCTCTTACCAGAAAACCCAACAAGGTTGCTGTTGGCCTCATTATGCTTTATATTACAGTGAAGAGATGTGGCTGTCCCAATGCCCATGATGAAGCAATAGTTCAGTACTAGGAATTCAGAAGGGCCAGTGAATCACCCCGCTGCTGTTTTCTTCCTCTGAAGATCTTTAAGCTTTGAAGTATCTTGATGGTACATAATGCCTGAGAGCTGCTGAGGCAGGGCACAGCATTAGGCAAGCTGCACAGGGACATCTGCTTTCAGGCCACATCTTCGTGGTCTTCACTTACATCAGGAACACAATTGCTTGGTCTCTACACAGGAAAAATTCTGTGGTAGACCTAATTCTTTCTTCTGTTATGACATAAGCAAGGAACAGCTCTATGAAAGTTTAACACCAAAAAAACTATACTGGCACAAAACAGGTGTGAGAACAGATACATTAAAGCTTCAGTCACGCTTGCATTAGAGATAAAAAGCACAGTAAATTCTGTATCTAGGTCAGAGGAGTGTTTTCTTCAAAACTAGCCTCACCTGAGACTCCAGAAAAGCACCTCTTTCTCTAGGTGGAAAAAAACAATCAGTGTGTAATTAGGAGTTCCCCCTAAAATATCTGATGCTATAAATCTACTTGTTATTGTTAGTAAGATACAGCAGATCAGTGGTTGGAAATGGGAATCAGTGAGTCTCAACCACATTATCCAAAGCCAATTCAGAAAACCTTGCAAATTAATCATTGCAGTAGTCTCAGGGGATGCAGTATAATCTCAGTCATATGTGTGCTTCAAATAAGAGGTCAGACATCTTTGTAAAAGTATGCTGTACCTCAACCATAAATTATTGTGCCTGAGAAAGGAACCATTGAGTGGGTCCTAGACTTTTGCTAAGCAGGCGGTCATGTTACCCTCTCCCAACAGGCCCTCTGGCCTTAAAACCCCCAAGATCTCTCAGGTAACACAGTCCACAACGCACTGCAGATGCTGCAAGTGCCAGCATTGCTGCTGTGCTCTCATGTGTGCAGTTCTGTCTGCCTGAGGAGCACCTTCAGGCATCCATCCCTCTCTGCTGCGTCCCTGGCTGGGGGGTGCATGCTCTGACAACTCAGCAGTGTGTTAACATTTTTTCTTTAGATAGCATCAGCAATATCATCATTTTCTTACTCACAGTGAGTTGTATAATGCTCATCAATCTGATTTTGATGACATAGAAAAAGAGAATGAAATAATTGTGGATAAAAGCAAATAAAAATGCCATATTTTTAATATAGGGTGATGATCCAATATTTTCTTTGTGATTTGAGAACTACTTGCTTCACAGGAGTTTTCAGAAATAAAATAAACTTCAGTTTCCTTAAAACAAACTCCACATTGTTGCCTTATGAACAAAATTGGATTTTTATGTCTCATAAGGTTTCGATGTAGCATATCTGCTGGATGAGGCATCAGTGTAAGCAAACAAATGGTAGAAGACTTGTTGATTTTACCACAATATATTTGTGCAGGATAGAGAAGCAGAGAATCTCAGTAAAGTATCCTTTTGATTTCAATTAATTTTCTCTTACTGTGTCTTAGCCACTTGTCTAATGCAGTTTAACATTCATATGAAATTACTGACAAAACAAAAGAAAACGGACAGTACCTTTTCATTTTTTAAAACCTAAACATTTATCTAAAATTCTTCAACAGTATGGTCTCTTCCTCAGTTTGTTTATTCTTTATATCTGAGAAATTTAAGAAAGCACTGATAAATTAGTATTTTAAAGAGGATGTGAAAACGGAATGTTTTTTCATGTGTAAATGGAATGAAATGATGAAATACTCCCCCTCTTTCAAAAAGCAGAAGGGATAACAAGCCAAGTTATTCACTGCTCCTGTCTTGTCTGAACTACGCCATGCATTCCACTCAGTTTCTTCAAACCAGCATCTCTGAGGCATGTTTAAGGTGCTGTCTTATATAGAACATGTAGACACTGTGACCTTAAACAGTATAGCCCCTCAGCCAGCATGGCTATGAGCAAAAGAAGAAAAATGAACTTCATTATTATAAACACTCTTTTCACACTTTCCTTTCATCCCCAGCAAGCTGGGGCTCCTGCTCTGGACGTATAAGGCTGGACCCCCACCTCTTGCTGACGCTGGAGTGGTCATTCACATCTGGGCTAAGTGTCTGTAAAGTGCTTCTGTTCTCAGTCACTGGTTTCACACTGAAATTGCACATGCTTATGCTGTGACCAACCATATTGTAATGGAATAGCAAATTTTGAGAAACTGCTTTCATCGTGATCACAACGTCAAAAGATAAGCGAGAATGGCCCACAGCATCGCAAACTAAAAGGAGATGATATCCCAACAATTCTGCTGAAATGATGTATAATTAAAAAGTCTGCTGCCCTTGAACATTCAAGCATGGCTCTAAAGTAGAAATTAGGATTTCTGGAGGTTCATTTCATAGTACCTCTGCAAGATTTTTGTTCAATTTTAAAAATCAAAGTGCCTGCACTTACGGACCCATGCTGGGTATCACCTTCCCTTTTTGTAGGCTCTGAAGATTGAGATATCCATGACTAATCCAGCAGTCCAGTATCCTCAAGAATCAAATGGGTCTTGTTGGGTTTAACTCTTCTACAGATGGAGAAAGGAGATCCTCTGGGCTTGGGGACAGCAGGCTTTGTAGTCACTGGAGGCAATAAACATTTCTAGAGCTCAGTTTATCTGAACTACCTTAAACCTCTAGCTAGAGATGAGATTGTCCAGTAACTTCTATTTTATGTCCAATGACTAGCTTGGTTGTTGGTGTTTATGCTTTCAGTTCCTATGGTCAAGGAAGATGATCAATTAGTTATTTATTTGGGTCAAATTTTCACAATCCTAGCAATATCAACAAAGCCCTACCAAATTATCCAGTGGAAGATTTGTTCCTTAGCTGCTGAAGAGGTATGACCACCTGGGCTTCAGCAAGATTTGTAAGTGATCTGTGTGTCTTTAAACGCAATCACTACCGTTGGCTAGTCTTAGAAAAGAATTTCTCTACCTCCTTTTTGCTTTTCATATAATCATTACAATGGCTTATTGAAAACCTGTCAAGAGGATAAATAAGAAAAATGGACTGATATTTGTATGGGTTTTGAAAGGTGCATTCTTACTGCTGCTTCTTATTGATATTATTATAAGGAGGATGTTTACAGAACTGCTGGTGCTAGCGGAGATATCTGTGTAACTAAGCTCAACCCCTAAATTAAATTGACTATGCTATTAAAAATTTTGCTGTCTGTAATTGTAAGAAAGATTCTGGATCATCTTGATCCAACAATATCAACATGTATCAGAAAAGAAACTATTTTTCCAGACAGAAACTCAAAAATTGCCCTCAATTTCATATCAACAGTTCCTTAGGGGAATTTTCTGCGGAGCAACTCCATTTGCTTTCAGCTATCCAAGCCCACTAGCTTAGAAACATTCCTTACTAATGTTCCTCTTCCTTGAAGAGACTGTCTAGTCTGCCCTTCTGTAGCTTTTCCAGGGAATGAGCATTGATTCTGTCTGACTTCCCAAAGCTCCCACATATGCACACATGGAGGTACAGAAGAAGATAATTCCCCTTATCTCCTACCTGGCATTCATCATCCTTGCCACTGTCAAGAAACTCATCTCTCTCTCCTCCTGCTGCCTACTGTCTCTAGAGGTAGAAGAGTGTTGGCACCTGGAAGCCTATGAACAAGTTCAGAAAGACCACAGCCCAGACAAGACTTCATGGCTATCTGTCTCCTGCTTTTGGATGTGAATGATGGCCAATGATGGTGAAAAGCCCAAGACCCAGTCTGTAGCAGCCATTCTTTGACAGATGGCTACTGACTTCAACCAAATGTCAGAGATGACCCAGCCTCAGCAGCACCTTGAAAAATGCACTGCACCCACTGGAGTCAGGCACATCACCACCAATGCTTCAAGTCTACCTCATGCTTGGGAACCAGTTCTAACAACACGTTGCTTCTTTTGTGCTGCGTACTACTTGACTACACAGAGAGGAAGCTGGAGCAGACATCACCCTCCTCCTCAGTCTAGACACCAGCCCAGCATCTGAACTAGTGAGGAGGGTGTTAATTACTTCTTTTGCTACCTCTCTTTCTGTTTAACTTGCTAAGGCTTGCTTCAGGTCATCACAAACATTATTTCTTCTCCTCTCCTTTCTCTGGGAAACATGCACTATCAGTCTTTACCTTAACAAGTTTCATCCTTCTTCCCTGCTGCGACACTGAAGCCTGTGGCTCCGTAAGCCACAGCAAGAAGTGATGAGAGAATCCAATGAACCAGCATGTTTCTGCTCAGCAGCTCTCACCCGGCTCTATATATGATGAATATTTGGCAGCTCAACTGGTGGCTAGTGGCTTGCGGCACCACGTTGGGCTGCCACGAGACAGGCGTCAGATATGAAATGACCGCAACAACACCACTACAAATGCTGGGCTGCTGCAGCGAATTTGTGATAAAAAATGACACATGCGGATGCCAAAAAGGACAAAGTGAAAGGAAAGGTTGAACTGTGCCCTAGTACGAAAACATCTGCCTTAACTGACTCCTTGGCTTCATGGAGTTGCGTGAAGCAAGTCAAGCTACTTGCTCTTACGAAGAGGTAGTAGCTCCCCACCAATACACTGCCCTGGGGACAGAAATCATGACAAGCCCAACTGTGTGTTTAGGGGATGCTGTGCTGGTGCAGAGTGATGGACCAAGTCATCAACCTGCAATTTGTAGAACAGCAGAGGTCTGCATCATTTTAGATACTGGAATATGTATATATATACACCTGCTATTCACTGAGTCTACTGGAAAGTAACTTCTGTCAGCGTTACTTCTTAAGTATCTTACTGTCAGGCCAGGAACACCATAAGTGTTCATTCCTTCCCTGCTATCAGTGTCACCCTCCACAGTGAATGCTTCAGATACTGTACAGTCAGGAGAATTTTACAATATGAAAAAAGTTAAAAATTCCACCAGAGCAGTGCTTGTTTTTTCCCCTTTAACATATGACAATACTGCAAAGCCTGTTCTTGATGCACTAGACTTGGGGGAGGGCTTGGAGTTGTGCTTTTTCACTGGCTATGGTGTTTGTTTTTTGTTTTGTTTTGTTTTGTTTTTAATGTATTTTTCAGGGGCAGGCCACGGAAAGGCAAAAAAGTCCCAACTAGAGCTTTGAGTACTTTTGCAGCCTGATACAGATCAGTTAAAATACATTGGTTAGGATACTTTCTTAGTGTACTCTACCCTTTGCTGTCTAGAAGATTTGCAAGCAGAGTGCACACATTACAGAATGCTGTCTCTGCACTGATTATTTATAATGATAACACACTGACGCTCAAATTACACTGTGTTCTGCCTGCTGCCTTCTATCTTGTCCTTCCTTACAAGCAGCCCAGAGGTAGGACGTTCATATGTGCTTGTAAAGTGCCTATTGCTGCAAACATTAATAAGAGCTATCACTTAGGAGCAGTTACTTACACTTTGTTTAATCTCTAATGGATTCTTCTAAATATTTACAGTAGAACAGTTGTCAGACCAAATGCTGGAAATCACTGGCATCTTCCCAGAAGCCAAAAGGAAGGAGGAAAGAAAAGAAACCCACTCATTGCATTCTTCTGTGGGGTTTTAGCAAGTCAGGGTCTGCATTCTGTAATGTGGTGGCGCTGAGCACAGGTACCTCCGGACATTTGTGCACACACCAGCCTCGAGCACCACAACTGTGTTTCAGCCACATAAATTTGCCTTTACTCTTTCTAGTTCTGAGGGAAGTGGTTGTTTGCTCTGCAGACCCTGAAGTAAATAAACTATCTGAAAGGACAGCGTCTGCTACAAGAGATGGAGGATCTCCAAGCTGTTCGGGCTGTTGGGATAGGGCAAGATGCTGTTTGTTCTTGGTTGTGCTGCACACCACACGTGGGGAGTATCTTGGCTGTTAGATCTGGAGCCTGCATCGCTGTGAGGGAGGTGTGCAGGAGGGACACAGGATGGGGCAGCAGTGAGAGTATGTGGCTCCTGGGAGGGACCTCTGTGCCAGGCAAGTGACCGACACGTGGGGCCCTGGGCAGGCAGTGAGGAAGGGAGGCAGGAGCAGAGGAAGGATGGCAGCTGCACCACTGCCATAAAGATTGCAGAAGTGCCAGCACATTGGAGGGAGACCTGAGACAGAAGGTATTTGTGCAGCTCTTCAGCTCCCACTGTGACACAGTGCGTCACAAAAAGGCTCTAAGGGTTGTTGTCTTGCTTTGGAAAAAAATCCACTGATTTTAAAATGAGAGCTTTGCCTGAGTAAAGCTCAGTATCTGTGATACTTGCCCAGTTACAGAAGTTTTCTGTAGTATTTGCTATTGTAAGGGCCTGCCCTAATTTTGAGATGTGTATGTGTGTGTGAATGTGTGTGTGTGAACGCATGTGCGAGAGAGAGAGAAATCTCACTGCCTAAAACGGTTCTGCCAAGATAAACTTTGGAGCATTTTATAAATTAACTCTGCTCTATGTGTTTATTTTTCTTTTGGAGATTCTAAAAGGAGACTGTTCAACTCATCTTATTAGGGGCAGCATACTTTTTTAAAGAGAAAAATAAGTTCCTGCTCTGCACTGGAAAGTATTTGCTATTTTCAGCTAAAAGTATTCTTTCCTTCTGACCTGGCATATTAGATAAGATTTATATTTCTGACCTGACATTAGGTAGTTAAGATTTATTCTTTTATATTAACTTCACTGAGCTTGCAAGCTATTCATTTACAGCACAGGGAATATATTTATGGCAGAAGCAAAGAAAGTTCACTACAAAGTAGTAAAATATGTTATTAGGAGTGTCCCGTAGACTGATGAAAATTGTGAGTACCCTTGCAGCTGGCTCCCTTCTGGCTCTTTTTTCCTTCTTTGTTATTTCAACTTTAAAATTTGAATTTGAAGTCAGTTTCAACAGTGAATAACTTAAAAGAGTCCAGATGATTCTAATATATCCACGTATATGTATATGTGTGTGTGTATGTGTTGTGATTGAGAGGTGCAGGGAAGGGGATAACAAGTGACTTGAATTCTCTCCGTGTTCTGCTGGCAGTGACCCACGCATAAGTAACATTGGACCTTGCTCTGCTGCCAGTATAAATCAGGAGTAACTCCACTGAGGTATGAAGCTGGTGTGTGAGTGAGAGCTGAATCAGATCTATAGCTTTCCTATGTCCAAAGGTGTGGGCCCAGGCAATCTGTTAATGTCCAATTTACTTAAAGAGGAGAACCACAGACTATGATGGAAACCTGGAAGCACTTCAAGCCTCTATAGACAGAGGCCTCCTATTGAAATCAGTGACAAAACCTCCCATTAACTTCAATAAGAGCAGAATCAGGCCCTAAAAATGGCTGGAAGCCAAAGGACTGGATGGCTCATGAAATAGGTAATAAGAGCTGATGACTTTCACCGATAAATCACCAACGCAAACCTGTCTGTGCTCGGTTTATACTCAAAATTGCTTTCATCTGATGTTTGTTTGAAACTGTCCACATTGTAAAACCTTCAGGAAGAACTGGCAGTCGTGATAGCTGTCTCAGCAAGAGGCCGACGGCTGGACGGGGTGTGGTATCTCTTCCATCCCCACGTCATCAGAGGGAGTCCATCTTACAGAGAAGCGAGAAGCACTGGCCCGCCCATAGAGAGAGCTGTGCTTGGGTTCTGTCATTAACCAGAGGTTTTCGATTTCAGAAACTGTCAGGCTAGCTCTGTAAATCCACTTAGGCTGAAAATATTGGGGGAGGGGGTTACTGTAGCAAGCCAAGAGGAGGAGGAGATGTTTCCATTTGTAGACATTATTCAACTGCTGTCACAAGAGAGAAAGAATAGAGATGTGCAGAGCTTTGAGGAATTCAATGTGTTGAAGAAAGGGCTTGGCATACGGAAAGCTAGGACGATCAGGCATTACGAAAGCTAGGAGTTGCTTATAGAGTGCAATGCGTTGCAGTTCAGCTGAAGAACTGCACTGCTGATCCCTTCCGTGACACCACACCACTCTGCAGCTGAGAAGGAGGGTTTTGTAAGAACCCTACTAAACTGAGACCCATTGTTCTGCTATCTGAGCATCTAGCAGCACTCCCTGACAAAGTTTTGGGGAAATGCAAAACATTATGGGGAGGACTTTCGACTTTCCTCCCCCCTTCCCCCAAATATTTTTGCAATCAGTAAACTTTTTCTGCTGGTCCCTGAAGGATCCTGTCCTACTTCTTGGAGAGCAGTAGACAAACTGGGTGAATATCTTGGTACCTGTGCTTGGCCTAACAGCCCTAGACGTGTTTGATGCCAACTAGCAAATTCATGAGTTCAAGACTTTCCAAATGGCACCCTTCATGCTCTTGCATTTGATAGCCCTCAGGGCTATGTACTTTATTAGAGCATGCAAGTTTTTCCAGCTCCCTCCTTACTTCTACCAGGCCATGTCAGACAACTGCTGTAAGGATTCATATTTTCTTTCTGTATACGCAAAGATTCATAGCTTATTTTTACAATGTGGCTTTGTAAATCAAAGAAGCCATTCACTGCTTATTTTTTCTCACCCAGAAACCCACTGCTATCATCAAGTCATCATACCATGGCTCAAGGGCATCTGCTCTCTTTCCACCACTTCTGATCAAAACGCTGAGCTCAGAGCCACAAGTTGCAATAACTTGTGGCTTGGCATCAAAATGGAAAAGTATGCCAAGGGTGCAATCTGCTTATAGGTACGAAGTGGGAGGGAGGGTAAGGGAATACTAAGGGAGAATTCCTTTTGGGTGACACTAAGGAAGAACAGGAATTGGTAGTGATGGGAATATTTCAGAAAGTTGTTTTAAAAAATCATATGAGAAGGTGCACAATATTTATATCCCGCATAACATTGCTGCATGTTAATTCTGTCAGGTGTGTCTACTTTGGTTCACTGCATTCACCTGCTAGTTCTTGTTTCCAGTAAGCTTGAGTCGGATCCAGGCATATTATGGGTAGTGCGGAGGACATGGAGCGTGTCTGTATTATATCAGGCAGGCTAACGGAGCTGATCTAGAGTTCCTCTACCCCTTGCCACTTCTGAAAATGCAGCACTTTGGGTCTATCCCTGTGCTTACTCTTTTTAGCTGGTATACTGGTATATATGTATATATATATATATAACTGGTATACTAGCCATACTAGTATGGCTTGGTGTATGTTCTCATTCTGTGAATCCCTTCAGTCACTGCATTGAAAAGTAGTGCCAAAGTTCATAGATATAGAAAAAGAGGGAAACGGAAGCTTGGTAACTATAACTGAGGAGATAATACAATAGGAGAAAGCTCATGAGTGCTGGATGGGGTGAAAAAGCATGGGGAACACAGTGAAAGTATCCCTCCCACACTTTTAAATGGCAAATTACATCTGTTCTTTGACAAAAGAGGGTGAAATAGCCTCACTACCCTTACCAGCACCTCATGAAGAGAAGTGCAGACTGCATGGCTCTCTTTGGCTTGGTGAGTGAGGACAAAAATCCCCCACCAAGTATCATGGTCTTTTTTAATAGCCTATATAAACATTTAGGCTGTATTCTGAGGATATGCAAATCTCATGTTGGCAGAGCTCTGTGAGTTATTTGCTTCCCGACACAAGCTTTAACTAGAAGCAGAATCAATCCGTTAACCTTTGGGAGATGTTTATTCTGCCTAAACCAACTCCCAGTAAAAACAATGCCGAGACTCTAATTGAAAACCTTGTGTTAACCTGGCATGTGTCTTATGATCATGGTATTTTTGTCATCTAATAAATGATATGAAAATCAATATTCCCTGATGTTTCCTCAGCACATACAGATACAGATAAAGATACAGCTACAGATACACATGGACACACGCTGCGATAATGTTACCAGCAGTGCTGCTGAGTTATCACAGGGGAACATGAAGATCCTTCTCCACCACCACTGAATTGCCCTGCCCAGAATCCATCCAAACAATTATTTTCTTTCTCCTCATTGACTCAGATGTCCAACCTGGTGATACATGCCTCATGAAAAGCCAGAAAGTTTTACCTGTCCACGACCAAAAAAGTTTTAAGCATACCAGGCTAAACAGAAAGAGAAGGGGATCCCCTACCAAGCTTCCCATTCAATTTTTGCTTTAATTTAGTGTTTGATTTAAACTATGCAGCTAATGATTTTGTTTACTGTGACCAAACAGACCATAAAAACAGTGGGAGAAAAGGTGGAGTTTTCAGACAGACCAAAGTTTTGAAACAAAATTTCTTGTTTCTAGGGTTATCTGTCCTTTATGTCTTAAGATGATTTCAAGTGAGAACACTTAAAGAACATGTCAAAACCTTTAATTCTTGCTTAAGTCTATGTGAATTTGTATGCACATATATTATGTAAACTGTATATAGATGAAGATATGAATGGCAGGGAGAAAGGGAGAAAGACACAGTTGACTAAATACATGGGCATGCATAAACATATTTTCAAACAAAATTGTGTATTTGGGTAGTATTTTGTGAATGGCTTTAAACACTATCCTGCATTTTTGGTAGGTGTGTGGTTTTCTGACACTTCTGTCAAGTGTTATAAATGATGGTCAAAAGGATCTTTTTAGGAGATCATAGGCAAATGTTGCATAAAGTGTATTTTTTCCATCTCAAGGATGACAGCTCTAGGCTTGTGTCTTGTGTGATTCTAGGGAATGAAATATGTAAAAGAGAGAACTGGGAGACAATGAACACGAGACGGAAGACTCTTCTGAATAAGCTGTCTTATATGCAATACTGCAATTTCTGTGGCTGATCTGATCTCTTTTGGACAAGATGTGCCCAAGGTCTCTGCATATCCCAGATGAAAAACACAGGCCCTTTTCGGTGCACACAACAGTAACCACAGACAGTCAGGAAACCAGGATGGAAGACTCAACCAAGAAATTCCATAGACAAATAACTTATTCTTCAAGACAACAAATTTTACAAGGCTTCGGAAAGGATCACGGCCTTACTTTTGTAATGTTCAGTGGTCTTTTAGTGGTAACTGTATTTGAAATCCTTTTTTACTTAATCAGTAAATCTGGGAAATGCAAGAAAAGACAACTCTTTTGATTAATCTATTTTATCTGGACTCAGATGTGATTTACACGGAGGAAAAAATGAACTTCTCCTAGCACTGGTTAGGTGGGAAATTATATGATTTCAGGAAGAGGTGAATGGCAGCTTGTTTTCATCTTGGAAGTGTACAGTCTACAGTTTCCTTTGTGGCAAGCCAGATCTTGGCAAACCCCCCATTCACATTGTTCCACACCTCCATAAAGCTGGGGACGACCTGTGTTCATCAGAGTATCCAGCCACAGCACACAAATAAATTGCAAAAGAAAGCTTATGTGAAATCTCCTCCATAATTTTCATGTTGACGGAGCCCACTTTGGCCCTTAAGAGATCACATAATCATAAAACATGTCACCATTTGTTACATTATTTCCTTAAATATACTTAATTCAGAGTTAGTAATGTAACAGCTTCTTCTTTCTGAGAATTACTCAGATGAAAGGACATGGTGCCCATTTATGGAAGAGAAACAGCATTCTCAAATCACATAAATTTTGTAGGTTGTTACCGGAAATAGATGATACCAACAGAGAAAGGAAAATATTTTTGTCCACAATATATACAGGGGAATTTGTTTTTACAGTTACCTCTTACTTAAAATAACTTTAGTCTTTTCTTAGAAAATAGTACATGACCTAAGCAGCCATAAGGATGTCCTCTTGCTGATATTCACTCGTACCTGAAGCCTACCGACAACTTCTTACATGACTGAAGCTTCTCATCAGTGGATAATTTAAATAGCACATTTAAAATATTTTATCTGTAAAACCAGGATCTTGGACTTAAAAATACTTATCCAGGATGTAGCACCAGTTATATATTCTATGCTGTCATACAGAATTGCACGTTCAGTTTTAATACATCCTCAACTCTGAAACTCATTAAATGCTCAACTCTTCATAAAAGAGAAACCTAAAAGACAAATGTGTGACTTCGTTTTGGACTGCAAAACATAACCTATATCTTTGCAAAATAACAAACTGTGTAATTTATTTACCTTTCCAGCCAGTAAGATCTTGTCTATTATATTTTATGACATCTGTGGACACTATGCCCAGTGCCTCATCTTAGGTGATTATTTTCAATGCTGTGTTATACTAAAACTTTCTGGAATCTTCATCCATCTCCATGTGTTTGCTAAATTCATGCACTTAACATCTTCTGACTCTGACTACATGTTAAATAAATATCCTTTGGTCCCACTCAGTTCTATTTTGCAGGGGTAATTCTTCATTCAGCAGTGTAGCATAAAGTAAAATAAAACCAGCAACCCCTTATTCAGTGGCATAGAAAAAACGTAGTGAAATTAATTATGAACATTCTAGGAAAAGGAAACAAGGTTATGAAACACTTGCCGACACTGGTATTTGTAATCTTCATGAATAAGCAATCTAATAATGCAGGGCAAGTGTGCGTGGGAGGCATGCTCTGAAGAAACTGGCTGTTTTCCTCTCTCTGACCAGTGGAGCTGTTATGAATAAAAAATGTTGTTGCTAAAGGAACCTGTAATAAATCCTGTTGGGAGTATTACATGTGCTGATAACATATATAAACTTTGTAAACATATTAAAGTGTCAGGTTTTAGTAGCTCTGGTTCATGTGGATGTTTGTAAATGTTAGTCAAGAAATGCAATGGAAACCTTGTTGCACCAGCAGTTTGCTCCTATGTTTCTGGCTCATATGAGAGCTTTCTCCTTCTCCTTCCTCCAAGAAATGCTATTCCTCAATTCGTAGGGGAGATGAGGAAAAAATGCTCAAATCCTACATCTGCTGTAACTTCCCACCATAATGCTATCACCAGGAAAGCTGCTCCCTGGTGAGCTATTTTGAGAGAAGTGGGGTGGATGAGCTAGTGACTGATAAAGGATTAATGCTATTCTGAACATCACTGCTTTGTGTAGTGATGCCCTCAGTCGATGCTTTGGTGGAAGTACTGTTAGCAGCCCTGACAGCATCATCCAAGTTGCTTTCTAACACATGGAAAGCATTGGGTGCCTCCAAAATGCACTGACAAAAAAAAAAAAAAAAAAAAAAAAAAAAAAAAAAAAAGAGCACACTGAGCAAGGAATTCTCAGCTGGGGTCAGAAACTGATTCAAATCCTAGCTGTCCGTGGGGTTTGGTGCCCTGGCCCAGCCCCGCAAGCTACTGTGTTCTTTAACAAAGCAAAGGAGGCCTCAGTCTTGTCTTTTGAAACACACTGTGAAGGAGCAGCAGCCTTGTTGCTCTTAATGTATCCAAAAGCTTAGCAGCAAAAATATTCAGCTAGGAGTTGGAAAACTAGGGTAAAGTAACTATTCTGTCTCACCTGACTCTAGCCCATGTCATCTAAGGTGCTTTGGTTGCACCCATTAGCACAGGAGAGGAGAGGGCTGGTGAGCCCACTGTCAGCAAGCAGTCGCCTGCCTGGGGAAACCTGAGCTACCTTTGGAAGAAATTTGGTTTGTTATTTTTGTTAATCGTTATTCTCTGTTTGCTGCCTTTTTACCCAGGGTTTCTGTAAGAGCAAATGTCGGTCACTGCAGAAGAGACCTGAGCTCAGAAGTCTCCTGTGCCAGGTGAGGGCTCAGAGTTGGCAAGCTGACAGCTCATGGTAGAAACAACAAAACATCTGAGAAATGCCCATGCTTCAGGGATGAACTGGCAGTTAAGCAGGGCTTTGAAAGTAAGGGACTCAGGTGTTTAAATCCTGCCCCAGACACACCTTAGGCACCTAAGTCCCGTTCTTGGATCTGAGCCTTGCTGTTTCTCCCCTAGCACTTTACAGGAAGCCGCAGAAATCACACATCATTGCTATTCCAACACTCATCAATGAGCTCCTGTTTTATTTTACAGTGCCCCAAAATCTGCTTTACCCTGCAGGAAACATCAAACATCTGAAATCCCATCTCGAACCTTTTAAGTTTAAACACAAAACATGTCAGGACGTAAAGCTGACACACTATAAGGAGCTTGAAAGGATAATGTTTATAGCAGCGCACTACCATAGCTCTGTATAGACCTGCAGTTCAAGGTTTTGCTTTCATTTAAAAGTATCACTATAAGCATCCCTTTATGTTCTTCCCGAAATTACTCTGCTGTGTGGAGCAGAAGCATCGGCACAGTGCAGGGACCTCGGTGCCACCCCAGTGAGAGGCGAGGTTCCCTTCCCGTCTTTCGCCCTTCAGCTCCGATCCCCAGATCAACAGCACTGGAGCCGTGTAAGTTTTGTGGCTCTTTTCCTTGAGCGGGTGCTATTTTTAATCACACAATTAAATAATAACATTTTAAAATGTGTGATCTATAGCTTACAAGCGAGAAATCGAAACACACAAAGATGTTTGTTAGTCAGCTATCCTATAAGTAGTGTTGCTCATTGCACTGTTCATGACTAACAACAAAAATATAAACTGTTAGTAAATCCCATTGGATTTTATTATGACAGTGTCCAACAAGTAATTATTATGTCACTACCAGTAATTATTTATGAGAATGTTGTAGATTTTTTTTATTATTATTATTTTATTTATTTATTTATTTATTTTGAGAGAGACAGAACATGTTTTGCATGAACAAATACTCTCTGAATATTTTTATCTGCTGCATTGTTTGTGGTAATAGCAGACAGACAGACTTTTGAATAAAAAAGCATATGGTTTCAGCTGCCTTTTGTCATCTGATAAGATTGCTTTGTTATGAATTATTTTGGTGAAAAATTGGCAAAGTGATTTTGAGTTGTTCAGAATCCAAAATTAAAAATTAGACAAAAACATTATTATTTTTTTAGACTTTATATCTCTTTCACCAGGCTTTCACAACTTTTAAATTTATTTCAAGAGCAAAAGAGACAACTTTATTGTAGGGGGGGAAGTTCTTAAGAACCCCTATGGTTTTACTGGATGAGTTTTCCGAGTAGTCACCGTCTATAAATGATTGAATATGAAATGATAGACAGCTTATTAACATTAGTGGATAACAGCAAGAGTCAAGTCAACATTTGCTTTATTAACTAGAAGGGAAAGTGATCAGGCTAAACAACATATTGAGTACATCTGATTTTTAAGTTTTCACTCAGTTTTTGTTGATTAGATATTAGGACTTAAATTGTCTTCAGGAAAAACGAAAACAAAAACTTTACAGCAAGAAGGAACAGACCAGGGATTTGCAAAGGCTTGGTACACTACTTACAAGCTTAAAAGAATAAAATAATTTCAGCATTAACTGTATTGACTTCAGTTGGGTCAGTAGGTGAAAGTAGTAAAATAGCTGTTCTTTTTGTACGCTTAAGAAGGAGATTGCCTCCCAAGGAGATGATATATCAGAGTTTTGAAAGGTACAGGGCATTGTTTTTTCTTATATAGGTATCATACATATTTGGATCGTAAAATTTTGCAAGTACTGTAGCACAAGGCTTCTTCCAAACTCAAAATCTTTCCTGAGATCCTGCAGAAAAAGAGCCCTCTCCAGCTCCAGAAAACTCCATGATATCTTCTCCACTGAAAACTATGGAGGCAGGTTCAAGCTCTAAAATCGTCACATTAATTCTATTTTGTTCTTTCTGCAAAGAAAAATAGGGCTTTTATATATCTGCTGATATACATCCTATATCAATGGTTTTGAGAAGTGGTGGTGATATATGCATTTACAGTTTAACAGAAATTTTAAATAGTTTAAGAAATGCCTTCAGCAGCTGAAAGGAAAAAAAAAAAAAAGAAAGAAAGAAATTATCACCATTTCAGATGTCAGATATGAAATGGGAACTGGTCTGTAACGTTCTTTACTCTCACATGCTAAGGCTCTTGGGATAATAATACACATTGTTCCACAAGCAGATGGTATACTTCAAGCACGGGTCTACGTGCACATATAGTTTAAAAACAAAACAAGACAAAACAAAAATTAAGCTAACTACCTCGTAAATCTTCTAATGCTTTCAGCAACGGGTAGTGTTTTTCTAATATTTAATTATTTAAGATATCACTACTATAAAATATGTTCACAGTTTATGAAAATACGATGAAACAGTCCTACGGCTGCTTTTGTTTCTAATGACTGTAATAGGAAATTTACAGTCTATTTCGAAACAAACAGGATCTCATCCAAAAATGAGAAATACAGTTTCATTGCAAAAAAAAAAAGATGCACTTGTCATCAGCAAAGTATTTACTCTGACAATACAAATATGCAATCATCACAGAAAAAAAAAAATGTATCAGCGACATACAAATACTTTGAAAGAGAAAACTAACAGTGAAAATAATTTAATTTTGCCCAAGGACAGAATCAGCTTACTTGATGGCTGCTTACTTGGCTAACTTCTGCCCTAAATTATTGCACTATGATACTAAATTCATTTCCTTTAAAAACAACAACAAAAAATGTTAGCAACACCTATTTTATGTTTAGAATATGTTATATTACTATCTGTGCCATGCCAGCCCTAAACATACATACAGGTACTAGAAATATACATATCGATGGTGAACTATTAATAATTTTAAAAGTCTCCAAAATGTAGCATTGTTTTAATTAATAATGTAATTCCTCTTTTCCTGTTGCAAAATAAGTAAATTTTAACTCTGTGTGGATAACACCCTTCCAGAGGGTGTAAAAAAAACGAAGGCGTAATTTTGCCAGTTTGCATTCTGTCATTTCTCTTCTGTTTTATTTCATACAGCCATGTTTTCAGTCATGCAGTCACACACTGACTTAATTTTGGACTTGTACATGGCTGTGCATGAGGAAGACAGCGAGGCAGAGAGTTGGCCAGGTGGATCCCTCCACTTGTGACCGTGACCAGGAGCGGACGCTGTAAGACCCGCTGTCCTGCGGCAGTGGAGGAGCCCGGAGGAGCCCATGGAGGGGCAGCTGAAGGAGCAAACTCCCTTACGGTGACGGCGCTGCTGCTTCGGGAGCCCTGGGACAAAGGGACAAAGGCAGGACGCAATTGCCAGCATCAGGCCCCGATGGGCTACCAGTATCAGGCACGTTGCAAACCCACTACGTCGTGCTGACGGTTTTACACCCTGGTGTAGGAGCCGCGATACAAACGCAGAACTTTCTATCTATTTTCTGTCACTGTGTTTATTCTGGTGATTCCCAAATTTAGCCCCCGGCTCACTCACAGCCCACAGGGTCACGGCAAATGCTCCGGAGGTCATTCACAGAGCCGTATTAAATAATGCTTCATTTCCAGCAGTTAAAAGGTCAATGAGAAAGGTGTACAACTGTCGGTACTGA
The DNA here is from genome assembly GCF_964034855.1 of Anser brachyrhynchus. Lineage (NCBI taxonomy): Eukaryota > Metazoa > Chordata > Aves > Anseriformes > Anatidae > Anser > Anser brachyrhynchus. The sequence goes on from NC_137696.1 coordinate 68,986,982, forward strand.
GTTTTGAGGGTTGCTGGTGATCTGCAGAGCCAAAATATTTTGGAGCTATTGACTTAATCCTACTTCTTTTCTCAGAAAACTGTACACACTGGCAGGTATGTAGAACTTCTCAATTATTGGTATGCTACTCTATACTTGCTGCATATTAATCTCTCTTGTAGGACCCAAATAAGCAACTCAATTTGTTAATCTTAAGTGCTCTTATCAGAATAAAAACACAAATCTCTTTGCTAATGGCATGTTTGCTTTGAACTTTTATTGATCGTGTCTGCTGTGTCTAATTATGGACACAATCCCCTGTCCACACTCTGCTGTTGACTTCGGACGAGTTTCACCTCTCTACAGCCAACTATGTGTTTACCATATGAGACAGAAATTTAGGATGCTCAAGCTGGTAAATGCAGTAGGAGTTTGGGGAGTGAAAGACCAGACTTTTCTCCTAGTAAAGATTACTTTGACAATACAAAATAAGTAATACTTCAGGTCCAGGTCCTTCTGCTGAGGTAAATTAAGAAGGAAAATTCAATTTATATGAACTGAGAGTTTGGTCCAGCATATTCTGAATTAGTCAGTTCAGGCTTTGTTATTCTTTTCTCCTAAAATACGGCAGCATACAACATGATAGATTCTACACAACATAGGCCCTCGGATATTTAACAAAATGAAGTAACATGGGCTCACTGATTCATTGCTTGACAGCAAGTAGTTTGGGCTGCATTTAAAAACGCACAGGTAGAACGGAACTTCGAATGCACGTCCCCAGCAATGGGACTAGGACGTACGCTTAAAGGAAGCTGATGAGGAAAAAAGAAACGGAAATCCAGAGAGAACCTTCCACGCAGCAGACAGAGGGCTTTGACAGGTGTCTTCTTTATCTGCACACTGACACTTTTTCAAGTTGCATTCTTCATGAATAACTATTTATAGATTTTAAAAGCTAAAATACTAAGTGCAAATGGTGACCCTAACCTCTGCTGTAATTACTTCCATAAACACTCACGCTAGTTTTCGCTTTGCACCCAATACCTAGTGGTTACACCAGAGCATGGCTTACAGCCAGCCTGATCCGAAGACCTCAACCAGCAGACAAGGTGCACCATGCCTAGGTGAGATGCTCTGGTGGTTATCTACCTTCCCTTACAAAACAAGGAGCCAACTTTCCAGTAGCCATCCCGCCTATTTCTAGCCGTGATTTTTTTTCAGCCACTTATTCCACTGTGAATTTAGCTCAACTCTCATCTTTTAAACATAAAACTGTGAGCAGCTTCTTGGTACCTTCCTTATGCACCAAACCAGCTAATTTTTGCAGCCAGCAATTCCAGCTGTCGTTCCCGAAAGTTACGCAGCTAAAGGAGGGGAGCTAAGAAAGACCCGGGCAGGACCGGGCGAGGAGCACACACACGCACAAGCGCTCTCACACACGCACACTCACGCCCGGCAGCCCCGATGCTGGCATATAGCGGCTGCCCTGCGCCCAGCAGCCCGGGGCAGCACGGCGGCTGCCTTCCCCCCCCATAGGAGTGGCCTGGCGACCTCCGCGGGGCAGCGGCCGGGCCGAGCCGAGCCAGGCCAGGCCGAGCCGAGCCGAGCCGCGCCGCACCTGCCGCCGGCTGCCCGCCGCGGCACAGGACAGCAGAGGTCGCCGCTGGCCCGGCTCTGGGCCCGGCTCGGCACGGCACGGCGCGCACAAGGTGCGCCGGGGCTGCCCCCGCTGCGAGTCCCCGCCGCCGGGACCCCGCGGTGCCCCCTTTTGCCCCCCAGGGGGGTCCCGTCCCCCCTCTCCCCCCGGCCGAAGCCCTGCACCGCGCCCGTCGGGGGCCGTCGGGGGCCTCCCGCGAGTTGTGGGGCGCGGGGGCAGCCGCAGCTTGCGGGACGGCGGCTGCCAGGGTTAAAGGAGAGGGTGGGAAGGGATGGAGGCTGCGGGGCGCTCCATTGCCAAGGACAATAAATCGGCCGCCCTGACGTGTTTTGCTTAGCCCCGGGTGCTCCCTCCGCCGTGGGGAGCGCAGGGCCGTGCTGCGCCCCGCTGCAGGGCTCCGTGGGTGAATCGGAGCTTGTGCGGGGAGGCGAAGAGCACAAAGGAGGCTTTCAGGCGCTGGCAGCGGCGCTCGGGGGAAGGGAACGAAGGCAGAACGAAAAAAAAAATAATATTAACAGCACCCCCCGCCCCCTCCCCGAGGAGGTAAATCGGCGTACCCCTCGCTGATTAAATGCAGGCTGCCGTGCTTTCTGACACTGCCCCGGCATCTGCCGCCGGCAGGCGCAACCAAAGCGGCCCCGCCGCCGTCGGTGCGCGGAAAGTGCCTGCCCCGAGCTGCCGGGGGCGGCCGGGCCCGGGACGCGTCCCCACAGTGGAGCCCCCCCGGTGCCCCAGGCGGGACCAGCGCCGTCCTGCAGGCGCCGTTCCCAGGGACCCTCCTCACCTCGGGCCGGAGCGGCGTCCCAGCACGGCGCCCCCGGGTGCTGCCCCGGAACCCCCGGCTATGCCCCCGGGACCCCCGGGTACTGCCCCGGGACTCCCGGGTGCTGCCCCGGGACCCCCGGTCCCCGCCCGCCGCCAGCCCGGCCCCGGGCGGCTGCCTGCTGCGGCGGGCATCGGGGCTGCCTGGGTCAGACGGGGCGGGCTCCCTCCGTCCCAGGGGCACTAAAACCGTCCGAAATGTCGGGCTGCAGTCCCCGGGCAGAGCCGGCGAGCGGGGACGATGCCACCGCGGTGAGCGGAGGCTGGAGGACCCCCCAGCCCCCCTCTCGCCGTCGCTGGGTTTGCTCTGCGGTGTTGGTCCGTCCCGGCGGTTCTTGGGGAGGGGGCTGCCCTCTCCGTCCTCCCCCGGATCGCTAAGCTGTGTCCGAGGGTGAAGAAAGGCGCTCGGGGCATCGCGGCCAAAACCAAAGTTACCTGTCGCGTCATCCTGCTTTCCCTTTGGGAAATGCTAAGAAAGGCAGAGCTCCCTTTTACCGCACATTAAAATAAAAAGGAGCACACTCAGGTCTTCCCGGAGCCGGCGCTGCTCACCCCGGCGAGGTGAGAGAGCCCAGAAGGGGCTGGGAGCTCGCCTCCATCACCCCTCCAACTCAACCAAACTCCCGCAGCAAATCCGCTCGGGCGCGCCGCGGGCGCGGGACTCGCTTCCTAGCGCTAGCAAAGGCGCCGGGGGCACACGGAGCTCCCGAGCAGGTGAACGGCACAACGAGAGGAAGCAGAAGTTATCAAAGTATAAATCTCTTCGCACTTACTTCTTCCCTGTCGCCGTACCCTGGAGGCGTGCTGGCTGCCAATGTATTCCATAAAGTTCAAAGTGATAAAAAACCAAGAAAGCAGTCGCAATTGCATAGTAACCCTTTGAGAGTTCGACTTCTCCTTTTCGTTGGTTTTGTTTTTTCCTTTCCTTTAAAAATAAAAATAAAAAATCGGGGTGCTAGGCGGCAAGGGATGAACACAGCAGCAGAAATACCTGCACTGAGATCCAAAGCTGGGCTTGGCTGGGCTGGTGGCCTTTGCCTTTTTTTTTTTTTCCTTTTTTTTTTCCTTTTTTTTTTTTTCCTTTTTTTTTTTTTTTTATCCTTTTCCTCGCCCCTCCGCTTTTCCCTATTGCACTTGGAAACCGTCCGGCCCGCTACCTGCCGCAAACCTCAGGGGGGTCTCAGCAGCGGAGAGGAGCCGTGCAGCCGCCGCCGGGGTCCATGCCGTGCCGGCGGCCGGCAGCATGATGTGGGGGCGCCGGGGGGTTGCGTGCGTGCGCCGGGCGGGCGAGGTGCCGACAGGACGGACGGACGGACGGACGGCCGTGAGAGAGAGAGGAGTGTGCGAGGGCGGGAGCGCCGGGGGGGGGGGGAGCAGGAGGAGGACCCAGCCCCGCCGCCGCCGCCGCCGCCGCCGCTCCGGAGCAGCCTCGCTCTGCGCCGCGGGCACCGCCAGCCGCCGGGCGGGCGCAGGTGGGCCCGGCCCCCCCCGGCGCTCCCGCCCGCCGCCGAGCAGCCCCCGGGCCGCCCGCGGGAGCCGCTCCGCTGCGGGGCCCCGGGGGAGAGGCCCCGGGGCGGGGCGGGGCGGGAGGAGGCGAGCCCGAGGCGCCCCGCACGGCGGGGGGAGGCTCCCCGAGCCCGGCCGGGCCCCCGCGGGGCGGCTGCGCCCGAGCATCCTCCGGCGGCGGGGGCGGGCGGGGGGCGGCACTTTGCCCGCGGGGGGGACCCGCGCCGTGCGGCGCCCCGACGTCCCCACAGCTCGAAATGGGGCTGGGGAGGCGGGTCGGGGTCTCCCGTCCCGTGCCGAGCCGAGCCGTGCCCCGGGGGTGCCCTCCGCGCCGCCGCCGGGACCCCCAGCGCAGCCCCGGCAGCAGGGGCACGGCTCAGCCGCACCTAGGCGAGGCACGGCCGGCTGTCTGACAGAAGGGTATCGCGTTTCCTTTCTGCGGCAAGGGTTTCTGTTTTGGGGGAAGGGGGACTTTGGGAAGGGGGAAACTGGCCGCTTGGCCGGACCCATGCTCGCTTCGCCGCTTGTCTCAGCGGCTATCGGGGGAAGAGAGGGGGGAAAGCCGGATAAAACGGCGCTGATGGCATCAGGAGCCTGGGCGGTGTGAGGAGCAGCCGCTCGATTTGTAACTGTTTTCCTCGGCCTCTCTCCCCCCTGCCCCTCTCGGAGCTGTTAAATATCTGCACCATAAAATGTGGGGGATTTAAAGGTCTGTGGGAGGCTCCCTTTGAAAAGGACTCTGGGGAAAGTCTTTCTAATCCAGGATACTTGAGCCGGATGGGGTGGGATTGCCAGAGAGGCATAAAATAAAAGTAATTCGGCAGACAAGCTGAGGGGCTACGCTGACACGAAGAAAGCCCGTTCGCCTCGCTGTCGGGTTTTGTTTTGCTGGAGACTGAGACTTCTCGTGTGCTGGTGCGTGTGTGGAAATGTCGGAGCGAGCCAGGCGAGTGGCATAAATAAACAGGGCTGCAGGGAAAGGATGGGACACGCGTGTGAGCCAACCTGCAGCCAGCCAGACGGCTCGCTCGAGCAGCGTTAGCACCAGCGGGCAGAGAAAGCATGTCAAAAAATAAACGCTCGGCGAGAAACATAAGGAAAACATTAAACAAGCAGGGAGTGCACTCCCTCCCCTCGCCCTGACAAAGCGCGGCTGAGAAACTCCGCTTGCTGCGCCCCCGGCCCTGCCCGCCCGTGTGTCCCCGCCACGCATGGGGTGCAGGAAGGGGAGAAGGCAGGGGGGACAAAAATCCCTGCCTTGACCCGTAGCTGGGGTCTGCGACGAGGCAGAGCGAGAGGATGCCAGAGGGCCGGGCTGCCCCCCGCGAAGCTCTCCATTAGGGGAAGGAAAGCAAAAAGCAAAAATAAAAAAAAAGCCAGCGGCAATAACAAACCAAACCCATAAACAGTTACTGCAGCCCTGCGATAAAAGGCGAAGATTTATATTGCTGAAATGTGTGGAAGGAGCTCGTTCCAGAGCGGAGCTGTGCCTTGGTGTTGTGCTGCCCATGCCGGCAGTGAGCGATGTTGGCCAAGTCAAGGCCACCAGCAGCACAGCCCACAGGGGCCTTGAGGTTCCTGGGGTCAGAGCTGGCTAATGGGGTGTTTCCGTGCCCATCTCGGGGCTTTGGGCTGGATGGCAGAGGTGGGGAGCTGGGGGAGCAGCTGGTGGCCCAGAGCGGCTCCGGGAAGCCAAGGGTTTTGGAGCCCTCTGTTTTACTGAACTGTGTGCAACCGGAGACCCTAACATCAAATAGGAGAAGTTTCTGAAATACTTTTTTTAAAAATAAGTATCTGTTAATTGAAGTGCGTGGTTCTTTCACTATTGCAGTAACTACCCAGTGGTTTCTCTGTGCAACTCTCTGTAGCTGGAAAATGGTATATTTAGTTTTTAGAATAGCTAATAACTTGGGGGAAAAAAAGAGGTGAGCTCAAGTTGCTCGATTATGTCCCAAAATAAGACTTTAAGATAATAATATTCAATTAATAGCTGTTATAGTGCTTGCTTAAAATGGCACTCTGGTCATAAAAACTAACCATGTGAACAGGACAGCTGAATGCTAACCCTTTGTCATTCTTCTCCAGACTGGAAATAGTTTGTGTAAGTGAACAAAAGGGTTGTTAATTTGCCTTTTCAACTCGGGAAGCATGGTAAAGAAGTAAAGGCCTTGGATTAGTTCTGATACATAATTTGGAAATGGAACAGTGTCATACATGAGATCCTTATTTTTCAGGTGCTGTTCCTGGTGCAGATCGCACAGATACGACTTCCAGCACTGAGCATCCCCACAGATGCGGGTCAGTAATGCCTGCCCAAGTGAGAAGGGCTGGAGGACTGGAGCCCTCATCCTGCGTGAAGGTTGCACAATCCAACGCATTCACTGTTTGTTAATTGCTAACAATATTCTTGGCACTACCCAGGACCCCAAATCATTACAGCCTTTGCCCCAGATTTTTATTTATTTATTTTTTTTATTTTCCCATACAAACTAAGAGGCAGGCATGGAGTGGGGAAGACATGCAGGGAGGCACACATACAGAAGAAATAACCCAAATCACATATACACGTATGTGTGTGTGTGTGTGTTTGTATTACTACTCTTTTCCACATTTCCAGATCTGACAGTTGTTACATTTCTCTGTTATGTTTCCTAACATAACCCATTTGTTCTTTAGTCAAATTCAATTTAGGAGGTTAATCTTCTGCAACATCATGAGCGTTCTCAAAAGCTGTTAATATCACAAACAGAGGATTATAATTGTGTAGTCTAAATAAACCAAAAGAAAGAAACGATGTGAAATTACTCACAGTAGGTTAAAAATACAAGAATGTGTTGGGGGTTTTGTTTTATTGTTTTGTGTTTGTTTTCCAAATAAAGTTGTTCCTAAGGATCCAGTCCCAATATTTTTAATAACACCTTTATGCTTTAAATATTTAAAAGACATAATGGCAGAACGTTAATAAAATGTGCAATAGGGAACAATCCTACATTGGCAAAGAATAGACTAGATGACCTAATTGATTTTTCCCATCTCTGACTTGTGCAATTCTGTAATTGTAATGAAATCTCAACGTAATCAAAGCCTGCAGGATTGGGCCCTAAATTAGCATGTCAGTCTGGGCCAAGTCCAAAGCTTGTTGCTGTCAGCTTGACCCTTCATCAGTCCAAGAGGGGTTTGGATCTGGTCCTCTGGATGACACTGAAAGGGAGCTGAAATGTTGTTTTATTGTACAAAAGGAAAAAAAAAAGTATTTTTGGGAAAAACACATGGGCAAATTCTGCAGTACAAATCTTCCAGATGCAATTCAGTTAGGAAAGTCCAACAGGAAGGCCTCAAAATGAAACTGAGAACTTTTTTTTGGCACGGAGAAAGCTTTAGCAGTTAACATGAGGATGATCAAAACCGCGCTAAGTCATTGTTTCCCTCTATTCATCTATCAGTTTGTCATCTCTTGGTCTTGCAATCAGATTGTAAAGCTTTTGGGATGGAGACCAACCTCTTGTTCTGTCTTTGCAGAAGCTATGCCTACAGCAGCTCTGACCTGCCAGTAAAAATTTCAGCATTGCCATGGGATTCTCCATGTAGTTCGGGTGTAAATACTCAGCCTAGAACAGAGGTGATTAACATAAACACTTTCATGATATATGATACATTAAAAAAATATATATGCTTTTGGTCTAGAATAACTAACCACTCAGAAGGCAACACCAGAATAACTGCACAGGTCTAAATTCATGCATCAATTTACACGTGTACTTTTCCTGTGGTGACAGCCCATGAGGTGAAGTAAAGCTGTGACTGGGTAAAACTGGAGGATATGAGTAACGAGCAGCAAAGGTTTCACAGGACTCTGACACATTCTTTTGTTCAGGCATTGGGTTCTCTGTGACTCCAGTAGTTGGGAGGACGACTCACAGCACCTTAGAAGCCTAGTTGCTTTCTCACTTTGGCTGTGGTTCCAGTGAGTTTCTTTGGTAGGAATGTCCCCCTAGGTAGATCCCACACTTGCCCAAGTGACTCGCTCATTCCCACTTCCTGAGCTGTGCTGGCCCAAGCATTAGCAGTAGCACACTGGATTAGGGAAATATCTGGCTGAAAAAAAGTGAAATCCCACAAAAATAAATAAATAAATAAAAATAGAAACGGTTTTGTTCCAGCACATTTGGTTCCCTGATCTAGTTCAGCATGACAAGCCAGGAATAAAAAGCCTGATGTGTAAAACAGACAGTAAGGGCAGGAAGTGTCTCAAAGGGGTCTATGAAGCAATCACACTACTGAAGATGAATTCATAGATGCAGTGTCCTTCAGAAAAGCAGGGAGTAGAAAAGAAGCCTGTCTTCTCATGTGTGTGCTCACCCCCTAGCAGGAGTGATATGCATATAGTCCTGTGTGCATGTAGACGAACAGACAGGCCTGAAGAAGGACGATGGTGCTCGGTGCGGAGCTCCTGTGCTCCAATTTCAGCTCTTCTCAGCCACCACATCCACTCGCCAGGAAGTCCTGAGGCAGTTTAGCTCAAGCTGTTCTGAAAGCTCCTCTTCTGAGCTTCTGAGGTTGCTCATGCCCAGGCCCAGCACCCTTCCACCTCCCTCAGTCCCAGGCATGGACAATTCCTCTGCTGAGTTTCCTCACAAGGAACAAGCTTAGAAACACAGCAATAAAATTACTCTGCCTACAAAACACCATCTCATTTTCTTTTAAAACACAGAGTATTCCCCTGGGAGGAAGGGCATATAGGCTCTATGGCTGCAGGGTTTTCAAATCCAAGATTTATAAGACCAGAGGGAGAACACGTGAACAACTGCAACTCCATCCTTGTACTTCAAACAGGATGAGCAGATCCCAAACTCTTTTCGTTGCCTGCTATCATGCTATTGACAGGTCCTGACTCATTATCCTGGGCTGTTCTGTGTGCCATTAATGGTACATATGACCTGGAATCAATTGCATTAGACGAGAAGGTGGGACTATTTTCATTTCAGACTATATTTTACACCATGGTGTCACTGGATCAAGTACAGTCAGGTACTGCATCTACAGGATGTCTGTATGGAAAGGCAGCAGTGTTACAATCCTTGCCTTCTGTGAGCAGCCACTGTCATGACATGAGGCACGGAGCGTGCAAACATGGGGTGCCCTGCCCTGGGGTAGCCCATCCGTATGGTACCAGGAGGGGCAGCAGGTCTGGCTGGGGTACTGGGTCTCTTGTTAATAAATATAGAGAAACAGCAGCAGAATCCCTCTTAAACAAGCATGCCAGGGTAGGCAGGTCTGACAGCTGTCATCACAGCTTCCCTACACCTTCTACCTCTTCAGCAGCACCACCACTCAAGCCTACCTCTGGCCTCTTTCCACAGTCACAGAGACAACACTCTCAAATGTTGTGCATGAAACATGACCTTTATGCACCTGATGCTTCCTCAGTTTCCTCATCATACTTTACAGGGAACTCTTTATCTCACTTACTGACTTCATATGCCAGGCACCACTGGTGGATGTGCTGCCTGCTGTGTTGCAGAGCACTGCATTGCAGTCAGGTTGTCCTTCACTAAATATTGGTAAATGTGTCACTGATAATTATTCTAAATGATATTTCAGTAACATATGACTGTATTAGGCCGATAACGCTGAACAATCAAGAACTTCTGTACTCAAATGCTCTTGTTGCATATTTCAAGGCGTAATCTGAAGGTCCAGAAAGACTGCAGAATGGTAGTCTTGAAGAAGGATGTTCTCTGCTAACCTCTGATGTACCAGACACATGGTCCTCTGTTGAGGAAAATTTCTCAGCATGGGCTGATGTCTGCGCCTGTGCCTGGAGAGCAAGAAGCAGATGTCTATGTTGCAGTGGCATAATCTGAACTGAAATAAACACGTGTACCTGTCATGAAGAGACCTGCTTTCCTCAGTCAGAGCCTCACCACTTTGCATACCTTCAAGCATATTTCTGACTGCTGTTCATGACTGGAAAGAACTTCTCTGTATTTCAGTTCAGGACTTTATTCTTTTTCATATGGTGCTGATGGCTGCCAGTGGAACAGCAATGATTTAGTGATGTGGAGCTTCTGCTAAGCTATCAACATTTACTGCATTGAACAAGCTACAAACAGACATCAGACAGTTACAGCTTGAAAGCCAAGATTTAATGAAACATACAGGCACCGTCTACCTAGTAGTAACAATTTTAATCTTTTAGGTGTATGAATTTGCAAGTGACATTAAAAACTCAACAGTTAGATGCTTAATGCCCTGAAAAAAAGAGCAGGAATAGGCACACCCCTCCAAATTGCAATGAAAACCAACATTTACCATGAACTGAGAGAGCCAGCAGAAGCTGGCTATATGGAAAAAATTTAGCCCAGCTGGGGTTTTCTGCTTTGTTGGATATCCATCCATGCCTGATCCAGCCAGCCTCCCCATCAGGGCAGAAAGCCATATCCTTTCTTTCAACAAATTGAGTCTGCTTTCTCCTTCCTTCCTGAGTCCACTGACAGGAGATTGTCCCTGGTGTCCCTGACCCTTGGCCAGGGGGTGGAAGCATGCTCCACGTACACCTTCAGCACGAGTGGGACTGGGGTGAAGCCACAGCCCGCACCCCCAGCTCCTGGTTATGGGACTTCAGCTGGGGTCACTCCGCCTGCTGCAGCCGTGCCACTGCATGGCAAAGGAAACCAGATTCACGGTGTCAGGCCATTAGAAGGAGACAGTTTTAAGGCACATGAAGGGAAGTCTTAATTCGTCTCTCTCTCTAAGATTGCTTGCACATTTCACATTAAATGGAAACAGTCCTTATGAGCAGAAAACTGGTATCTCCTGGCTGCGTGTCCTAACCACTAAGCAAAAGCATTCTCACTACCATTTCTTTTTTTTCTGTCCCTGTATTATGAAGAAGTTATTGCGCACAGCTTGTTGAGAGGGGTCCAACCGGTGGCTGGGTCTAGCTCTGCAGAGCATTTATGCTCTGCCCTGCTTGGCCTTAGCCCTCAAGCTGCTCGCCCAGGAGTCCTGCCTGGGTTAGATCTGGGTCTCTGCAGGGCTGAACACCGAGGAGCATTCACCCCAAATGAGGAAGGATGTTGTGGATTTAATTGGGTGCTTCTAGGCTAAGCTGCTGCTGAGGATGATTCTTAGATCACAGCTTTCCACACAGCCTTCAAAGTCCCTGTTTGGATCCAGCTCCTCGTACCAACCCGCTTTATGTCCTTGCAGAGTGGCACACAGTAATAGTGTTCAGGACATAGCAGAGAAGAGTTTCACTGCTCCTTTCATGGTAATACCCCACCGACCTGCCTTCTAAAAGTGAAATAAAATCTCCAACTGCTTAGTCTGCAGGTTACTTATCTTTAATAATTAACTATTTGAGAGTGTTATAGTACCCACAGATTCATAACAAGGCATCTGGAGCTGAGTTTTATACCAGGACTTAAAAAATCTTTGTTAAGAAGTTGTGTCTTCCCGGACAAATATTTATTATACCGTATGGAGCTCAGAGTGTTTTTTATCTACAACAGTAGCTTCTACAAGCATTACTGCCAGGCTATTTAACGAAAGCCAGGCTGTTTAACCATGGGGTACGGATACAAAGAGCACATGTATATGTATTTCAGGAACTCGAAAGCTAATTTTGTAATATGGAGTCAAGCAGGGCATATGGTAGATAACAGTCCCCTTTCACATTCTAACACAGGATTGAGATTTCTTAACAAAGGCAATAGAGTTGCAAAACAGCATGACTTTGTTGCAGTTAGTAATTAATGAGGTGCTAAAAGTGCCTAAACAGAGGATCCCAGACAGAGAATGCATGACTCAAGAGGATAAGAAGCCCCCATCCTTTCAAACAACAGTGTCATTTAAATAAACAAGCAGCAACTCTCTGGGTTTGGTGGGGTGGGAAGGGTGCATTAGCAGCCATCACAGAGCCCTTCGCTGCAGCAGCATACAGAGGAGCCAGCGCTCTCCTGCCCTGGGAACCCAGTTGTGCTTTCCTTTTCCGGGTGGAGGCAGAGAGCCCTAAGGTGTGAAACATTTGTTTAATCCATTACTGGGGAGAGGGCAGATCACACGCTCATCGCTGCTGCTGCTTTTCCAGCGGGATGTTAGTCAATTCGATTCATAATCAAGCAACGGTGGTTGCCCTGAAGGCTGTTACCAGCTACATACTATGCAGGATGCAGTCTACCTGGCAGGCCCTCTTTTTTCCCTCGTAAAATACATCATTTCTGTGTTCTCAGATGAGGTATAAACCCTTGGTTTATGCTTTTTGATTTTTTTCCTTTTTGTATTTTAACAAGCGTGGGAGATTTTGTGCCATTCTGCACAGCAGTTCAGGATTATTATTTTTTTAAACAAAATCAATTCCAGTTCGAGTATTATATGAAAATAACTAAGGTTTATAAAGTGTTTGTCTCATAATGTTTACTTTCTTTCCAACCAAACATTTATAAATAGATTGAGAGAAATGTGGCAAAGCACCAAAGCCATCCACTAAAATATTTCATAAGAAACTATAATGTGAAAGGGGAATAAAGGAGCACTTTTGGAAGTGATGTTTGTTAGTGAATTCTTTTTCGTGTAGGGGGATATGATGCAATATGTCATGTTGACCCTTTGGAGTCTATGGCATACTGATCCAAATTTATTCCTGGAGGGACTGCAGTGCAGTACAAGAGTTGTAGTCAGATCGAATTTATCTACACATTTCTACAGCTTTTTTTTTTTTTCTTTTGATATAAGAAAACTAGTTACTGAGAGTTCATCACATGCTGAGAAGTGATGGAGTTAGTGAGAAATCCAGTTTCTGTATTTTCAAATCCAGGCATCTACAGCACACTTAAGTTTACTTTATTTTTTTTTTCCTCCAGGTAGATATCTTTCCATATCTTTCCATCCTAGTGCCTGGCAAAGAGAGAACAATCATGCATGTCATGCATGTCCTTCATTCTCTCTTCCTTGTTACATATGAAACTTATGGAACATATTTGATGCCCTGTTGTTTTTCATTAGGCACATAGATATAAACTCTTTGGAAGAGTGGATGTTGTTTCCAGTGTGCTCTTTCTTGAAAACTTAGCGGCTTTTTTTCTGTGCTACCTTTTCTTCTGTTAATTATCTGACTACTACTTAATCCTTTGCAACTCCCCCAGAGTGAGCAGTAGTGGGATCAGTAGTGGGTACAGACCATGGCCGAACTCTGGTGGTTCTTGTGTTGTGCCCAAGAGGACTGAGGGAGTTCAACTGAAACGGTTGTGAAGACCTCAGTAGCTACAATGATAACATTATTTTTGAGCTAGATGACTGATCTTCCTTTTAGAAAAGTACACACGTGGGATCTGCAGATGTTGCAGTACTGTATTGAGCTTGTTTGAATTTCCAATGCAGGAGATTTTTGACCCCAAGGGTCAAAGTGAACGATAGCTTTGTCCCACACCAGGTCCCCTATAGATGTGGGTCCACTGTGGTCTGACTCATCAGGACAGACCAAAGGAAAGCAATCCTATTGCTGTTAGTTGATAAAAACAGGAGAGATTTGATTCTCTTTCCTGAAAATGTAGACATGAGCTACTATGGCTACTTCAACTTTTATTAAAAATGAAGATCTTCCTTTGTTTTCCGGTCTCAGTGACATACTCTGGTGTGAGCCCTGCAGGGCCTGGCTTTGGCTGGCACCAGGAGAGGACTACATCTCTACGGGACTGCCGTGGGGGAGTTTCTGCAACAAAAAAAGAAATCTCCTGTATCAAGCTTTTCCTTAGAAATACTCTAGAGGGAGTCAAATCTAAAAGTTTATTTATCTTTAAAGTATTTCAACTGCAGTTCCCCCTTTTAAAACATTCTGTTTGCTTCCTGTTTATTTATTTTAGGCCTGTCTATTAATGCTGCATTTTTGTTTGAATGTGTTTGTACATTTTCAGATCAGATACGTGCTAATAGTACTTAAGAGGCATTATTTGGAGTGATGTGTCACTGTCACAGCAATAAATAGCCTTTGAAACCAGCAAATACCAGTTTTAGCTTTGAAGCAAACAGAGTCCTAGGAAACAAAAGCAAAAGAGAAAGTAAAAGAGTTTCACATACCAAAGAAATGGAGGTATGGCTTGTATTTAAGATCGTTTTCTACAGTGTTTTGTTGGCTTCAGTATCTGGTGACACACTAAGTCTCTTACATGAATAACTTGCGTTAGAAATGTAACTTTGAATTGGATGTAACATCCCATCAGCTATATGCTACTATCCTGGATGAAGGCTGTGGATGTACCCTACTTTTAAAAAGTGAGTTCACTTTTAACATTGATTTATTATTTGAATATCCTATCTACTATCCTTGCTCTGCAGTGGTTATTGGACAGTTTTTAAGAATTAAACATATACAGAGATGGAGGGGAGGGAGGACTGTGCTACTTCAAAAATTATTCGGAGGGACAGTCTCTCCTGGGGCAGAGCTACCTCTCTTTAACCTCACTTTGCATACATATCCAGCATAGCAGCAGACTGGAAACTTTTCTGCTTTTATTTAGCTTCCACTGGTTACAGCTGCTAAATGTCTCCTGGCTTTCTGACAACAGCAGAAAACAAGCATTTGTCAGACAACCTATGAATTCAATTTTTTTTTCCTCAAAAGAGAGAGAGAGCAATGCTCATGAGGTTCCCTTCCAGAGATTCGTCCACAATCATTGAAGGAATTACACCCACTGCCTCGCAGAAAAGACTATCTGGTATCTGGCAGCCCAGAAACTCCACAAATTCCCTGAGATCTAAACACCAAGCAGAGATAATGAGTGGGAGGCCAGAGCTAGCAGTTGAATTTCAACCTGGTTTCACTCATCAATGAACACATCCTGGTGCAACTCTGCAAGCGGAGCCCTGTTTGTGCTGAGCCTTGTGCTTTGAGGGGATCTGTGTTTTTTTTGATGGGGGAAATGGGAAGGATGTAGGAGGAGTAGTCACCTGTGGGTGGAATTGATCTGACCACATATCTGCATATGAACTTGTCACCTGGGCAGCTTTCATAGTAAGAGAAAACACAGGGGATTTCTACAAGTGATTTGTTTGTCTAAAGAGCTAGATGTCTAAAAGAGCTGAGTTGAATTGTGCCCTAAAATATGTAGGTGTCTGAAGTTAGTTGAAATAATTTCCCTTCTGCACTGCTGTGTACAAAAGAAAGTGCAGAGGGGAGTTCAGGCAACTGGTAGAGCATGGGAAATTCCATTTTAGCTAACTGATATTTCTCATTTCCCAAATTATCCTTATTGGCTTTGTTTCACAGAGGCCTGAGGCAATTTGAAGAAGCCCCTAGAAAGCACTGCTCCCCTTCCTTCCTATGCCTGTGCCTCTGGCGGTGATGAGGGTGCATGTCTGTAGTGTGGGAAGACCGTGCTCATGTTTCTCTTTGTCTTTACATTTGCTGTTGAGCCTGTAGGGAGAAACTGAATGCGACATCTCTGACCTAGCAGTGTTCATCCATGTTGATGCAGACTTTTGCAGCCCATCCTTTGCGTCTTGCCATCATTGTTCTTACCAGGCTTTGAGCTCCATAGAAGCTCTGTGGCTCCCAGCCAGCTCAGGCAGCTCTGGCTGTCTCTCTGACTGGCCCCAGGGATGGGTAGCCAGATCTCCACACAACATCTGAACATCTCTGTCACTGAAGGCTGGAAGATCTCTCTTCCTTTGTGACAGTCTCCATGTCTCCAGGTGGTTTGGGAAAGGGCAAGTCATTGATCAGAAATCACTGGCTATGGCAGGGGTGAGCCACATCGGTATTCTTGTTTCAAGCCAGGTGGGACAGGGGTTTGATTTCTAGATCTCCATACCCTCAGAAGGTGCCCTGGTCTAACCTAACCTAACCCATCCCAAGGCAATCCAGTGGTTTCTGTCTGGGCCTTGCTGGAAATTCTCCAATATTTCCTGAGAGCATCAATAAAAAAAAAAAAAAGTTATCTCCATGAGAAACTTCAACTTCAATGCATCCCCTTTTCTTACAAAGCTGCCAGGTTGAAAAAAAAATCTGTTTAAATTCCTCAGCAATATTTTTCCTTTAGCTCTTTCTAACCATAACAATGAGCTTCCCTGAGGAACACTATGGGCCGTAGGACTAGGTATAGCTGTGTTTTTCAAAGAAGTCAGCTGGATGAAGAGGAAGCTGGGGTTAATATGAAACATTGCCCTACACCTTACATTGGCTCAAAGAACATATTTTCTTTTTCTTTCTTTCTTTCTTTCTTTCTTTCTTTCTTTCTTTCTTTCTTTCTTTCTTTCTTTCTTTCTTTCTTTCTTTCTTTCTTTCTTTCTTTTTCTTTCTTTCTTTCTCTTTCTTTCTTTCTTTCTTTCTTTCTTTCTTTCTTTCTTTCTTTCTTTCTTTCTTTCTTTCTTTCTCTTTTCCTTTTCCTTTCCTTTTCCTTTCCTTTCCTTTCCTTTCCTTTCCTTTCCTTTCCTTCTTCCTTTCCTTTCCTTTCCTTTCCTTTCCTTTCCTTTCCTTTCCTTTCCTTTCCTTTCCTTTCCTTTCCTTTCCTTTCCTTTCCTTTCCTTTCCTTTCCTTTCCTTTCCTTTCCTTTCCTTTCCTTTCCTTTCCTTTCCTTTCCTTTCCTTTCCTTTCCTTTCCTTTCCTTTCCTTTCCTTTCCTTTCCTTTCCTTTCCTTTCCTTTCCTTTTCTCTCTCTCTCTCTCTCTCTCTCTCCTCCTTATTTTTTCTTTTTGTTATTACATGAGATGGATCAGTTTTTCCAAAGTTCATGAAGAGGAAGTGCATCTCTTGGTGTCATTGTTTATGTACACTGATTGACTGCCCTCTCTCACAGTCAAAACCCAGCATCAGTAAAACATTATAAAAGTATGTTTTACTTAAGTTAAAGAAAAGGCAGCATAGCTGCTGTCTTTGCTGCATCTACCCCTTTATAATGAAATAGAACATTTCACATTCTTTTGCTTCAAAACACTTTATAAGCATTTGTTCATTTGTCTCTACAGTAACTTTGAGAAATACCATTATTGTTATCATCAAGTCCATGAAGAAAGCTGAAACAGAGAGGACCTGTCCACAGTTATCCTTACAAGCCGCCCACCAGCAAAACTTGCATTGCTGTACTGATGCTGGGAGATTTGGTGTGGACAAGTCGGCAGCAGCCACAGTCTCTCCTGGGCCACAATTAGACAATATTACTGTTCAATTAGCAGGGGTCATTCACAGCACTGCTGCAGTTGTTCCTACCTACTGGTGGAACTGCAGCAGTGGCAATGTTCTTTGGATCAAAATCAGTACAGACACAGCAAAACAGACTTGTCCACAAGCAGGCCTATTAGCTATTGCAACATAATTCTTGTGTAAATAATCCCATTAAGTTCAGCTGGAATTATAAACTCTTAACTCAGGATGCTCTGCAAGTCATAGCTAGGTTGTGGAGAGATGAAAACAGTAGTGCCAGTAATTCAGCTCAAACTGCTTTTTTTTTTTTTTTTTTCTTCTTTTCTTCTTCTTCTTTCCCAAGCCAATTGTTGATCTTGAAAGCAGATGCCTCCAACTTGTTTCCTCCTGGAGGAGTGTGTGGCAAACATTTTTACAGGGCAGTGGAGCCTGCCTCCCACAGTACCTCGGAGGGAGAAAAAGGCAGAAGATGTGACAAAAGTCAAGGATGGTTCTTGAAGGACACTGAATAGCACTAACACCACAAGGTGCTAGCTAACCATAGAAATGCATTGCTGTCATCAGAAGCACTGTGGCCCAGATTTGTACTCTTGGGTGATCCAGCCTGCAAAATCTTTCCAGTTGTCTGCCTCAGGACAAAAATGTCCACTTATATGTAAAACCATTTAGGGATAGCTAATTAACTTTAAATTTACAACCAGTCTTCATACAGATTATTTTGCAATAATCATCAGTCCCCAGCATTTTGGCTTCACCTAATTTAGCTAAATAGGTGAAGACAAACCTATCCAATTCCCTATATAAATATTTTTATTTAATTTCTTTAAACTAGCTCATTTTAATTCACTTAACAGCTCTTCCTGACAAGTAAAAAGGCATTTGAAAAGAGACACGACTACCTCATCATTCAGGATTTATGCTACCTATTAAACCCATGGAGAATACTGCACTGAGGGAGATTATGTTGCATCTGTCCTGCTGGGGTTTCTTGTTCCTGTCTCTGCAGTGCCTCTTGTACATTATTGCCAAAGACAGACACTGAAATATTTGCACATTCAGGGTGGTTATGCCTCTGCTGCATCAGGAGTCCTGGCTCAGCTAAACCACTTACATTCAGCATCCTAAGAAGAGTCTGCTTCATGCCCAAGCTTAAAGAGAAAAATTCTCATTTTTTGTCCTCACTTTTCTGACTAATCACTGAAAACACTGAAGAGCTCTGCTTCTGTCCTTTGCAAAACCTTACTTAAGCACCACGAACTGTAGCAACCAGTGCCTCTGTCAAAGGGAGAAACACATGGGCAGAGAACTAAACAGCTCAATTTTTAAAAGAGGACTGGGGGGTAGGAAGTAGGGGGTGGGGAGAAAGAAAGCATATGCAAACTGAGCTCTTAAGCAAACTCTGTTCTTACTTGCCTTATGGACTTTTCACAGTGTACTTTGTTAGAACTGGGTCTTGAATGAATAGAAGACGGGCAATAGATGTGACTCTGCAATCTCACATGCAGTTAGTCAGCATTAACATCTGCACAGTTATTTGTCACTGGTGTGCAGCTCATGTGGGCAGCAGGGTAAACACACCATATATAAATAGGCACACAAGCAAACAGCACACTAAAGATTTATAGCTCAGGGGTGATTTCAAGAGAATAGAGCTTTACTGCCTCCAGTGCCTGCTGGGATCCAGAAGTGAAGAAACTGGTTTATTGAGTGTGAATCCCAAGCTAGGAGGCCTGCTGGGCCTGGGCTGGTGCCGTGAGAACCAGCCTGGAAAGCCTCATGCTGTCCCAAACTGCAAGAGGATGTAGTACCACGTGGACGTGGTCACTCAAATGCAGATGCTCAGCTGAGGTGTAATGGCCCTTGTCTACTCTTGTCACCCACGTACCCTGTGGCTCATTTCAGGATGGTGGGTATGGCCCCGCAGGGTCTGGGCTGGCTCTGCATCCCATGGGTGTGCACGTCCTCACCAACCCCACTTTCCTCTGCTGCCTGAGCATCACCCGGGGCCTGGTGTCGCTGCCCTCCACGGCCCTGCCTCCCTGCTCCCGACCACATGGGGTTACCCAGGTCTGTTGGAAAGATGGAACCTCTGTCTGGGTTTTCTCGTGCCAAAAAAAGGCTGCAGAAAGGCTTTGGTAGAGGTCAGCCCTACTATGAAAAGAGGTATCCGCCTGGAAATGAAAAGTGCCACCCTAAAATGAAAATCGCAGAAAAGATGAGAAAACAAGAGCAAGAGCAACACGGCTGCTTCGCTGTGCTCAGGACTGTCTAGGTGGCAGCAAGTGCTGCGGGTTAATGGAGTCACCTCTCACCCCTGGAATCTAGTTTAAATCTTGCCTTAGGGTAATAAAGGGAAATTGCATCTGATGGTGTCAAATTAGTCCCTAGTGGACTTTTCTCCACATCACAAATTCACCACAAATTTCACACAATTTGTCATGATTGGCAGGATCTGCTCATAGAAGCTGAGGATGGAATAGCTGCGGTTTTGTAGGCCAGAAGTCAGGGGCTGTTTGCAGATGGCTTCAGCACTATCAGGCCGCCACTGTCAGAACAAAGCCCCGGGTTCATCCCTGCTCATCAAAGCAGGGGAAACAAACAGAGAAGCCATCATCTCATGACAGGGCTAAACTATTATTCACTTCTACAGCCAAGGAGGTTTGGCAGAGCAAGCTCTGACCTATTGATTTACACCAATGTCTCACTGAGTGGAGCTATTTGGGTTTTATAATAGTCTAAATGAGATCAAAAAATATAGCCACATACTTACTGGAGTTTAAAATATTCAGGTATTTTAAAATATAGTGGTCTTGGCATAAATAAACATGCAGATTCTGATGAAATTGGGCCATTTCATGTGGATCACAATGTGTGAAATACTAATTTGAGTGAGTACCCCTGCCTGAGGTGCCAGGTGTGTCTCTGCTTCATGCATTCATGCACAGCACACATCTATGTCTCACGTTTGCTCTGTAGATGCAGTATTTGAGGATAAATAAGAGCATTTTATGTGTATTAAAGGCAACGTGAAGTCAGGTCCTATCTCCTCTTGGCTCTGGTACCTGTGCAAAAGCACTTTAGACAGATCCAGGCCTGCTAAGAAAAAAGATGGAGAAGTAACCCAAAGTCACTTTGCTCAGTGGTGTCATTTGATAAATAATGGATGTCATGAGAACAAGGCAGCATACAGTCATTCTGACGCTGACCCACTTGGGTCTTGGACTAATAACCTAGCTGATTTGTGCAGGCTGGTGTTACCATACACTGCCCTTGAAGCATCACAGCCCCTTTCCATGTCATTCCTTGATGTCCTTACTTCAGCTCAGAGGACTTGTCAGATGGCTGCTTTCCAGATTCATTGACTTTGCTCATATCCTGTTGAAAAATCTTCATAACAGTGCTGAATAGTATATAAACATGTGCTTAATGCTTTTGAAAATGAAACCTGAGAACTTTGCAAAGATTAGCTGAAATAGGTGGCAATAACACACACATATTCTTTCAAACAACAGGCAGCAGTGCTGCACCTATTTTTGATGAATAGTCTCTCTTGATGAAATACCCTTTAAAAACCTCGAGCTGCCTCATCCTCCCAGTCATTTTGGATGGTCCCCACCAATCTTTCTCTATGCTGATCAAGCATGGGAGTGGTGACACATCCAGCCCTTGACCCATTCCATGTCCCAAATGAGGTACTGTTTTGGGGCCACCTCGGGGAGCCCTTTCTTGCTGCCTTTTCTGCCTGTCCTTCCCAGCCTGGCACCTCCAGATAGAGTTTAGAAGTTCTGTCTGAAAAGTAAAATTCTTACATCCATTCCCACATGTTAGTACACTTAGCAGCTCCCTTTGAATGACTAATAGCAAAACCTTGCATATATTTAGCAGAGTCTGTTGTAATGCAGATACCCGTCTAGCTCTTTAATATAAGTGCTAACATTTAAACAAAATAAATCTATGTTCTGGTGGAAGTAAGCAATGACAATAAAGAGCAATTAGGTGGGCCAAACTTTAAAGGAAGTGAGCTTTTGTAGCTCTAAAGACCAACTACAAAGCTGAGTTAAATGCACTAAGGTGAATAATAGGTGCTCAAATCCCCCCTCAGCACTGGGAAGGTGAGGAAGGGAGAACACTTGGAACTGAAGAAATATTTAAATTGTTTATAAGCTTTTGTTTTGTTTTTTTTTAACTTTTTCTAACGTACTCTCTCATTTCCTGTTATTCTAAAAAAAATCCCCAGTGTGCATTGGTTCACATTAAGTCCACCATTTGTCCCTGGTTAAGAGTAAAGATGACTTGAAATTTGACTTCAGCTCACTTTCATGTTCCATATAAGTGAAAGAGTAATCTTTCTTAATTCTCAATGCATGAATAAAGACACATAGATGAATACAGACATATCCACCCTTCCCACATATAGCCTCTCCTCCATCCCAATCCATTCAAATAATACTTTCATCAAAAATAATGATAGAAAAAAAAAGGCTATGGGATATGATGTGCAAAGGGTTGCTGAGGACAAACAGAGACCACGTCATAGGCAAGATCTGACAGCAGAGGAAGGATACAGATCTATACTTACATTAGTCATGGTTTCTGTACAAATCTGTGTAGATTTTTTTTTTCCTTCAAGAAAATACATCCCTTAACTATTTTAATCTAAAACAGCACTCTGTTAGCTAGTAAAAACAGTGAGGTCTCATCTTTTTGCTGGCTACTCACTAACAGCATAAATTAGACTTAGAAACTTCCTTCTGCTGTGGACATCTGATGCATAAATAACACCATATGTTCAGCAGCAGTTTAAATAAAATATCGTTCTTACCTTGACAACGACAGTCTAATTTAGGAGCTATGTCTGTAATCAAAATGCAAACACTGAAGTGTTCTGCTTAATCTTTGTAAAAAAATGTATTACTTCTGTGCTGCCCTGAAACCATAGAAAGTATTGCTTTATATGCAAGGGGAAACCCCCATCATCTTCTAGCTTTGTGTGGCCAACATATACCAATCAGAAAATCTAAATGTCATCAGGAATGACCAACAGGGTAAAAAACTTGTTCCTAAGAGCATATGGACCCCCCTGGCCTCAGGAAATATTTGAAGAGTGCATACACATTTCGTCAAGATTTTTGAAATCCCAGGGGGAGAGGAAGGAATAAAAACACAATGGAGTAATTTAAAATGGCAGGTATTGCACTTTTCTTTTTCAGCACTGGAAATCAGATGCCTAATATTAATAGAAGCCATTATTTTTATTACTCTTATTAAAGAGGCTAACACCTGCCATCTCCCAGATTTCTGAGAGTGATTTAATTCTTCCTTCCCCTCTGCAGTGGTGATTATATTACACAGGATGGGGGGTAAATGGCATCAGTTTAAACACTGACATCGACTTTACCTTTCTAGGAAGGCTGTACCTGAAGCAGTCCATTCTGAGCACAGGGAAAAGCAAACCCTCACAGCTGGAGCAAAAGTGGCCAGCAGCAGCCCATGGACCCAGGAAGACCAGAAGGCCTGCAGACATGTCCTTTGGGGAGGAGGCTGCCCTGCTGCTCCCTGTCCTGAGGACAAGCCGCCCTGTTGCTGCCTGGCTGCTGGAGGTGGCGGAGACACATCCCAGCGCTGCACCACGGGGATCTGCTTCCCCTTTGCTCTCCCGCCACCCCGCAGCTTCACTGGGGGCAAAGCACTTTTTGCGGGGTTATTTGGATGGGAAAGGATGAGTTCCTTTTCTTATTCAGGGTTGAGCAGAGTATTTTAATTGTTTTTGTTGTTGTGGTTAATTCATTTCCATAAATAAAAATGGAAAACAACTTACAATTGATGACAGCTAGTTGAATTCCTCCTCTTCCTGAGTACATTTCACTGTCTGCTCCAGTCACTTTGCCTGCCCGTCCGTCCCACGTTCTCAGGGCCCAGATGCAGAATAATTCATTTTACTAATTCTTGTTTCATATTAGTCCTTTACCAGCCTCAGAGGTTGTTTACTCTCCTCTTAGTAATCTGAACTGGACTTCTCCAAATTCCTGCAATAACATTTTTAAACACTTCAGCCAGAAAATTACAGCATCCTTCTTTTCAAGGCTAGATATCATCATCATCATCTCTCTCTCTCTCTCTCTCTCTCTCTCTCGCTCTCTCAATTTATATAGACAGACTTAATATACATAGATAACCTTCTGACTGTATGTGAAGGTGATTTGGGAAGTCCGATATAAGGCCTGATACCAGGCAGGTTTTGCAGTTGCTGCTGTTGCTGTAGTCTCTTGGCACAGGCAGGTAGCCACATAGGATGTTGGTGAGAAATATTCTACCAAACCTCAACCGCAGGATTTTCAAAGGCATTGCACATATTTTTCAGGCTACTGCATGGAGCATTCCCTTGAGAGCACAGCGGGCTTGGATTTACTGCTGCTGGCTCAGGGTGTGTTGCACTCATGTAGTTGGAGTTTTCCCTATAAATCACATGCAAGTTACCTACTTTTGCCTTTGTAGCAAAGGAATGAGAAGCCTGCCCATGGTGATGGATGGCTTAATATTAGATGCTTTCTAGTAGTGTGTAGCTGAAACATTGTGAAATTGGAACATTTTACAGAGGTGAGTTTACTATGCTGGTATTCAATGCCACAACACACTGCCACTGCTTCCAAATTTCTCAGAGGTTTTCACAGCTCGTTTGTCCTCAGGTGCAAGCACAGGTGAGTCATGCTGATGGTGATAGGGTCCACTTGAAGACTGCTTCTTCACCTGGGCTTGTTGTGTGACCAAACAGTCACTGTTGCAAACACAGTGAATAAATGACATTGGTGCCTCTCGTAGGTGGCTGTGTGCCTATTTGAGAAGGTCTGGCCAGCACATGCTGGAGGAAGGAAGAAAGGGCGAAGAAGAAATACGAGAGAGATATTAACAGGCACAAATCTTCGCTGTGTGCATCAGACTCCAGGTTCAGAGACAGAAGTCTAACTTCAGCCCTTCCGTGGAGGCGTAAGGTTAACCCTCCCTAGTATTTAGCGGATTCATAAGTAGTAAAAGGAATTAGAAATGTGGACTGGTAATTACCGTTCATAAATTTCACAGTTAACACAAGTCTGTGTGAGGAGATATGGTGCCAGATGTCTGGGCTGGCAATGGATGAGGTTGCTGCAGGAACAGAAGCGGCGTCACCACATCGGTATGGCACAGGACCCAGGCAAATGAGCTGCGCTGGGAGAGGCTGCTCAGTGCTGTACTGCGCTGCCATGGTTGTCTTCTTTCTGACACCATCGCTCATCTCTTTGGATGGTGCCATGTAGGAATGCGAGTGTGTTCTCAGACAATGTAGGGGCATAAGGTCTTGCTGGAAGTGGCCATTCTCAGTGCAGAACTGTAGAGGAAGCAACCTTCATTTCTGCTAGTGCAAAATCAGGGTGACTTCAAACAACTGCTCTAGGGTGCAGAAGGATTTGTTTCCTTTCTCTTCTTATATTCCCTTTCATTTTGCAAACCCCAAATCTCTACTTAGTAAGCTTTTGCTTTTCAGCACTGCTTCACCACATAGAGCAGGGATGCCCAGCAAGAGGCTTGCAGGCAGAATCAGGCCTGTATGTTTGATCCCATCTCCCAGAATAGCGAAGACTAGGCCAACACAGCATGTACCAAAGCAATCCCTTTCTTTTTCTCAGGGAAGATATGTGCCTGGAGAGGAAGCATATGCTGCCCGGCTGTCTTTTTTCTCTCAACCTCTTTCTCTCATATGCTAAAGGAATTGCGCTGCATGCTGCACATCCCTGTACTAGTACTGAAGGAGACTGAGGAGGGGGGATGAAATATCAGGAAACTGCTGAATAGGAAGGTAGATATAGCAGATATTTGAACCATGTACTTCTGACCTCAGCAGCCTTTATCTATGGATGGTTTACACAGACTATTAATTAGCTACGCCATAGGTATGGAAAGACTAGAGCAGACCTAATGCATCACTAATTTCCGTCTAGCAGGATTTATTAAAACAGGCTCACTCAGTCAGGGTTTTTACATTAGCTAGGGAAATCCCAGCTTCATGGTCATCCTGTGACACCCCTTGTGAAAAAACCAACAAACAAACAAACAAACAAAAAACAACCAACCAACCAAAAAACAAATAAACAAACAAACAAAAAAACCAGACACCAATTAGTTATATAAATAGTTTCTTGTATATTGGTAGTTCTCCCATAGTTAAAACCCACTGCCCGGATGTTGGATTCTCAACAGAACAGTAACAATCCTCAAGAGCAGAGAAGTGATTTTAAAGGTAGGAAGGAGACTCCAGAGATACAGAGCTATTTGTACCAAAGAAGGCTTCTTCCTTGCTCAGAAGTCTGGTCCTAAATCTTCCAAGGCTTTAGATTGTTTCTTTTGAACATTCCCTGAAAGCACTTTGGATGAGGATGGTTTGCACTCTTTGCACAGTTGTAGCTTGCATAAATTGTTGTGCTTTATGAGAGTGCAATAGGACTGGTCCATATGCACATGATTTTAGGAACTGGGTGGCAAGAACATCCAGCGCACGTGCACTGTTCTATACAGGTGATAGGGTACTCTGGTGATGACAGCACTAGATTTTCTTTCTGTTGGCTTAAAATTTATTTCACATATGGTTTGCTTTCTTTTTTAACCAGATGATGATTTCATTGATTTGGTTGCTATCTTATGACCTCATATATCATCTTATATCACCAGGACTGCCTACAATGAAACAGCTCTCCCACATGATGAAGAGAGTACCATGTCAACTTGTATGCATACTGGTGATGGTGATATGTGCAGAAAAGAATAAAACAGCATGAGCAGGATAGCAAGTCTTCAAGTGACAAGAAGAGTTTCCAAAGGTCAGGCAACCATGTTTTGAAAGTGCCGTAGCTTATTCTGCTCAGTAGACTTTACTAGCATGACTCAAAATACAATTTTTGTTGAAGTTTCACGGTGGCAGATCCCTGGTCTCGATGCTATGCCTAAGAAAAACTAAAATCAGTTGAGATCAGACCTTTGCATTATAGTTCTGCAAAGCAAACTGACAACACTCTTTTCTGTATCTGAGAATTTTGAATTTAATTCATTGTGCAGTTTTCTGCAACTTCTGATTTTTGTGTGATTTTAAACCAGATCTTTTTAGGCTCCATAAAAGCAAGTGTATGAATTCCACTTGAGCCTTCACAACACAGAGCTCTCTGCCTAGTAAAATACCACTGACAATGATACTGTTACATCTGTTCACCCAAAAGGTGAGATTTACTTTCGTTTTTCAGGGACAGAGACATCAGTCTATAGATCTGGAACAGTGGGTTTGAAGCACCCCATGGTGATTTGCTCATCTCGCTAAGCTACACACCAGGAGAGCAGGTATGTCTTTTGCCTTCATGGCCAATTAGCATTAGTGTCTGCAGGAAAACTCGGATGACTGGAGCTAGCCCCCAGGGCATGATATCACCCTTTCAGCTGGCTAAGGTAATGCAAAGGGCTCTTTCCTTATTAACCTACTCCTGCTGAAACAGGCATACACCAGGGAGCAATCGTAAGGCAAAAGGAATTGATATTTTGGCAGGTTCCACACTTACTTCATAATAGCTCTGGAAATAGAACCTGCCCAAATAAGCATATGTAGGACTAAATTCTGCCTCTTATTTAGCACAGACATTGGTATTGAAGCTGATGAGAGCTGAGTGTGCTCCCAGAAGAAGAGGTCTTTGAAGAAGCTCCAGCGTCTCTTTTGCCTGGATGAAGCAAGCAAGGCTGACACAAGGAAGGGGTTTCACAAGACATGCTTTTTGCTAGAAAAGCCCAATTCAGCCCAATTCAGTGGAGTACCCAACTGGCTTTCAGATAACTGCAGCCAGGCCATTGCCGTGGGATAGGTGTGTGCCATGAGGCAGTGCTGAAGCCCTTTGCCCACCCACTGCTCTGGCTGGAGCAGGGTGGGAGGCTTCCACCAGCCGCCTGCAGCATGGGAGGTATTGCACAGAGCAGTGGATCCACAAAATCTGCCACTGGGAGGAATGAGCAGGCGGGACAGACAGGAGAGAAGCCTGCTGCTAAGGAGAAATCCTGGCCGGCACTTGTCCATCAGCAAAGTGTCTGTGCCCCCATCAGCCTCGGTATCCTGCCTCCTCTTCCCATTGTGCAGCAGTCAGTGCTGCTCAGGGAACGGCAGAGAGCTTTGGTTTCTTCATCCTTGCTCTGGCTTCAGATCCATGTTTTGCACTTTCCTATAGCTAGCAAGCAGCACATCTTTGCATTTCTGAAGCCATAAGAAAGGAGTTGATTCAGCAATAAGCACAGCCTGTGCTGATTGGGTTTTTCAGTGGCTGTGAGAAAAGGGGACTACTCATGCTATACTTCTAGGATAATTTGAATCTGGTATAAATCTGATCTGCTGCTGAAAGCAGTGGTCTCATCCTGTCCTGTGGGGTCACTCTTTCATTCCCACAGTCCTCCCTAGTGCTGTCACTAGCATTTATGTGGCTCTGTGGCAAGCTGGATCAAAGAGGGCATCCCACTGCACACCCAGCTCTCACCCACTCCTTTGACCATGAAAGGCTCCATACTGACATGAGCAAGTGCTACCTCTTAAGGGCTCTGCCTGCCTCTGCTAGTAGTTTGCTTCCCAAAAAATGGCTCAGGAAAGTGAAGGAGGAAATTAAAGTAGCGGGAAGCAACTTGTTGCTTCTTTCCAGCAGTCATGGCATTTGTGTCAGACTTGTTTCTAGACTTTCCCCAAATGCCAAAATGGGATAGACAGATCAAACCAAACTTAGAATAACTCAAAACACTTGTGAATTCACAACACCTCTGAGTGCAGGCCATGAAAGTTGCACCTGCTTAGTCCACGCTGTATTATTTTGTTTCATCTTGTACTTCAATGTTCCCTGCTATTTGAGGAAACTATACTTAAAGTGCCAAGAAACCTGATTGAAAATATGTTCAATAAACTCCCCAGGGCAGTTTGTGAAAAAGACAGTGTAGTTCAAGTAGCATCACACATGTTTAAAATTGCAACAGACACTTTGAAACCATGTGTTGTGTAATGATCAGGGTGCTAAATCATGTGTCAGAGCTGAGGGATCTGGTTTCTCTGAAAAGTGCTAATGTTTTTTGATGCTGAGTAGAAGCTGTGTTTAAAAGAAATGATCAGAAAGCACAAGTCAGTTTATGAGAGCATTAGTGCTTCAGATGTGGTTTATCTACTTAGCAGCAAACACTGCCTGCAGCAAACATATTTTGGACATACGAAACACATCATCCTATCTGCACACAAACCTCACATAAAGATTTGCCTTGGTAGTAAAAGTAACCAGTGATTAAATTGCTGTAACAGTAAAGTTGGTAAAAACTGATGTGTCAGAGACAGCACATTATTTAATGGTAGGTACCTTTCTGTTGAAAATGAGGGCTCAATGCCGCCTCTTGGCCAAATCTGAAACACATTAGTAATTTCAGTGATTTGAACCTCATCCAAGACTTTCTCAGAACTGTTCCTAATAATGTCTGCACTGTCTTGTACTTGGAGTTGCCCCAGTATGTCCCTGCAAATCTGTTGCACCTGACATTCACAGATTCACAGATTTCTCTAGGTTGGAAGAGACCTCAAGATCATCGAGTCCAACCTCCGACCTAACACTAAGTACTCCACTAAACCATATCCCTAAGCTCTACATCTAAACGTCTTTTAAAGACCTCCAGGGATGGTGACTCCACCACCTCCCTGGGCAGCCCGTTCCAATGCTTAATAACCCTTTCGGTAAAGAAGTACTTCCTAACATCCAACCTAAAACTCCCCTGTCGCAACTTTAGCCCATTCCCCCTCGTCCTGTCACCAGGCACGTGGGAGAACAGACCAACCCCCACCTCTCTACAGCCTCCTTTCAGGTAACTGTAGAGAGCGATGAGGTCGCCCCTGAGCCTCCTCTTTTCCAGGCTGAACAAGCCCAGCTCCCTCAGCCGCTCCTCGTAAGACTTGTTCTCCAGACCCCTCACCAGCTTGGTCGCCCTTCTCTGGACTCGCTCGAGCACGTCCATGTCCTTCCTGTAGCGAGGGGCCCAAAACTGAACACAGTACTCGAGGTGCGGCCTCACCAGAGCCGAGTACAGGGGCACAATCACTTCCCTCGACCTGCTGGCCACACTGCTTCTTATACAGGCCAGGATGCCGTTGGCCTTCTTGGCCACCTGGGCACACTGCTGGCTCATATTCAGCCGACTATCCACCAATACTCCCAGGTCCTTCTCGGCCAGGCAGCTTTCCAGCCACTCATCTCCCAGCCTGTAGCTCTGCTTGGGGTTGTTGCAGCCCAGGTGCAGGACCCGGCACTTGGCCTTGTTGAACTTCATACAGTTGACCTCAGCCCATCGCTCCAGCCTATCCAGATCCTCCTGCAGAGCCTTCCTGCCCTCGAGCAGATCGACACACGCACTTAGCTTGGTGTCATCTGCAAACTTACTGAGGGTGCACTGGACGCCCTCATCCAGATCATCAATAAAGATATTAAAGAGGACCGGCCCCAGTACCGAGCCCTGGGGGACTCCACTAGTGACCGGCCTCCAACCAGATTTGACTCCATTCACCACAACTCTCTGGGCCCGGCCATCCAGCCAGTTTCTAACCCAGCGAAGCGTACGCCAGTCCAAGCCCCGAGCAGCCAGTTTCTTGAGGAGGATGTTGTGGGGAACGGTGTCAAAAGCCTTACTGAGGTCAAGGTAGACCACGTCCACAGCCTTTCCCTCATCCACCAAGCGCGTCACTTGGTCATAGAAGGAGATCAGGTTCGTCAAGCAGGACCTGCCTTTCATAAACCCATGCTGACTGGGCCTGATCGCCTGCTTGCCCTGCAAGTGCCGCGTGATGACCCTCAAGATAATCTGCTCCATGAGCTTCCCCGGCACTGAGGTCAAACTGACAGGCCTATAGTTCCCCGGGTCTGCCCTGCGGCCCTTCTTATAGATAGGCGTCACATTGGCTAGCCGCCAGTCAACCGGGACCTCCCCCGATAGCCAGGACTGCCGATAAATGATGGAAAGCGGCTCAGCCAGCTCCTCCGCCAGTTCTCTCAGTACCCTCGGGTGGATCCCATCCGGCCCCATCGACTTGCGCACATCCAAGCTCCGTAGCAGGTCGCCAACCATTTCCTCATGGATAGCCAAGGCCACATCCAGCTCCCCATCCCCTTCCACCAGCTCAGGGCACTGGGTGTCCGGAGTACAACCGGTATTGCCGCTAAAGACTGAGGCAAAGGCGGCATTAAGCACCTCAGCCTTTTCCTCATCCTTAGTAACTAGGTTTCCCCTCGCATCCAGTAAAGGATGGAGATTCTCCCTAGTCCTCCGTTTCGCGTTGATGTATTTGTAAAAGGATTTTTTGTTGTCTTTAACGGCAGTAGCCAGATTGAGCTCCAGATGAGCTTTGGCCTTTCTAATTTTCTCCCTGCACAGCCTCGCTACATCCTTGTAGTCCTCCTCAGTGGCCCGCCCTTTTTTCCAAAGATTATAAACCCTCTTTTTTCTGCTAAGCTCCAGCCGCAACTCTCTGTTGAGCCAGGCCGGTCTTCTTCCACGCCGGCTCATCTTTGGGCACGTGGGGACGGACCGCTCCTGTGCCATCACGATTTCCTTCTTGAGGAGCGCCCAGCCTTCCTGGACTCCTCTGCCCTTCAGAACCGCCTCCCAAGGGACTCGGCCAACCAGCGTCCTGAGCAGCTCAAAGTCAGCCCTCCGGAAGTCCAAGACAGCAGTTTTACTGGTCCCCTTCCTGGCCTCGCCAAGAATAGAGAACTCTACCATTTCGTGGTCACTCTGCCCCAGACAGCTTCCGACCACCACATCTCCCACCAGTCCTTCTCTGTTTGTGAAGAGAAGGTCTAGCGGGGCACCACCCCTGGTAGGTTCACTGACCAGCTGCGTCAGGAAGCTATCTCCCACGCTCTCCAGAAACCTCCTAGACTGCTTTCTCTGTGCCGTGTTGTGTTTCCAGGATATGTCCGGGAAGTTGAAGTCCCCCACGAGGACAAGCGCCGACGATTTTGCAACTTCTGTCAGTTGCCTATAAAACTCCTCATCCGTCTCCTCATCCTGGTTCGGCGGTCTATAACAGACCCCGACCAGGATGCTAGCCTTGCCGGCCTTCCCGCGGATCCTAACCCACAGGGATTCAACCTTATCATTCCCAGCCTGGAGTTCCACAACATCAAAAGATTCTCTAATGTAGAGAGCCACGCCACCACCCCTTCTGTGCTGCCTGTCTCTCCTGAAGAGCCGATAGCCAGGCATTGCAGCACTCCAGTCGTGGGAGCGGTCCCACCACGTCTCCGTGATGGCAACCAAGTCGTAGCCTGCCTGCTGCACGATGGCTTCCAGCTCCTCCTGTTTGTTACCCATGCTGCGTGCATTAGTGTAGATGCACTTCAGCTGGGCCATCGCCTTCTTCCCCGGCCTAGCCATTGTTTCCCCCGGCACAGCTCCAACAAGCCTTGTTTGAGCCCCGTCCCCCTTCTTACCTAGTTTAAAGCTCTCTCTATGAGCCCCGCCAGCTCCTGGCCTAGGATCCGTTTTCCCCTTGGAGATAGAGACCCATCTGGGGCCATCAGGCCGGGTGCCGAGTAAAGCTCCCCATGGTGAAAAAACCCAAAATTTCTATGCTGGCACCAGCCTCTGAGCCACCTATTAACCACATGAGCTTTCCATGTCCTCTCCGTGCCTCTCCCTTCCCCCGTAGGGATGGACGAAAACACCACCTGCACTCCCGCTCCCTCCACCAATCGTCCCAGCCCCCTATAGTCCTGTTTGATGGCCCTGAGGCTTCTCTTTTCAACATCATCGCTGCCAGCCTGGACTATCAAAAGCGGGTAATAGTCAGAGGGGCGAACCAGGTTTGGAAGCTTCCTGGTAACGTCTCTGACCCTGGCCCCAGGGAGGCAGCAGACTTCCCTATGTGTGGGGTCAGGCCGACAAATAGGGCCCTCCGTTCCCCTGAGGAGGGAGTCGCCCACAACAATCACCCTTCTTTCTTTCTTGGTGGAGGCAGTCCTGAGGCGTGGAGTCAACTTCCTCACCTCAGGCATCCTCCCGGGTAGGCTTCCTACCTCATCCTCACCCACGGGTCTCTCGAGCTCCAGGGCCTCAAACCTATTGTTCAAGGGCACCTGGGAAGGCGGCGCCGGAAGGGGAGGGCATCTCCTGCGAGGTCGAGCAGGGACCTGTCTCCATTCCTCCTCAACTCGCAGGTCCCCTCCCTCTGCCCGATGGCAACAGGGCAGGGGGTCCACCCCCCTTTGGGGCGTCTCACCCTGGTCCCTCTCCCTCCGGTCCTGCAGGGAGTCGCTCCACCAGTCTATCTCCCGCTCGCACTCCCTGATATCCCTCAGCCTCTGCACCTCTTCCTTGAGCTCCGCCACCATGCGGACCAGGTCGTCCACCTGCTCGCACCTCACGCAAGCAGTCTCCCTGCCTCCCGCCGATGGCAGCAAGAGGCTCAGACACTCCCCGCATCCGGAGACCTGAACTGCCGCGTGTTTGGGTG
Organism: Anser brachyrhynchus; assembly: GCF_964034855.1. Taxonomy (NCBI): domain Eukaryota; kingdom Metazoa; phylum Chordata; class Aves; order Anseriformes; family Anatidae; genus Anser; species Anser brachyrhynchus. The sequence goes on from NC_137696.1 coordinate 69,019,612, forward strand.
GGCAGTCGGTCTGGGTGTGCACTGACTTCCTAGAGAAAGCACCGTGCCTGGTGGAGACCATTGTAGCCCAGCTGACAGGAGAGTGCCGTTAGAGGAATTGTCCCTATGGGCGGGTGTGAGCGCTCCGCCCTGCCTGCCCGCCCTGCCCGCGCTCACTGCCTCGCTAACTGCCGCGTCACTCCCACCGCGTCACTCCCTGTTTGCCGGCCCTGGTCGCCGCGCTCCTGGTCGCTCGCGCTCCCTAAGGGCTGCCTTTGAACGGCCGGGGGGAGGAGCTGTCGCTGACGCTGCTGGCCCCGCCTACGCCTCGTCAGCCTCCCTCACGAGGGCTGCCGGTGCCTGGCGGCTCCCTCACGTAGGCTCGATGCCCGAAAAATAGCCCTGCCTGTCCCGATCCCGCGCTCCGCTGCAGCACGCGTCTGCCCCGGAGCCGGTCGCCTCGGCAAGTGGTTCTTGGTGTCTGTAAGCCAGATCAGTGTTTTGGTCTGCTGACTTACTAAGAACCTGTCCATACTATTATGGGCTACCAATTGCTTAACATTTCCCCAAGAAGAAAGCTACTAAAACTCATCTAGGACAAGAAAGACAAGAAGAGCTGAAGCAGCCAAAAGCAGTTTGAGAGCAGAGGGAAGCAAGAAGCTTTCAGTCAAGGTAACCCCATACTGTTATTCTTTGACCTCTATATGGGTAAGAAAGAAGATCAGACCAGCAGGCACATCAGAGAAGAGCAAGGCACACAGCAATCCAGAAACCATTGTCTTTACCCTTACTGTGGCACCATTAAGTGGTCCGGCTTTTGCTTACTACTGACAAATCACTTATTCAAGTGTAAAATATTCTCCGGGTTAAAGTCATATTTTTCACTTAAAATATTAGTTAAGGGTAAAACCTCCATTTTCTTCGTTTCACTTTTGGTCCGTAGCAGATGTGATTCCAGAGGGACTCTAAGTAGGGGAACCACATTTTCAGATATGTAAAGAGTGGTTCAGTGTCAAATGGAGCACAGGCTGGCCTTAGTGATAGAAATCCAGCAGTTCTTGTGGGTGAAAGTGCAGGGTGCAAAAATATAGGTATATTGATTATTATTATTATTATTATTATTATTATTATTATTATTATTATTATTTAATTTTAATTTTAATTTTAATTTTTTTGACTTGCCTGAATTTTCTGAGGAAATTTTGTTTGGAAGCTCAGTGTGTAACTTCAGTCTTCTGGATGACCTGAAATCATTTAAGCCACAAGCACCTGCAAAGTGTACAGATCCCACAGCATCTTGCAGTAATCAGGGCTCTTGTAACCTCACTTAGCATCCTGTTCCTGTTAGTCCAATTTCAATCCCTACCTGCATGGTGGTGCAGGGCAATTTCCTTTGAAGCAGAAATGTCATAACAGACTTTTGGACAACTAACTTCTAGCATTTTCTTGTAATTTGTGTTTCCTCAGTCTTCTCTACCACCAAAGCTCAGGAGAGGTCCACAAAAAAGGCAGTATGTTCCTGCCAGGGTCCTACTCCTTAGCTAAAGTCAGCTCTTCCAGAGACCTCTTAGCCTCAAAATATGTTAGCACTGTAGGCTAGTAAGAGATTCCTTCTCTCTTGCTTCACAAAGTCCAGCTCAATGAACTAAATGGAACCCCTCATGTTTGATTCGTTTGAGGATTTCAGGAGTTTTACAACAGTACCACAATTTATAATTTCAGGAGTCTTCAACAGTACCTCTACCACAGCAGTAGCTCACCTGAAAAATATTTTTCATTACAATCCCTGCAATTGTCAACATTATATTTTTTTGTGAAAAACAAACATTTATCCATTAAAAGGGCAGTTTATAAAGAAATGTTTAATAGCAGCCCATTTCTAGCTTGATATATTTTTTTTCTGATTTGTGTGTCCTTATCTGGGTTGGAGAATGTCCCTCAAGCAATTCCTCAAATGTTGTGCCAGAAAGCATGGCTATATAGTCCCGGTACTCTATTCCACTCTATTCCAATATTGACCATCAGCACAAGGAAATGCTGTAGTTATTAAAGCCTGCTGTATCCACTTGTAATCTAAGTGTGATCTTCTTAACAAGGCCAAGCTGCCTTCTTCAGATGCCAGGTTTCTCTACTGTATGCCTTGCCTTATGAAATCTGCTCGGGGCTACAGAATGAAAGCTGGGTTCATGTCAGCAGCTAGAACAGGTCTGCACCCTCTGTAGAGTCTGCATCTTGCCATCTGTTAGAGAAAAATCCTAGACAGAAACATAGAGCATAACAAATAGGAAGGAAATGTTGCCAAGCTGGTGGGCTGTGAGCACTTCAGTGTATGCATCTGGAAAGGAACAGGATCTCTCCTAACACGTAATGAAAACTGTTCAGGGTGGTGCCACTTCATACAGTACTGTGAGTCACAGGATACGTCCATACAAGTCCTAGCACCTCATATGAGAGGTGTGCACATCTGGATGCAGTAATTAGAGGATGGCTTTCTGCTGTAGCTGTTCACATCCAGACGCAGCTAACGCAGATGCCAGGGAGCATCTGAATAAAATTCAACAGGGGTGGCGTACTCTGAAGAACTCCTTGAAGACCTGAGACTCTTGAAGATTTACTCCTCACACTTGAAAAACCTATCACATGCCCTTTGTTTCAGTGATAGGACACACATGGTGCGAGTCAGTGTTCAGGATGAAGATCCAGATTGAGGGATCCAAACAAAGCCAGCAGCTAAAAGACAATCTGAAGGTCAGGGGAAGGACTAGCAACAACATGCTTCAGTTGTTAGCCAGCCCAGGAGCAACTGCAAGTTCTGGCTGCTCTCACCAGTCAGTCGCACAGGGTTACTTTAGCATGACCCAAAGTGGTTGCTTATTCAGTCATTCCTGCCAGGCCTCACTGGCAGGGAGGTCTGGTCCAAACCTAGGACCCAGAAACAAGCACTTGGTTTTTATTTGAGAAAATAAACAGAGCTAGAGTTTCAAACTGTGGGTGTTAAACACCCATGAAGAACTTGCACGGTACAGGTCATTCTCCCTCCTCGGCTTGAAATATTCCACATGAAAATCTGGCAGACCATATCTAAGAAACAAACACATTTGTCCAACTGTGGGATCTATTTTGAGACAATTCTTAACCAAAGAAGGGCTCAGCCTGAAGAAAACATTTTTCCCAGTCACTGGTAAATTGCAGAAATAATTTTCAAATATGCCTAATGTTGAACAAACTCTGCTATTAAAGTAAAAGCCTAAATTCAGGGACTTCAACAGAAGCCAGTTAGTGCCAGACAGAAAACGCTTTTGACAGTTTCCCCCACATAACACCCAGTTTTGGAAAAACTGTAGGAAGATTAGTGTCCAATGAAGCTGATATGAGAAAAAAATAAAGACAGTGTTCACTCTTTCAGCTTCTTGCATTTGTGTAATTCTCCTCTTGCAAATGATAATCCTGTCAAATGTCATGACTATTTTGTAATTTTGTTTTTTAACTGACAGGATACTTGAATGACAATTACTAATATCTCTTGGTATGCAAAGCATGGCCATGATACAATGCAGCAAAACTTTATAATTCAGAGAGCAAAATGGTTAAATGTAAACTTCAAACATTTTTCTTCTCATATATAGATTTGTAAGAAGAGATTTTTAGAAGACAGTGATAGATTTTCACCAATATTCTTACGTTCTACATGAGTGAAGATTGTGTGATGATTTAACTGCATCACAGTGTAACTTCTTTGGGAAGCTAAACTCATTTTAACTGGAATAATTCCAGCTTTGCATTAATATCTCTCAGAGCAGAACTCAGTATTTATCTTTCCTTTAATCAGTAAACTGTCTTTCATTCTTATAGGAAATCTCGCTGAACCTGATGTAGTAGCTATGTATCATGTGGGACAACTGATTTACAAGGGTCATACAAATTACAGCTGCCACTGAGATTTGTCATGCATTGCCTAAACCCAAGTTTTAGTAAATATTGAAGAAGTGCAAGATTCTTGCACTTTTGATGACATTTTGCCATGTTGACAAAATAAGCACCATGACATTTTATAAAAGTTACATTTCACAGGAAATTAAACAAAAATGTATTTGTTGCAATTTAATTAAAGCAAATAACAGAAGTTCTACATTTCTTATAAAGCAGAAATTCCAAACTTATTTTGGATTTATTTATTAGAGGAAGAATGTGAATAATTTAGAATAGGAGATTCTGAGTTTTCAAAAATGCGTAGATTTTCTTGCAGCTCTGGAAATCCCCAAGAGAATGGAATTACAAATCACAACACTATCAACAGTCTCTTCAGAAAATTTATAGGGATCTCTAAATGAATAGTTAAAATACCATATTTCTTCAGGATAGTTACATGAACAATTTTGACGGCAAAGCCATTGTACCTATGCTGACAGAACCATATAGTGAGAGCAGAGTTTTTATCCATTTTGACTCTTGGCTCCTTTGCTGCAGATTATGACACTTCTATAGTGAAGAAGGTGGGAGATTGCAGGGAAGGGAAAATCTCACAGCAAACGAAGTTAAGTGCTCTCCCAGACAACCTCGATCCCATCATAGCCCGATTTCTTGCACAGGGAATTGCAAAACTTATTCAGAACATAATTAATTGCATATGAAGAGGGTATATTAGCTTGTAAGATATACATTCTTTGGGACTTCTTATGGATATGGAGTCCAAACAATAATTTGCAGAAAAGGGAAATCTAAGCCTTTCATAAATATATTTCTATATTTTCTATCTTTTTTTTTTTTTAAATTTAATTTTATGCAATTTTATTTTTTTTGTGGCTTGAAGTATAGTGAGATCTTATTTCCTGGAAGTTTTTTTCTGCGTCTGTACTTTGGAAGTGTTCGGAATGCCACAGTATTACTGACAAATACACTGTATATTTCCAAAGTATTGGCTGCTGTTTGGCTTGTTTGGCTACTAAAACTATCACAGTAGCTTTAATTCTGTTTAATAGTGTAAGCTTTATTCTATCCAGAAAATATGATTCCAGTAAGCACAGACAGGTTTTGCTGTCATTCTGATGATTTCCTATGCAATCTACTAAGATATTGTTATAATGGTTATAATGGAAAAAACACTTATTTATTAAGCACCAGTACTTTTTTCAACATACAAATATAAACATGGGATTTACTTATACTCTGTGTTGATGCAATGTAATTTATTAGTCTCCATTTTCTTGATTTATTTCTATATACTATCATTCTTCAGTTATTTCTTTTTGCTAGAAACCAGTTTGTTACATGCAGAAACTTCCCTGGCACTTCTGCTTTCTGTTACATGTAAAGATCATTTTGTTTGTTTTCTTGATGATTTTTCTGGTTAAAAATATTTCTTCTTTCTCATGCTATTTTACTGTCAGGCATCTCAAAGTTTCACTCTTAGAATACTCAATCTGTAAGTATTTGTGGGGTAGAGCTATTTGTTTCCATAATTTTTTTCGTTGCTGTTTTAAACATAAACATTTAATTGTTTGTTCTTAGGATATGGATAGAGCTGATGCCAAGGAATTTCCCCAGAGCAAGGAGGTTTTTTTTTGTTTGGCCAAATGTGCAGCACATCTAAATTGATATAAATTCATTGAAAAAAAAAAAAGAAAAAAAAAAGAAAAAAAAAAGACACATTCCTAATTTATATTTTCATAATCTAAACCAGTTTTGTTGAATTCACAATGTGTGGAAGGTTGGTGTGTATGTATCATTTTGATCAATTCATACATATCACATTAAAGAGATCCAGGAATAAATTTAGATGTCAAGAACTGTAGTCTTATATTTATATCCTTGCTTCTAAATGGGAGATACGTATATGATGGATGGACCACTTGGTGGGTAAGGAATTTGCTGGATGGTCACACTCGAAGAGTTGCAGTCAATGGCTCAATGTACAGGTGGAGATTGGTGATGGGTGATGTTCCTCAAGGGTCGGTATTGGGACTGATGCTCTTTAACATCTTTGTCAGTGACATGGACTGTGAGAATGAGTGCACCCTCAGCAAGTCTGCCAATGACACCAAGATCTGTGGTGCAGCAGACATGCTGGATGGAAGGGATGCCATCCAGAAGGACCTGGACAGGCTTGAGAGGTGGGCCTGTGGGACCCTCAAGAGGTTCAACAAAGCCAAGTGCAAGGTCCTGCATCTGGGTCAGGGCAATCCCAAGGACAAATACAGGCTGGGTGCAGAATGGATTGAGAGCAGCCCTGAGGAGAAGGACATGGGGGTGTTGGTTGATGAGAAGAAAAACATGAACCAGCAATGAACACTTGCAGCCCAGAAAGCCAACAGTATCCTGGGCTGCAACAAAAGCAGTGCGGCCAGCAGGCTGAGGGAGGTGATTCCCCACTTCTGCTCTGCTCTTGTGAGACCGCACTTGGAGCACTGTGTTCAGCTCTGGGGCCTCCAGGAGGACATGGACATATTAGAGCAATTCCAGAGCAGGGCCATGAGAATGATCATGGGGCTGGAGCACCTCTCCTATGAGGACAGGCTGAGGGAGTTGGGGTTGTTTAGCCTGGAGAAGAGAAGGCTCCAGGGAGGCCTTGCAGAGGCCTTCCAGTGCCTAAAGGGGGCCTACAGGAAAGCTGGGGAGGGACTCTTTGCCAGGGAGTGTAGTGGCAGGACAAGGGGTAATGGCTTTAAACTAAAAGAGGGGAGATTTAGAATAGATGTTGGAAGAAATTCTTTACGTTTAGGGTGGTGAGGTCCTGGCACAGGTTGCCCACAGAAGCTGTGGATGCCCCATCCCTGGAAGTGTTGAAAACTGGGTTGGATGGGTCTTTGGGCAACCTGGTCTGGTGGGAGGTGTCCCTGCCCATGGCAGGGGGGTTGGGAATGGACAGTCTTTAAGGTCCCTTCCAGTCCAAACCATTCTGTGATTCTATTACTTATTTATTATGGGAACAGAAGATGTAAGACTGGTTGCCACACAAGATTCTTTTCATCTGCTTTGCCTTATGGTTGCTAACTTTAATCCTTATCTTTTTCTTTCTTTCTTTCTTTTTTCTTTTTTCTTTTTTTTCCTCCTTTAAGGAGGCCTTAATGTCTTAAAAAAACAAACAAACAAAAAAACAACACAGGCAATAATTGTAATTTATATAAAAATGGAAAACTGAGGAAAAAATCTCCCAACCCCTTGATAGAAAGATTATTAATGTCATTCATATAAGCTGTTATTCATATTGCTGGGCACATGGTTCTGATCAAATTCATTTTTTTCTCACCATTTTACACATCATACGAACAAAATGTCGTATTAGATTGGCATTTGCAGGACAAAACAATTGCCACCAGGATGTTTTGAAGACAGCTTTGTTCTTTTCATACATCCTTTTCCAGTTTTCTTGGTAAAGAAAGAAATCTCAAAAAATTTGAACATAACTTTGCAGTCTGTTTGCTCTGTGCCTCGCCAGCATGCAGACTTGTACGCTTCTTTTACGGAGCATGGATTTGCTAAAAGCAATTATAACCACATAGCAAAACTTAAGGCAGTCAAGGAAGAGAAGGCATTAAAATGAAAGAACCTGGAGAAATGTCTTGCAAAGAAGAGATGTCAAGAGCCACTAGTATTTTGTATGAATGAAACTATGCAGATATTGCCCAAACCGCCACAGTGAGAAAGTGTGGTAAGGAATATTGACTCTCTCATACAGATGATGTGCAAAGGAGCCCAGCCAAATTATGGCTCCTGGATAAAGCCAACAGCAAGCATAATCATGCGGGGCTGGGATGTGGCATGTGTCACCTTTGTTATGCCCCTATTTTTGGTTCTCTTCAACTACAAACTAGGATGACTCAGAACACCTAAACTTTGGATTCACCTTAGGCTCTTGGTGTTTCCTGGGGGCTGAGATCCATGGCTGTCTTAGGCTGCCTGGTTTCCTGGGAGAAAGTGGAAGCCTGGGTGTAGACAAGGGAAAACAGGCCTTTTGTGACTGATACTGATCCACCTGAGAGTCAGGCCCTCCCATAATTTCAAGCTGGGGCCTTTCTAGTGTTGGAGGGTGGGCTGGCAGTACTGCAGAGCCTTTTTCTGCCATGGAAAAGGAAACACTGTGAGAAGGACATTCTCCTTCCCATCATCCCAGGACTAGCATTAAACCACAGAGGTGTCTTCACACTACTTCCTTCATATTGTGTTCATGAATATTTCATTCCTAGAATGAAAAGTTAAACAGCCACAGCTAAAGCTAAAGGATTTGTTTCATTCCACTCGCTACATCCACTACTCAAAAATGAAACAACTGCAGGAACATGGGAGATGTGGCGTGACTCCACCTCAAGTGGAGAAAGAGACCAAACCCAAAAGGACACTTGTGTCATGGTGGTGCTGAGGAGACAGTCTAGAATGGAGATAGAAAAAGTATTTGAAGTGGAAGCACTCCTGCTTCCACATTTCATATTAGCTGCAATGGCCAGATCTGTGTGAAAAAGCTGGCTTCTCCAAATACCTTCAGATCTTCCTTATTCTCTTTCTATCTGTGTACCTGTGAAACCTGGGAACTTCACTTCAGGCTGTGACTAGTAGGAAGTGTCCACATAAAAAAATGCTGATAGGCAGCATATAAGCCGTAGTGAGCTGGAAGACCAAGCTTTGATCTTACTAAGGTTTAATTCTTCATGTGTGTGATAACATCTTTAACTCTCAGACTGAGCTTTGGAAATGTTTCTTATTAAAGACAATGAGAAACAGGAACGGATCCTTACACTTACAAAAATACTTATATTTGTACAAATCACTTTTCAAATGGAATTGCTCTTGCAGTACTACAAAGACAACAATGGCTTTTATGGCAGCAGGGAAATTCTTCAAATAACACTCAAGACTTTTAGAATTAGCAAAGATCCTCCTTAGCCACTATAGATAAAAGCCTAGCTCCTGGAATTCAGTGGGAGCTTCATCATCAATTTCAGTGGAGTCTGGATTTCAACACATAAGTATGAAGTCATAGAAATTAGAGACAGAAAAAGCTTCTTAATCATTCAGACTAGAGACTCCCAAAATCTTTTTAATTTTGCATTTTTTCCCCAAGGACTTTTCCAGCATCCAAGAGCATTTCATAGTCTCTTTTAATCTGAGATCCTCTTTTCCTGCTTTCCTTCCTAAGCATCAGACTCCTTATTTAGCTGAGGAGCTGAGGAGCAGAGGCAGCAGCTTGGAGCTTGTGGTGGTCCATGGACCTATGGGTCCATGTCATTTCTCCCTCCTATTCCTCAACAGCAACAACACCCTCTTGTGCTTCCAGAAGGATGAGGAGGAGCTTCTGTCCCCCCATTTCACTCACAGGATTCTTTCTGCTGTAATGAACACATGAAGATCTTTACCACTTGAATAACCCCCAGGAGTCCCCATGATCCCAGCTTTGGCCACTATAGCTTTAATGTATCCTGCACCACTTCAGCATCATACTCTAGAGTGAAGCTTCTCCATCCTTTATAGGATTTACACATCTCATTTGTTTAATGGTCTAAAAATCTCCATTAAGTCATAGACTAACCTTAATAGTGAGGGTGCAATATCACAGGATGATCAATGTGGTGTTCTTCAGGCATGAGGAAGGCAGCACCTACTCATACTATTTGAAAGCCATAGCAGATTTTGTCTACATGGTTTAAACTGATAGATTTAGGCAGTCTTCCTAAAAAAAGGAGGATGAGTCAGAGAGGGAGCAAGCATCAGTGCCAGGACATCATTATTCATATCTTTTTTGTGGAAAGAAGTAATCTAATGGAACCTCACATAAGATCCTGTGAAGAGAGTTGAGCAGGTGCATTAGTACAGTTTCAAAAGAGACCCAGATATCTGGAGTTATTAAAGCTGCTAAAGCAGCAGGTTACCTGCAGGGATATTTTCAGAAGTGTCAAGGGACCTTTTGATTGCAGCTAGGTCTGGGAATCTCTGAGTGCTCTGTGTGTCTGTCTCCTGCACAACGCCTTTGATGGTCAGGTTTGAAGACACTGAAGAAAATGTCTGTAAGTAATGAGCTGCTTCCCTTTTGTGCCTGTTGAGAGTTCACTGTTAAGAAGCTTTTATATCCCTTCTACTTATTTTATGTGTTCTTATTTCTACTTTATTATTTCTAGCTATGTCAGACAACTTGACCCCTGATAATGTATCACATAATATTCCTCAGGTGCTGAAACACAAGACAGGTGCAAGAGGGATGCTGAGAATGGGGCTTCCTGGAGTGGATGCAAGCACAGAAGGTGGCAGGGGTTCCTATAGGGCTCTGTGGCTGCACTACAGTGCAGGTGGGATGCTGGTACCCTCTGGTCCGCTTCCACCCACATTCAGAGATTGGGTTACCCCAGCAGTAAGGTAGGCAAACTCACTTACTGCCAGTCAGCTGATGTAGATAAGGCTGGGCAAACCCAGCACGTGATGCTGAAGAACCTGAAAGAGGGCTTGTGTCTCAGCTTACCCAAGCTGCATTCATGTGTTAGCATTTCCAGACTTTCCTCACAGGTAGTTCTTCTTGCTTCCAGGTTTTAAATGTGGTTATGTTTGATTAGCCCTGTGGGTTAGTACCCAAGAGGGGCATGATGTTTACAATGCAGATGTCTTACATGGGAGCTGGTTCCCAGCTTCTCCCTATTGTCAATGTCAAAAAAAAGACATTTTTAGGATTTGGCTAACAGATTTACTTTAGAAGTCTTACTCAGAAAGAGACAAGCAGTGCCTTACAGGTGCCTCTTCCCATAACTGTCTAAAAGAACTTAGATGAGCAGCTCAGACGTAGACATTTACATTGCTGACACACACATGAAGTAAGATGAAACCCAGCTAGATACCTATTAAGACACCTATATATATATGTATAGTGTTTTCATTTGGAGGTACTGAAATTAGTTCTTACAAATCTAAATTAAGCTCAAAATTAGAAATGTATTTATGGTTTCTAGACATTCAAACATGGAAATTGGTCTCTTCAGGTTTGTAGTGAAGAAATGTATTTATCTTTTCATCATCTTTTAGTTCCTCTATGATAGAATCCTATAGTTTTATTGCTGCAGGACTACAACCCATATCTACAGAGCAAGGCCTATGTATCTGGTGACCTAGACAGCTGTGAATTCTCAGACGGGGTCTA